>NW_026652279.1:148564636-149164636 GCF_009828535.3 Hylobates moloch
TATATGTATATATGTATATATATGTATATGTATATATGTATATATATGTATATGTATATATGTATATATATATGTATATGTATATACATATATATATATATTCTTGACCTGCATCTCTTGCAATCCTCCATCCCTGTATTCCTCTTACTTTCTCAGGAAAGCATTTTTTAAAAGTTGTCTTGTCTCTCTGTCTCAATTTCCCTCCTCTCTTTCTTCCAGTGGTGTAGGCCAAAATAGCCTGGAGTCATTTTGAATACTCTCTTTTTTCACATCCACATGTAATTCATCAGGACATACGTCACCCTCTCTAATGCTAATGTTCTAATCTGAGCCACCATCATCTCTCACATGGATTAATATAATAATCTCCTAATTAGAGGGTCGCTTAAGCCCGGGAGGCAGAGGTTAAAATAAGCAAAGATTGCACTACTTCACTACCGTATAGGGGACAGAGTGAGACACTGTCTTAAAACACACACACACACACACACACACGGACACACACACACACAGACACACACACACACACAAAGGTTTTTGTGTCTCTGTCTCCTTCAGTTCTGCTCTGATTTTAGTTATTTCTGGTCTTCTGCTAGCTTTTGGATTTGTTTGCTTTTGCTTCTCTAGTTCTTTTAATTGTTATGGTAGGGTGTCAATTTGAGATATTTTGAGCTTTCTGATGTGGGCATTCAGTGCTATAAATTTCCCTTTTAACACTGTTTTAGCTGTTTCCCAGAGATTCTGGTACATTTTCTCATTAGTTTCAAAGAACTTCTTTATTTCTGCCTTAATGTCGTTATTTATCCAGGAGTCATTCAGAAGCAGGTTGTTCAATTTCCATGCGATTTTGAGTGAGTTTCTTAATCCTGAGTTCTAATTTGATTGCACTGTGGTCTGAGAGACTGTTTGTCTTTTTTTCTATTCTTTTGCATTTGCTGAGGAGTGTTTTACTTCCAATTATGTGGTCGATTTTAGAATAAGTGCCATGTGGCACTGAGAAAACAAACCCCTAGCCAATATCATACTGAATGCACAAAAACTGGAAGCATTCCTTTTGAAAACCAGCACAAGACAAGACTGCCCTGTCTCACCACTCCTATTCAACATAGTATTGGAAGTTCTGGTCACAGCAATCAGGCAAGAGAAAGAAATAAAGGATATTAGAATAGGAAGAGAGGAAGCTAAATTGTCTCTGTTTGCAGATGACATGATTCTATATTTAGAAAACCCCATCGTCTCAGCCTAAAAACTCTATAAGCTGATATGCAACTTCAGCAAAGACTCAGTACAAAATCAATATGCAAAAATCACAAGCATTACTGTATACCAACAACAGACAAGCAGAGAGCCAAATCATGAATGAGCTACCATTCACAATTGTTATAAAGAGAATAAAATACCTAGGAATACAACTTACAAGGAATGTGAAGTACCTCTTCAAGGAGAACTACAAACCACTGTTCAAGGAAATGAGAGGACACAAACAAATGGAAAAACATTCCATGCTCATGGATAGGAAGAATCAGTATCATAAAAATGGCCATACTGTCCAAAGTAATTTATAGATTCAATGATATTCCCATCAAGCTACCACTGACTTTCTTCACAGAATTAGAAAAATACTACTTTAAATTTCATATGGAACCAATTAAAAGCCCATATAGCCAAGACAATTCTAAGCAAAAAGAACAAAGCTGGAGGCATCATACTACCTGACTTCAAACTATACTACAAGGCCACAGTAACCAAAACAGCATGGTACTGGTACATATATAGACCAAAGGAACAGAACAGAGACCTCAGAAATAGCACCACACATCTACAACAATCTGATCTTTGACAAACCTGACAAAAGTAAGCAATGGAGAAAGGATTCCCTATTTAATAAATGGTGCTGGAAAACTGGCTAGCCATATGCAGAAAACTGGAACTGGACCCCTTCTTTACACGTTATACAAAAATTAACTCAAGATCAATTAAAGACTTAAACGTAAAACCCAAAACCATAAAAATCCTAGAAGAAAACGTAAGCAATACCATTCAGGACATAAGCATGGGTGAAGACTTCATGACTAAAACACCAAAAGCGATTGCAACAAAAGCCAAAATTGACTAATTAGATCTAATTAAGCTAAAGAGCTTCTGCACAGCAAAAGAAACTATCATCAGAGTGAACAGGCAATGGACAGAATGGGAGAAAATTTTTGCAATCTACCCATCTGACAAAGACTTAATATCCAGAATCTACAGGGAATGTAAACAAATTTACAAGAAAAAAAAAAGAACCCCATCAAAAAGTGGGCAAAGGATATGAATAGAACCTTCTCAAAAGGAGACATTTATGCAGCCAACAAACATGAAAAAAAGCTAATCATCACTAATCATTAGAGAAATGCAAATCAAAACCACAATGATGTACCATCTCACGCCAATCAGAAGGGCGATTATTAAAAAGCCAAGAAACAACAGATGCTGGCAAGGCTGTGGAGAAATAGGAATGCTTTTACACTGTTGGTGAGAGTGTAAATTAGTTCAACCATTGTGGAAGACAGGGTGGAGATTCCTCAGGGATCTAGAACCAGAAATATCAATTAACCCAGCCATCCCATTACTGGGCATATACTCAAAGGATTAAAAATCATTCTGCTATAAAGATACATGCACAGTTATGTTTACTGCAACACTATTTCCAATAGCAAAGACTTGGAACCAACCCAAGTACTCATCAGTGATAGACTGGATAAAGAAAATGTGTCACATATACACCATGAAATACTATGCAGCCATAAAAAAGAACAAGATCACGTGCTTGGCAGGAACACGATGAAGCTGGAAGCCATCATTCTCAGCAAACTAACACAGGAACAGAAAACCAAACACCACATTTTCTCACTCATAAGTGGGAGTCGAATAATGAGAACACGTGGACACTGGGAGGGGAACAACACACACAGGGGTCTGTTGGGGGTTGGGGAACAAGGGGAGGGAGAGCATTAGAACAAATACCTAATGCATGCGGGGCTTCAGAGCAAAATGATGGGTTGATAGGTGCAGCAAACCACCATGGCATGTGTATACCTATATAACAAACCTGCACATCCTGCACACATATCTAGAAACTTAAAGAAAAAACACATGCACACACACACACGAAAAAACTGCTAATTAGCCTGATTGCAGTTGTCCACTCTACTTCTTATATGAACCAGCAGTCTGAGTGATTCCTTTAAAATACAATTCCTATTTTGTCACTTATATAATTTCTCATGTTTTACTCAGACAAGCAGCAAAATCCTTACAATGACAAAAAGGTCATATATGATCTACCCACCATCTTTCTCGTTGATAATCCACTTGTTGATTTCAGTCAGTCAATTGCCTGGTCACTCTGCTAAATGGCCTTTCTATACACAGAACAAGTAAGGAAAATTCCTGCCTTAGAGCCCTTTGCATAGGCTATTTCCTTAGTCTGGACTGTCTTTCCCCAAATATTTTCATTGCTATCTCCCTCACCTTCATTTCTTATTCATGTGTCTCATATTCAATGGAAAATCTCTATTCACCACCTGTTTTGAACTGCAAATCATCTTCTCTTTGTTGTTGTTTATTCTCCTTTCCCTGATCTGTTTTTTGTTTGGTTTTCTTTGTTTGTTTTGAATTGACAATGTCTGTTTCAAACAGTGTAAGTAGGTTATAGTGATGTGACAATCAGTCTCAAATCTCAGTGGTATAAATAACCAAGATCATTCTACAAATCCCACATAGGTCTGCAGGGAGTCTCAGGGGATTGTAGTTCCTTTGGATACAGCTAATGGATGACCTATCAAGCTAAGATTCTACCACCAACTTCTGTTTACCCAGTTAACTTTAGCAGTAGAAAGAAAGAGGAGAACATGGGAAATTGTGTATGAGTTATTGAATATGCCTATAATAGTTATTGAATATGTCTATAATAGTTATTGAATATGTCTATACATCATTTTCTTACGCATAATCTCAAAGGAGTGAGGAACATCTTCCATTTGTTTATGAGGAGTAAAGAACCAGATATATCTATGAAAAGTAGCATAGTTTTATGCCTTGCCTTCCAACCTAATATGTGATTCACTGATAAGTATTTTTAATTAATTATCCCACTTACCCCAGTAGAATACTGAACTCATATGGTCGATCAGTTTTAGCTATTTTGATCATGATTGAAGCCCAGTAGCCAAAACAGTGTAAAGAATATACTTGATGCACAATAAAAATGTATTGCATGCACAAAATCCAACAAAGTGCATTACTTTCTCTTTATTATAGAAACTTTATACTTTTTTTACAATAGTATTTTTTGAATGTATGAATTTTTCATCTAGAATTATCTTTTATCCTTATTGTTACAGTTTCTAAACATTATAAAACTCAACTTCTAAATAAAATGCATTATGTACCTGGTATCCTGTTTAATTTACTTAACTGTAAGTAATCTTTCTTTATGAAATTATATAAAATGTTTATTTTGCCTTTAATGGAACCTTAACCCTCAGCACTTTCACCGTACCAGGTACCAAAATATACTGCTGAAAGAGGTTACAACAAAATTTGGGTTGAGAGGTGGGAGTGGAATCAGAAAATAAAGAAAAAAGCATACATGAGAGGATGAAAGATAGTAATGGGATGATAAAAGTAGAACCAGGGATAGAGCTAAGGTCAGGAAATGCATAATGAAAGCAAACCACTGACTGCATAGCCAAAGCCAACTTGAATAGAAAGTAACTTGAAATCAGTTATCAGTAATCAGACAAGTAGTGCTTTTCTCCCTAAATTTATTTCCTTTCTTGCCTATAAATACATCTTTATCTAAACATTTGACCATCCAGCTAAAACCTGTATGTCCCTGACTTACCTCTGGCTAGGTGTGTATACGTACCTCACGTTTGGAACAACGTGTGTGGGTGGAGATATTGGGTGCTACTTCTGGATGATTCAAGTTAAGCTCTTTTGTATGGGTGAGTCTTTTTCTCCCTCCCATGGGCTGGAATGAAGATGTGGAAGCAGCTTATTTTTGATTGAGTACACAAGGGCACAAACTATTGAATAGTAGGAACCCAGAAGGAAAATTGTCTGATTTTGTGAATGTCTTCATGGGGCAAAGCTGCCTGATAACTGGAACTAACAGGACTATTACTATATACAGAAATAGAGTTTACTTATTTAAATCACTATAATTGTGTCGGTTATTTACTATAGCAGGTGGACTCTAACTGATATAGGTGGTGACATCCAAAACTGGAAAATACAGAGAACCCAAATTCATGCCTGAGAGAGTCAAGGAAAATAGGAGAAATAGTTTTTTACTTGTCTGAACTCAGAGCAAATGGTTTTACAAAGCAGCTGTTGTCCCATTGGCAAGCCATTGCCCTACTTTGGTAAGTTAACCTTATATTTTCAGATCTTGGATCAAGAACCACATACTTGGAAAAAATATTTTCTGTTCTCTCTTCCTCTAAGTAAATGTTAGTAATTGCCATTAGAGAACCTCCCCTCCTTCCATATCCCAGCCTTGATTCTGTCACCCTTATACACTGTTGGTTGTTTTCTCTTTCACATACCTAGTAATTGGTATAACAGAGTTATCTTTTTCTCTTCTTTTTTCTTTGTTTCTTTTTGTTTGTTTGTTATTTTGTTTTTTGTTTTTTTGAGACTGAGTCTCACTCTGTCACCGAGACTGGAGTGCAATGGCAGGACCTCAGCTCACTGCAACCTCCGCCTCATGGGTCCAAGCGATTCTCCTGCCTCAGCCTCTCAAGTAGCTGGGATTATAGGCGTGTGCCACCATGCCTGGGTAATTTTTTGTTTTTTTAGTAGAGACAGGGGTTCACCATGTTGACCAGGCTGATCTCGAACTCCTGACCTCAGGTGATCCGCCCGCCTCGGCCTCCCAAAGTGCTGGGATTACAGGCGTGAGCCACCGTGCCTGGCCCTCTTTTCTTTTCTTTCTTTTCTTTTCTTTTTTTTAAACAAACAGACAAAACATTAAAATTGTTTTCTTTAATGAAAGTTGAATAAGAAAAATAACTTAAATGGCTAAATTCCTTAGAGTTCTCCAACCCAGTGCAAAATTAAAACTTACACCTGTCTAGAACGGAAGGATACTTCTAATCAGCACAATGGATTGTCTTCCCCTTTCAGACTCAGCTGATCTCTGTGTTGCAGCACTTTTGATCATCCACTCAGCCTCCTAACCTCTCCCACAAAGGAAAAGTTGACATGCCTAAGTCTTCCCATTAGCAGTCTATAATATAAAAATATATCATACAGAATCATTACTACTTACTTCGACAAGATCCAAGGAGAGCTACATACACAAATTGTAATGGTTACTACATTGTATGTAGATTCTATATTCATTTTTCATATTAAGCTGGATTCTTAATAGTGAACAGAACCAATGTGCAATATATGTTTTGTAGTCAATTTTTATTTAATAACTTGAATGTAGAAAGGACTTTGATATTTTATTTCATGAATATTTTTTGAGAACAGTATTAAAAGTATGTGATTATGTACATCAGTGTCACTTTATTGCAAGGTTTGTTCATTGAACAAATTTTTTAGCAATATATTTATTGCAGGACAATAGATAAGCTCTTAAAGAATATTGTAATGACAACCTATAGCTCTTAGTTTCATTTGTTCTAAAGCTCTCCTCCAAGCTCCTTCTTAGATATATGTAATTTCTAGACATAAAACTTATGGGAAAATAAATTAGGCATTGTGCATTGCTGACTTAGGACACACTGCAACTCCTTATGCCTTCTGGATAACTTTGTTTCTACAAAAGCGTATTATAATGCTACTGAAAGCTTATTTTGAAATTTCATAATTTCCCACACATTATGCTTTATATAAAAATACACATTGTATATTTCTTTACATTTCAGATACAGCAAATTCATAGTATAAATGTATCCTGAAAAGTTTCAATATGTATGTGTATAGTTACATTTAAATTATTTTCAAACATAAGCCTATTTATGTCATGCCGAAACCAATAAACTTAGTTATGTAGAATAGTAATGTTATTTTTTAGGACAACCAACTAAAACTGCCATTTAGGCATTATATATGACTCACTACTGTAGTTACGATACCATTTTTATTTTTGATCAAATCTCCCAGAGGTCTTATGGCAAGTAGTATTAAAACCACTAAAGCAAAAGTTTATATAATTTGGGGATTGATGTTTCATAAATCAGTAAAGATTCCCTATACATCTTTTGAAGGATTTGATAATTTGGAGTCCTAAAGGTACAGACCTTTCCCATATATCTACTTCTCTGTATTCCTTCATAAAGAACATACACTTAGCTTTACATTTTATGTAAAACGACATTCCCCCTCTCAACCTAAACATGTGGCCACCCTAGGCTCAGAGAATGGTATAGAGAGAATAGATAACTCACTTACATGGGATCAATTGGATTTTTCTCTAGGGACTTTGGAATGGAGACAAGGCAATGCCATGTTGCTTAGCTATGCATGATTGACCTGTAAAGCTGTGTACCCATTGTCTGTATTTGGGATTCAATTCCCATTGGGGGGATGCTTTGATGAGCCACATGTAATTAATAATATCAGGCAACTGATATGGTTTGACTCTGTGTCCCCACCCAAATCTCATGTGAAATTGTAACTTCCGATGTTGGCGGAGGGACCTGATGAGAGATGATTGGATCGTGGGGAGGATTTCCCCCTTGCTGTTCTTGTGATAGTGAACGAGTTCTCAGGAGATCTGGTTGGTTAAAAATGTGTAGCACTTCCCTCTTCATGCTCTCTCTCTCTTGCTCCACCATGTGAAGATTGTGCCTGCTTCCCCTTTGCTTTCTGTCATAAGTTTCCTGAGGCCTTCCCATCCATGTTACCAGTATACTCTGTGACACTGTAACTCAATTAAACCTCTTTTCTCCATAAATTACCCAGTCTCAGGTATGTCCTTATAGCAGTGTGAGAATGAACTAATACACCAGTAGAGAAATGAGACACAAATATAGGCACACAAAGAAATATAAGAAGACAAGATATTAAGAGAAAGACTGAGATGGCTTTCCAGCTATTGAGAAGTCTAAATACACTTCCTTAAATAAAGTTCATCTTTATACATAAATTTCTTTCAGCCAATACCTAATTGTGTATATTTAAAAACTTATCTTTTGAAAGTAAATTTCACTTCTACAGTAAACAAATTCATACCACTTTAAATAAGCCATAATTTTATTCCCTAAGCCTGGGCTGCAAAATGAATAGGACACTTACCAGGAGGAAGTTGAAATATTTGAACAAGAGGAAATAATTTTCCATGCTAAAATATGAAATCCTCCCACTTTAGAGACAGATTTTGTTTTCTAGCTGTGACTCACAATAATACTAGAAATCTCAGTTTTAATTTCTGCTCTGAGTTTAACTACCTATGTAACGATGAGGGTAAATTAATCTCTGCCAATCAACAATCTCCAAATATTTGTTACATGCCAATTATGCAAATCATGGTGTTTAAATGACATGGCAAATAAATGACATTTTTATTATCAAGGAGTTTACATCTTATAAAATAGCAACTATATAAAGATAAATTAGCAATACAAGAAATAAGATAAATGTTACAAAAATGTACAGTGATAGTCCTGAAACTTCTCTATATTGAGACCACTTACATTCTTAATGTCATGGAAGGCCCCAAAGAGCTTTAGTTTATGCAGGTTGTATCTATTGATATTACTCTATTAAAAATTAAAACTGGGGCCAGGTACAGTGGCTCACACCTGTAATCCCAGCACTTTGGGAGGCCGAGGCGGGTGGATCATGAGGTCAGGAGATCAAGACCATCCTGGCTAACACGGTGAAACCCCGTCTCTACTAAAAAAAAAAAAAAATACAAAAAATTAGCTGGGCGTGGTGGTGGGTGCCTGTAGTCCCAGCTACTCGGGAGGCTGAGGCAGGAGAATGGCATCAACCCGGGAGGCAGAGCTTGCAGCGAGCCGAGATGGCACCACTGGACTCCAGCTTGGGCTACAGAGAAAGACTCCGTATCAAAACAAAAACAAACAAACAAATAAACAAATTAAAACTGAAAAATGTTTAAATACTAATTTTCCTATCAATTCACTAAATTTTTAAAATAGTAATAACATATACATAAATATTAACAAAAGTAACATTTTGATGACAAATGGTTATTCTGCAAAGCAAAAGTAGGTTTAGTGAGATCTGTGTTGCTTTGTATTTTTGTGAAATTCCTTAATGATTGTCTTAGTAGAAGATCACTGAATATTCCACTTTTCTGAACTCAGTGTGTTACAGTATGTTGTTCTGGTTGAAGTATTTAAAGGAGATCCAGCTATGTACAGATAAGTACTTGAAAACAAACTGAGGCACTCTTGGACATACTAAAAGGGTCTTGGGGTCATCCAACGTGCCTCAGATCACATTGTGACACCCATAAACATGCAGTTTAATTTCAGAACAAATTATAAATAAATGTAAAATACTTTATGGAACTGCGAATTAAAATAAACAAACATTTTTGAGAGGGAGTATCCACATTAACCTTGTAAGTTAGACAAATTGTTCCTAGCTGGAAAAGAAAGAACATGAAATCTATAAAAATCAAACATAATGTTATGGCCATTGAAAGGTAGGGACTATCCCCAGTTGTTTTGTGTTGGTTTATTTGTTTTCTAAGGAAGTTTTGTTGGTAGAAAGAGATTGAGTTTTCAAGCCTGGGTTTGAATCCATGTCAATCACTCATGCTATGCACTTGGCTACTTTAGCGTATTTTAAGCTCAGTTTGTTTATAAGCAATGGAGGAAATTCCATTGGAGCTGAAAAAATTTACACTGTGTGCCGTTAAGAGTGTTGGAAATGACGTATGATACATTCTTAACACGTCTGACACATGGTGATGGCTCAGTAAATGGTGGCTGTGATATTTATAAATAATATTTGTCTTTATGTTTCGGTATTTTTCACTATATGATAATGCCTAGAAAGATGAATAAGGTTCAAGTAAATAGAAAGGATAACCTCAATAAGAGAGGTTAAATTATTTTTCAAACGTAGGCCTATTTATGTCATACTGAAACCAATAAACTTAGCTATGTAGAATAGCAATGTTCTTTTGGGGGACAATAAACTAAAATTGCCATTGAGGCATTACATATGACTCACTACTGTAATTACAATAACATTTTTATTTTTGATCAAAAAAAATTACCAGGAGAAGTAAATAACGTTATGGAGGTTATCATTTCTACTTAGTTGAACCTTATTCAAAATACAAATCTCCACAATTTATGTTGCAAAGGTTATAGTGTTTGTCACGTAACCTGGAAAATTTTAATTGACATGGGTCATCACAGCTCAATACATTTAAGAAACAATCTTGAATTCCTAATCTTATTCAGTTTAGTCACTGTCCTAATCTAACTACTGAAATTTAATATTAATCCTTTACCCCCACAAAATGACTTAGCAGCCTTAAAATTTCCATATTGCATTTTCTTATTTGGATTGAAGTTTAGATCTATTTAGAAAGTAGTCAGCCTGAAAGGCTGCTTTTTCACCATTTGCTTATTTTATTTGCATATTTACCTCTATAAAGGGATTACAGCTCATAATAGACATAGCAGTTGCAAATATAAATATAAATTGGTATTTTTATTAATAAGAATAAAATTTTCTATCAATTTGATTAATAATTTGGTTACCAGTTTGGTGTTCTGAAAATCTAAACTCAGAAAAAAATTAATTTCAGAAGGATGATTATTGCAAACTACAATTTGGTGTATATTTCAAGATAGCTAGAAGAGAATATTTTAAATGTTGTCACCTGTCACATAAAAATGACAAATGTTTAAAGTGATAGATATGGTAATTATCCTAATTTGATCATTATATTATTGGCATGCATTGAAACATCACATTGTACCCTATAAATATGTACAATTATTATGTCAATTATAAATTTAAAAATAAAAATAAAAAAATTTTCCTGAAGAATGTTACTTCAATAAATCATAGACACAGAGAAAAAAACATAATTTTACATTTCACATAGTGCTGTCTTTAAATGCTACAGTTTTCAGGAGGCACAGTTCAGGTAAACAGTGCATTTTAATTACAATTTATATTAAATATAAAGAAAATATTCTGATAATATATTTATTTATTAGCTCATACTATCCTATTCTATAAATGTTTGCTTATATACAGGTAATAAATATGCACATGTAAATTAAAACAAAGAAATCAAATGAAAGGGAAATAACCTTCTCAAACCAAGATGAAGGTAGGAAAAAGTAAATTTTAAATTAATACGTAAAGAGGAAAAAGAAGTAATAAATCTGCAATTAAAGTTCAATTCTGAGATCCTAGCTAGGTGAATCAAAGAGTGAAATATAAATAGGCATATAACACAACATATTTGACTTGAAATTCTATTGAAGACCTCAACAATTATAATCTTAGTAATATGATGTCAAGCCTGTAGATTAAAGTTTTCATTATATGGTATATTCTTAGAAAAAAGTAGAATAATATAAAGAAAGCAACCTTTACAAGGAGATAATGTGATCCATAAAAGGAAGGCAGCTTCCTCAGGAATATTATCCACTCACCTCCCAACCTGAAGTCCCAACATTTAAGGTGATGTTACAATTTATATGTCAGGAAGAAAAAATCACATTAAATAATTTCCCAAGTGCGAGGGCTTCCAACTAGGAAGTTATAGGAATGGGAAAGAGTGTAAGTAACTTTAAATGTAATAGTAATATTTCAATGATATATTATTATTTCTTTCTGTGCAAGAAGAACAAGATCTCTTTTAGAGACAGCGAAGCTTGACAGGGGAGAAAAAGGCTGGGAGATTTTGGAATCATGTAGACGGCATCTTATAAACAAATCGATGGAAACGGGAATTGCTGATGTAGATCCTTTTGCTCTTACCCATTGTTTTCTTCCCCATAGAGTTAGTGCAGAATCCCCATTCTTATATTTCATTATTCATTCTTTTATTATAGTGTCAGAGGCATCATTTTGGTCAGATGACTTTGATCTCAGAGATAGGTGCTATATCCTCACTTCAGAAATCTTATTTGCTGATTCCTTAATGGCAATTTTTTTTTCTCTTAACCACACCCTAAAACGAAGTAAAAATAAATACATATAAGAAATTTTGAAACACCACAAATTATTAAATAACTGAAAATAATGAGTAGAGATTTAACAATTTAACCAACTTTAGGAGCATTTGATATAATCAATTCAAGCCCTAATACTTAATAAGAAGATACTCCCCAGTCCCCAAAAAGCAAAATCCTTTAGAATAGTGATGGCGTGTTCCATTTTATACCTCCATCACGTGGCAAAATACTTGATTTAATAAACGTTGCAGGTTGAATAAATATTATGTTAAAAATTTAAAAAAAACAGAAAAGGGAAACTGTCTATAGTGTTGTCATGGCAACAAATAAAATAATTGAAACTCATAAGTTCATTTCTCTGCGGTGATGTCTTCATTGAAAAAGATTTCAAGAGTAGTATATAATTCCCGTTTGACAGGAAGTTGCTTACTTATTTGATGCACTAGCATATTTGGCCTTAAAATAATATTTTCTTTTTTTCTTCAGTGTATGTGTTGTTTGTTGTTGTTGTTGTTTTCTGTTCTCAAGTTCTAATAAATTTCTTGAGAAGTAAATAATATTAGGATAACAGGAGCTCCTAAAAATGTGTTGATTGAAAGAATGACATAATATTAAACAAGTAGTTTCAACTACATACTTGGAAATAATTCTTCTAATTTAATAGATATTTTTCTTTTCTTCCTTCATCTTGCACATATAAAAGGGAAAAAAGATATATGATTCAATGAACATATATCTCCAGCTTGACGAATTTATGGACATTTTTGACATTAAAAAGAATTCCAGCCGATCCAAGTATCAACTTAAATTACATTATGATATTAATTAAATACTTAAAAGCATAAATCTTGGGATGAACTCTAATTTATTCTTTGAATTTATAACTATAAAGCCAAAGAGAACTTATAAGCTAAGCACAAGCAAATTATAAACCCATAAGATTAAAATTAACAACATAAATTTGAGATAATAGAACATGTGTTGTTAACAGTAAATTTCCAACCTCAATTAAAATATGATATGATTGTTGTGATAAAGTTTTCTGTTGAGTTTCACAGGCCTAGTTAACCTTAAGCCATGGAATGACTCAATTTCTCATTTTACTCACATTAAAATGCTACCAAACTTTTGTTTCCATAGTGTTATCAGCATGTAATTTGGGCTTCACTTGGGACAAATGTATTGCATATGTAGCTTCTCTGTCTCATTTGTGCATTAGCTTCTCATCATACAACTTGGAGCCAAAAATATCATAAACACAAAGGCAGACATGGCACTGAAATAACAGATCTGTATTGTATCTGATAAAGAATATGCTTATATAAGGTTATTGTCAAATCATTATCAAAATAGAAAGATAAAACTAAAATAAAAATTTTAGTAGAGAACTTGTGGAACCTAAAAAAGCAATACTTTCAAAAACCTTCTGGTGTCCGTAGTAGCAAGTCTGAGAAACACTACGTAGCAGATACGGAGAAAAGCTAGTTTTCATAGAAGCACTTTTTAAGAAACTTTTAAATTTCACCACAGAACCTTTTTAAGTTTATTAATTAGAAATTCGAACCCATATTTTCCAGAAAAAAATGGTAAAATTATAGCTTTGCACCCAGACCTTTACAACACAATTTAATTTATCTTGTAATATAGCTGAAAACTCTATTTTCAATAGACAGTAGAAATTACTTCAGCAAAGTCTCTATTTTATTTTCAATGTATGAATATAAATTATGTAAATTCCTTCATGGTAGTTTCTGGAGGTATTGTAATAAGAATAATTAAACAAAAGCTCAAGAGTAGTATTTGACAGGGTCTTTTAAAAATTGATGTTGAATGCAGGTGCCTGAGGAAAAGTAAATTTAATTATTGAAGTAGAAGATACAGAACTTCTGTCAAAATGCTGAAAGGGATCTGGTTACAAATGGAGCCTTAAAATGTTTATATTACTGATTCTTAATTATGTCTAATTTACTTAGAAAGTTAAGTCTCATCTGGGCATGGTGACTCATATTCGTAATCTTGGCATTTTAGGAGGCTGAGGCAGAAGGATCACTTGAGCTCAGGAGTTTTAGATCTGCCTGGGCAAAATGGTGAAACCCTGTCTTTATAAACATTAAAAAAGAAAAAAAAAATCAGCCGGGAGAAGTGATGTGTGCCTGTAGTCCCAGCTACATGGGAGGCTGAGTTGGGAGGATCACCTGAGCTTAGGAGGCCAAGGCTGGGTTGCAGTGAGCCATGATCGTGCCACTGCACTGTAGCCTGGGCAACAGAGTCAGACCCTGTCTTCAAAACTAAACAAAATAAAGACAAAGAAGAATTATTATTCCTAAAACTAGCCTGAAGCTTGTTATCTATTATTGAGTTCTTATTTTAATCAAATAAAATTAGTACATGCCATTTTTTCTTAGTAATCTCCTCACAGCACTAGGGAAACTTCACTCTTTCAGACATCTCAAATATTTCTGGTGTTTTTCTTTTCTAAAACAAAACATGTTTATTACAAAACATACCATAAGATAGACAGTCATATCCATAAAATGATGGAATTCTGCCATTTATGGATACTATTATATATATCTTAGTATTATGCCTCAAGGCATGCCAAGATGAAACATTTAGTATATTTTTTTTCTTGATCTGAAACTCAGGGTGCTTCAGGTAAGCGGTAAATACTTTTCTATGTGACTGTAACCTAAACTTCCACAAGTCATCAAAACTATGTAAAAATGAATTCACATTTGTGGTAATAACATTACTACATCACATTTTTTACTGGCTCTTGTTTTCAGAAGCTCTGCAGAAACTCTGTACTTTTGCAAATGTCCTCCCTGTTGTTGCTGTTGTTGTTGTGGTTGTGGTTTTTAACTCAGGAGACTTTTTGCATGTGCTCACAAGTAAGTTCAAGAAACTACTACCTCAGGCATTATGTGCTTGATCTACACTTTAGCTTCTGAGCAGTGCTTTCTCTTCTGGGCTCTGCTATTGCCTCTACTGGAAAGCACCATATTATTAAGGCAAAGGTTTAGTTTTATGGAGGTGTCACTGCTTCTTCCAGACACAGGCGCCATTTGCATTAGGGATTGTCTTGTGTATAAGTTATTAGGGATTGTCTTGTGTATAAGTTATCTTATCACTGTGGCTGCTCCTGACAATGTTGAATTTTACCAGAAACCCATGCTCCCGGAAAACAGCAAAGGTTAAAAAATCCCCCTAGTCTTGTGTCTTCCATGAAATGGTTCACTGCAAAGAACCACACTTCTTCCTACGACTTACATAAGATTTATGGGTGCCTTCCTTATTTACCCATGATAAAGCTGGACACAGATCTTCTGAATTCCTATTCTTTGAGTCATATATAATTAGTTGACGAGCAGTCAGGCACCCATCTTTGGTTGATGAACTTAGACTCCTATGTCTTAATCTCGTTCAAAAAGTGTTCTTTAGGGAAGAAATTTTGAGATATTTGGAACCTAATTCGATGTTTTACAAATGCACCTCTTACGTTTTCGTAGCATCTATCGATATGCTATTCTGAGATGAGGAAAAACACACCCATATAATTTAGTAAATAGTAGTTCATAAAAGTTCAATATCCACACAGCTATTTTAAGTGAGTCAGTTGCATCCTAAAGGAAAGAGAAAAAAATATTTAGAGCAAAAAGAAAGACAGATCTTTCTTTTTTTTTCTGTCATAGCTATATGTTCTCTGGCTGACATACACTCATATTAAATAAAGTCAGGAAGTTGTTGTGTAATGTAATGATATAATATGCTTCAGAAAATAAAAACAAACCAATCCTATGTTACAAATTTGAAAATGGACAACCACCGGCAATAGACTTTCTATGTCATAAAAGTAAAGAAAAATATAGTTAGGTCTATTGTAGATTAACAGAGACTAAGAACCAACACAATCAAATACAATGTGTGATTCTTGATTGACTCCAGGTGTGAGCAAACCAGCTATAAATACACCTTTAGACTATCTGAATATGCTCAAATATAGAATTTGTGAGTTTTTTGTAATATTATGTGATTTGTCTCAATTATTTTAGCTGTAATAACAGCATTGTAGCAAAATTTGAGAACATTAACTTTTGGAGATATATGCTTGAAATATCTAGAATGAAGTGTCAAAGTATCTATAATTTACTTTAAAAAGAACATATAGCTAGTGATGGAAATATAGAAAAATAGAAACAGGTTTTGAATATAGACTTGGTTATAGAGTGTATTACACTTTGTACTTTTCCCAATGTGTAATAGCATGTCCATGCCTATAGTAAAAAAAGGTAGAACAGAAGGAAAATAAAATATTTGAATAAATAAGATAAAAATAATACAGTAGCTATAAACCTACCACTTGCTCATTTCAAAAAGGAAAGACATTTTAAAAGTTTCCTAACACCTGAAGCTTCTGAGAGTAAGGGAGACAACAATGCCCCCTCTAGACAAAAATGTCAGAAGGAGAGCACTGCAAATGCCTCCCCAGCCAAAGTAAGGTGAATGGTGTAGTTAGCCAAGGAGCAAGATCAGCATGTTCTCAAGGGCTAGCATCCTATTTTCCCTGAAATTTGTACCAAAATATCTTTAGTCCTTTAAAAAACACCAAAATTAGTTTTAATAAAAAATCCATGAGTTACTTAATATTATTCTATTGGTAAATATTTTTATAAACTTACAATAATTTCATAATAAAATTTTATGGTATAGATGTGTGCATCTGAGTGTGTGTGTGTATGTGAGTGTGTGTGTGTGTGTGTGTAAGTGATTGTTTCCTTAGGATAATTTCCTACTAGTAAAATTGCTTCACAAAAGGTCTGAACATTTTTGTATTTCTTAATTAAGGTTACAAAACAACTTTCTAGAATATATAGACATAGTCATAAATGGAAATCAGCATAGTGGCTACCAAATATGCAATTTGCAATATGTAGGCATTACACAAAGAATATGATATGCCTGGTTTTCTTACTTCATGCTCTAGCCCTATTAAGTAAGTAGACTTTACTACTAACACTTAACAGAATAAGAAAATAAGGCTTTAATTATTTAGGTAATTTAAGTGTATGCTGAAAGAAAATTATGCACATTTATCTATGTTAATTCTTCCCATCAAAATATATTTGATTTCTAGCAACAGTTCTTGGAATATGCACCATTTCAACAGTGGATCTTATGTTTTTTAAGGGCTAATGTAAGTGAAAAACTGTGTCTTACTGTTTTAAAGGTTGAGGATCTACGTGTCTTCATTTATAGTTGCCTTTTTCTTGTCTTAATCACCTCCTCCACCTCCACTTGGACATCCATATGGCTCTTATGAATTTACAGCTGATATGTATAAATTATTAATCTTTTATTTGACCTATGGGCTAAAAATATTCATTTGTCTATACTGTGAATTGAAGAAAAATCAGGTATTTTTTTTTAAAATAGGAGCTGTTCCTCTAAATCTAAAAATAAATATAAAAACAAGGAAATTAATTCTAAATAATTCATATGGAAATAAAATGTGTAAAAAAGTTCATTTTGTAGATAAAATAAAATTGAAGTTAATTACCTGGACTTCTTAGTCCAAACAATACTTTTATAACTGGTTATTGGATAAATTTTTATAGATTTTTAATATTTATTTCAAAGTATTTTAAGGAAATATATTAAAGTTTTCTCAATCTTTTAATACTTTTTCATTTGTTTCATGGTTTTGTTTCTCTAGCAAAAATGAAGAAGATACAGATGAACAAATTGCTAATGTATTTGGCCAATACAATTATTCTGAAAAACTTGGTTACCAAACAGCTTAACCAAATGAATATCATTTTCAGTTTAATGTCATTGTTGATGTTGATGTATATTTAGTGAAAATCTACTCAGAAATTCTCACAGGATGTAATGTAGATCAGACAAAAAATAAATGATAATTCCAATATCTTGATCTTGTTTTGTATTATCTTCTGAATTTAATATTCACTATTTTTTCCAACATATCTCTGATTTTCGGGCCATTATCTTGAAAAAGGTTCAAGTCTAGTCAAGCAGTAATAAATGTTCTTAGGATATTTTACATCTTAGCCTAGAAAACTGCATCCCACTAGACTAGTCATTCACATAAGTCAAAAAATCTTTTAGGGGAATTTGTAAAAAGGAGACCTAGGACGAATGTTTTTCTCTTCTGTAACATTATTCATATTTTGCAAAAGAGAAATTTGGGCTTTCTTTTGTTCATTTTATTACACTTAGGCAGGTTGCAGTGAATCCTGTTCTTCATACAAATGATTTGTGAAGAGAGGTATAAAGTTCACGTAAGGAGAAAAAAGCTCATAAATCTTGATAAGTCTGAAAATGAAACAAAAGTCTAAAAACAAATAAGTCTACCAGAATCCAGTCTTTTATTTTCATAATATGTATGTGTATTTTTTTTAATTTGTGAGAGATTGATTCAGAAGTATCTTAAAATGTAACTTCACAAGAACATTTACTACAATATTTCCTCAGAGGGGAAAAATAGGGCTGCAATAATCCTGATCTTATGTCAAGTCACTCTACGAAAAAATTGAGTTCATGTTGTTTATTAATTATTAAAATGCATAGTTTTGGCAACAACATTATAACAACATGAAAGAAAGATAATTACATTTAAAGTAATTCAATGTGTGGCTATTGTACTCTTGACTCAGTCACAACCTATTAGTTGTCTGCAGGGGCAGGTGAAGAACAAGTTGCACTCATCTGGTACTATAAGCCTTAACTTGCCCTTTTATAGCTCTCTCACCTTGAAAATCCATCTTTCTCTCCTACTCTTATCTAAATCTACCTGTTGCAAATAAGTTTCTCCCACAGGTCTGATTTCTCAGGGAATGCTCCTTCCTCTGAAACCCAGTAAAATTGTAAAAATTTCAGGGTAACAAAGGAGGCTCTCTTTTGTGAGTGCTATTTTTATTTACTAGGTAAGCAAATTAATATAATTTGGAGAGTGCATATTCTTGTATTACGACAGATCTGGAATCTAATTCCTGTTCTTTTGCTTACTAGTCTTGTGACCTCACACATATCACAAAATTTATATTAGACTCTGTTAAGATATCTAGAAGTTGTGAATAAAAATCCTTATTTTTTAGGCTTGTTGCAACTTTTACTTTTGCATGTTATTTCACCACTGAAATTATATTTGATTTCTAGATAGAATATCTGAATCCTCAACCACCCATTTTCTAGAGCCATAAAATCAAAAGGGAGATAGCCAGAGGATACAGAGAAGTAGTGCACACATTCCAATTCTAGCTATGGCTTTTGTCCAAGCCCCAGTGGATTCATGAGTTGTGTTAGTCTATTATATAAAGCTTTCAGAACTCCTTTCGCCTAGACCACTGGCAAGCTTTAGAACAACACTAAAAGCTTCACTAATGGGTTTCTTGGCCCATTTTCCACAGTTCTTTCCTCTAATCATGGCTCTCCAAATACTATGACTCTAATGGTGAAGAGATAGCAAAAAGAGCTGTCTCCAAGGAAAAACTCTACAAAGACAAAAGGGAAAATCAATGCTTCCCCAACTCAGTCTAAAACTGAGTCACATGCTCTCAGCCTTCTTTGAGTAGGGTCCCTTCTTTGTTGTTAATTATATAGTCAGTAATGTGTTTGTAGATGGAACTCCAAATTACACATCCAATGGTCATTAATCACATTTTTGAAAAGTTCCAATTTTATGCAAAGTGCAAATTCTACACTCTAGGATGTTTAATCCTAGATATGATAGGTTATTTTGCACAAAAAATATACGAAGTAGAACAAAATTTTAAATTGTATTAAATATTATAAGATAAATAACTAGATACCATGGGAGAGAAAAAAACAGGGAGATCCTCTATTGGGTAATATGTGTAATTGCTTCCAAGCAAGATATATTTAACAGAGTACTAAGCAGAAAGATAGAAGCACAAAACCACAAAACAGAGAATAAATTTTAAAAGAACTTTCTAGAATCTAACCAAATTATATCCTTGAATTACTTACCCTAATGAGCACAACTAAATCTCTAGGAAAAGAAAAAGAGAAACTTAACAGTATCAGTCTTCTTTTCCTCTTTCATCTTTTTGGGGCTTCTGCCTCCTGGATAACTTCCTTTAGCCTTTTAACAAACAGCAACACTACTGTTCCTCACTTCTCTGCATCACTTTCTTCTTCAGTTATTTTCTGATATCTTGAGTTTCCCAAAGCAATTTTATAGTTTAAATATTTCAACAGAGAGCATTTCCATACTATTGACCCCAAATTAAAAATTCTGCCCATGACTTTTCCTATGAGTTCTAGATGAATTTAGCTAACTTTCAACTTGCCATTTTGACTTAGTTGTCACAAAAAATCAGAATATTAACATATAAGAAAATGAAAGTATATATTTCAATTCCACCCTACAAGAAAACGTTTTCTCTTTTTCAGTAATGATACCATTATATACCTAGTTAGTCAATCCAAAAATCTAAGTCCAGGCTCTATAGTTACTATCTTGCCCAAGCCAACACCAGATATTTCTTAGGCCATTGTAATTGCCTCCTAACATAGGATCTGCCTCTACTCTTACCACTTCCCAGTTTATTCTCCAAACAGTACTACATATATAATTTGAAACAATAATTAGATTATGCCACTTGTGGCAGAAACCACTAGTTTTCCAATGACATTCATTTTACCTTTGTTAATGATAGAACCACTAGGTTTGTTAATGATAGAACCACTGGTTTCCCAGCTAAAGACTAAGCACTCCATCTTTTTTTGCAGGTTATTATAACATATGACTACATATGACTAGTATTGTCCAATTAGAGGGGAGTAAGGTAATGTCTGCTACTTCAGGATGCAATTAAAACAAACGTGACATATACTCCCTTGGCCTTTATTCATTGGCAGGGAAGTATTATTTCCTACAGTTGAACAGAAATGGAAGCTGTCTTTTGGGAATTACCATTCTTTGGAGCCTCGGTACCAGATGAGGCCTATGTATCTCTGGACTGTTGCAATGAGAACAAACAACAACTATATATATATACACATATATGTATATATACATATACATATATATGTATATATATACACACACATATATATATATACTTTGTAAAATTATTGCATATTTGATTACTTTGTTACATTAGTCTAAATTCTAACTGTGGAAGACTGTATTTTCTTAAAAATGACCACAATATGATGTTCTATTGCACTTTCACTTACAATATGACCTGGACAATTCCCCTAACAAGAGGTGAGAGTCTGTGTTGCCTTCTCCTTAATCCTGGGGGTCTTATGTCTATGTCTTATGCTATCTGACTTCTAAGGCTGGGTCATCAAACTGGACATGGTTCTATTGGGATACTCACTCTTGATACCCAGCCACCATGATGTGACAAAGCCCAAATTAGTCCACATGGAGAGATCACGATGAGGAGACCCTGAGACTATAAGAATGGTGATATGGCCAGCCCCAGTTCATCTGCTGTTCGAGCTCCAGATATACCCAACTGCCAATGCAGGATAAGCCCCAAGTTCAATTAGCTGTTATTGTCCCATAGTAGCCTTACACAATGATCTCAAGTTGTAGTAAAGCTTATCTCAATGAGATTTGTGGTTGTGGCTTCTACCTAACTGAGTGAGCAACAATAAAACTCAAAAAATGCCTATAAATGATTCTGGTGAAAGCCCTGCCAAATTAGACTGAAAGAAACAAAGACAGTACAAAATGAAAACAGGCATTTAAACTCCTAAACTTTTGTGTTGAGAAAACCACTCAGGAGCGAACAGAAGCTACATTTTATGGAAAATAAAATATGTTTCAGAAGGTAGAACAAAGATCCAAAAGAAGGAAACTATATATCTATATATAGATATATAGTTTATATATATAATCTCTATATATATCTATATATATATAGTCTCTCTCTCTCTCTCTATATATATATATATGTATATATATATATATATATATAATGCTCTCTCTCTCTCTCTCTAGAGATTGGTGGGCCAAAGAAAATATTGGAAAATATTGGAAAGGAACAGAGGCTCCTGCCCCTCAGCACCAGCTGAGTTTCTAGTCAATTGCATTAATCTGCACCCATGGAAGAGAGATTTATTTTTCAAGTGGATCTTCCAGCTCCCAGTTGAGCTGATGCAGATGATGTGATGAAGCAAAGATAAGCCTTCATTTCACCAAACTGCAGATTGGTGAGCCAAAGAAAATATTGTTTTATGCCAAAAAGCTTGGGGTGGTCTGTTAAATAACGAGAACTCTAATTATCCATAATTTATTTTCTTGGAACCCTCCCAAGATTTCCCAAAGAATTAAAAAACAAACAGAAGCTCAGATTACTTACCAGAGACTAATAGGTCCTTCTTGATCTCTGGCCACAATTCCAACGTAATTTCCTTCTGCATTCACCATCTCTTGCTATGCTGCAGATGTGTAAAGTTTATGTTCTTCAAATCAATCCAATTTTCAGCAAACTCACAAGCTTTGTTTTTGCTAGATTTCTGTAATTGTTTTACTTAAATTTGTTCCTCTTACAGTCCTTACCTTATACAGTGCCCACTTTTAATTAATTATTTTTTTTGACAGGGTTTCACTCTGTCACCTGTGCTGGAATGCAGTGGCACAATCTTGACTCACTGTAACCTCCATCAACCAAGTTCAAGAGAGCCTCCCACCTCAGCCTCCCAAGTACCTGAGACACAGGCACACACCATCATGTCTGGCTAATTTTGGTATATATATACATATACACATATATACATATACATATATATATATACACACACACACATATATATTTTGTAGAGACAGGGTCTCACCATTTTGCTCAGGCTGGTATTGAACTCCTGGGCTCAACCAATCTGCCCTTCTCTGCTTCCCAAAGTGCTGGGATTACAAGTGTGAACCACTGCACATGACCCACTTTAA
Source organism: Hylobates moloch (assembly GCF_009828535.3). Lineage (NCBI taxonomy): Eukaryota > Metazoa > Chordata > Mammalia > Primates > Hylobatidae > Hylobates > Hylobates moloch. The sequence goes on from NW_026652279.1 coordinate 148,587,761, forward strand.
ATTTTTTACATTTATTACTATTGCAATTAACTACATTTATTCATGTATTTGTTATCTGTCTCTATTACTGGAAGTTATCGTCTATATACCAGGGACATTATCTGCCTATTCTCTGCAAATTCCCTAAAGCCATTTGTGACATGTTAAGTGCTAAAAATACATGAATTAAATACTGATTGAGAGAGAAACATAATTTATATTTTGTTTCTCATCTATTAGTCACCTTTTCCTGTCACCTGGTGACATTGATATCTTACATAAACTTAACAGTAAAATTGGAAAATTCCAGAATTATTTCTTGTGACCACATGTTTCTGTTCATTTATGCAGGCAAAAATAAAAAGTACTATTTAAGGCAATGATGAGTTAAATTCTACTATGTATATAATTTTTAGATAGAACTTAAATTGGATGGATTACATATGAGGAAATTTGCTTTTTTTTTCTGTATTTTAGGAAAATGGAAACTAGGCACCTCTAAAGGTACCATAATCAAGACAGTGTGGAATTGGCATAAGATGGAAGTATAAGTGAATAAAACAAAGTAGAGTCCAGAACTATTTAGTTTCCATAAATCTGCTCTGGTTCATGAGGTTAGACAGTTGATTTAGTGAATAACCAATTTTTTCAAGTACATTGGAATAGATGTTGAATCACATGGGCTATATTTGGACTTCAGTTCACTTGGTGAATGACTTTGAACAAATTGTAGATACTTACCCCTACTACTGCATCACTCTCTCCCATCAGCTGAGCCCAGGACCTAGCCTTTTTGCAAAATACCTAAATTTATGATATTTTTTCTGTTTCCTCCTAACAAGCTGCTGCATATTCCTTCAAAACTGTCTAATTCCAGAACAACTTTATAAGAACCAAATTTCACCCCAAAAATTTGTAAATAGAGACATCACTTTCCCCATTGTTTTAGCTAATATTCATGGAATGAATACATTTTGAGAACTATTTTAAGCTCTTTATTTGTATTAATAAAATTAATATATTTTCTCCACAATGTTACTAGTATATAAATGAAGAAACTGAAGCATGATGAGGTTAAGTACCATAGCTCAAGAAAGCCACAAGTTTAAATGTGATTAAATTGGAATTTCTAAACTTTGTTTTTATAAATCTAAACTTCTTTCCTGATATATACATTGCTGCATTTAATTTTTTCAGCATATCTGCACTTATATACACTGCAGCCAAAATAAATTAAAATGTACAAAAGCGATTTCATCATTTTCTCTCAAAATGAAGAAATTTGTATCTTTTGTTGCACGTATTATGAAGTTGAATGACCATTGTCTTAGCCAAAAATCTGGAAGTTCTCCTTTTATTACCTTCACATTCAAACCTGTCACTAATTTTTTAAATTGCATTTTCTTACTAATTCCCTAATCAATTCAATACAAAGTATTTCTAGATCGTCCTCAGTTCAAGTGCCTGTCATTATTTGTGAGAATTGCTTTATCATACTCTGAGTTAGGTTTCTCAAATTTTCTGATATCTGGTCTATTTTGGACACTGCTGCAGTAGTAATCTACCTAATAATCGAATTTGATCATGCCATCAAGGCTACATATAATTTTTCAATGCTTCTCCACAGTACCTTGAACAGTTAACGTATTTTTAATTACCGTGTTCCTCTATTAGAGGATGAGCTCTTTGAAGGCAAATCTTTAATCTCCCATCCTAGTGCCTGATAATAATACAAAAAATTTAAAAAGTCATTAAAGCAACAAAAAAATGAAGAGGATATGTGAATTTAAACTCTTCAATATAAACAGTATAGCAATTGAAAGTATCAGTCTGGCTTATGTTTTTACTACATTTTTATTGTATTTTCACAGTATCTGAAGAAAAATACAAAATAAAATGAAGGGTTCACATTAATTCATAATGGATATCTTTAAAAAAATAAATGCTTCAAGGACTCATTTCTTTGATTAAATATATTTATACACAACCTGAGAGCCTATCAGCTGCTGAAGTTATCCCAAATTGGAAATCTTAAAAATTATTTGAATGTTGAATTCAATGAGCAACAATATTCATTAAACCTTATCATATAATCACAACTATCAAAATGGCATTTAAAGTTGAGGAAGACAGCTGTTTGTAAAAACAAGTCAGAAAATCATATAAATTTAATAGAGATGACAGTCAGTTCGTAAAAAATTTAAACTTTTATAAGAACCAGATATTTTATTAATTTAGGATAAATTCAATCAGTTTTACTCATTTGGAATAATTGGTAGAGAAAATTAGTTATTGCCGTTGTAAAATAGATATGCAAATTGGCTACTTGGGTTTCATTAACATAGATCTGAAGAAAGACAATTTTTTTTGTTTATTTTTTGGTTGCTTTCTTGATTTCTTTCTTCCTTTGTTTCTTTGTTTCTTCCTTCTTTCTTCCTTTCTTCTTCTAATACAAAATGTCTCTATCCAGGAGTTTCATTATGTTGATGGCAATGGTTAAATAATAAAAAATTATTTGGTCATGAAAATAAAAGATAATTTATCGAATTAGTTCATTATAATAAAAATTAAAATTATTTGTTGAAAGTAACTCAATTAATATTGAAGTACTCTATGCATTTCAAAAATTTTAATTTAGTTTCTCATAGCCTTAGTATATTAAAAATTAATGTAATTTTACAAATTTGAGAGAGACCAGAAAATTATATAACATCAATTATAGTAATATATTTTATTGAGACTATTACTGTAATTTAATTTAATGTATTTTATCATTTAAAATGATAAATTTTAAAAATAATATTTTGTATAAAACATTTGATATTATGTAATGTGGGTAACTCACTGAGTAAAATTACATGCAAAATAATAAGCAAAATAACTAAAATATATTAACTTAGTAACAATTAAGGAAATAGTAATTGATATAGTTTACCTGACAAAGAACATACTCCCTTACCTAATTTTAAACTTGTAAAAGTCATCAGTATGTTTTTAAAAACTGTTATTCAATGCCAAATTTTAGTTAGAATCAGTCACATATACAGTATCCCTTTTTCTATGCTTGAGAAGGGCTATTAGTAATGCTTTTCTTTATACTTAATTTCACACAATTTTTTGCCAAGGTAATGATTAACATGGTTTTATTCTAACTTAGTTCACCTTTCAAATCTATAATTTTCTTCGTGGAGATTAAGAGGAAGAAACAAAGGAAAGATTATGATTTAGAAATACTATGAAGATTAGCATCTATGATATGCTAAAATCATTATACAACATTTAGCCTCTAGAAGTAATATCAATATCATCTTAAATCTCTGAAACGGCAGTTGGATGATCTGATGACAGGATAATTGTCAATGTATATGTTCACATACATAAGTATGTAAATTATATAAGCAATTAATGTGTATGCGTGTACATGCCCAATTTGAAGAAACACATGGCTGTATACTCAGCCTTTTAATTCTAAGTGAGAAATCAGAGAATCTTCAAATTCTTAAGCTTAATGCTTATGTTTTACAGTGTTTCTTAAGTTATGTCAAATATACAAAATTCAGAAAGGCAAAGACTTCCTTGTTGCTGGTTTGTGAGGCAAAGTTCCAGCTAGACTGGTTGGGAAAAATAAAATGTAAATTTCCCCTCACTTTAGGGGGGATGTTAAGAGATAAGGAAAGACAAACTATGAAGAGCAAATGTGAGAAAGCGCGGAAGTGAAAAGTACATTTACAGAGTTTGGTAAGCTGATTTAATGGTTTCATATATATAAGCAGTTGAAAACAACTGAGACTAAGAATGCCAGGTTATCTAGGGTTCCAAATTTTGAAAAATGCTTGGAATTTATCCATCAGGCAAACCAGAGATAACAGAATTTTCAATCTCAATATTTGCCTGACCAATGTCCTACTTTAGAAGGATTCATATGAAGGTAATATATTGGATAGATTGAATGAGAAAAATTGTTGGGGGGAGGCACAAATAAATCAGCTAAAAGTTTTCTGTAATTATCTGGATGTAAGGCTACAGACCCTTAATTAAGACTGTAATTTTTGGCAGTGGTAATAGAAAGGAAGGGACAGGTTTGAGATATTGTGTAAAATAAATTGAAGGAGCCTCATGAACAATTGAAAATAGTAGGCTTAAAGCTTTCATTTTTCGTTGCGTCTCAGCTAAGTTTTGGTATCACAATGATGCTGGCCTCTTGAAATGAATTAGGGTAGGAGGTAATGTCCCCTTTATCATTTCTGATTGTGTTTATTTGGATTTTCTATTTTTCTCTTTATTAACTTAGCTAGCAGGCCATCAATCTTATTTATTCTTTCAAATAACCAGCTTTTGGTCATTGATCTTTTGTATAATTTTTCACATCTCAATTTCATTCAGTTCAGCTCTGATTAGGTTCTTAATTTTCTTCTGCAGCTTTGGGGTGGGTTTGCTCTTTTTTTTTACCAGTTCCTCTAGGTGTGATGGTAGATCGTTAACTGGAGATCTTTCTAACTTTTTCATGTGGGCATTTAGCACTATAAAATTTCTTCTAACATGAATATAGATGTGTTCCCGAGATTTCAATATGTTGTATCTTTGTTTTTCTTAGTTTCAAAGAATTATTTTTCTGCCTTAATTTCATTGTTTACCCATGTCATTCAGGAGCAGCTTATTTAATTTCCATGTAAAAACAATAAAAACCTACATGATCATTTCAATAGATGCAGAAAAGGCTTTCAATTAAATTCAACATACCCTCATGTTACAAAGCCTCAAAAAACTAGGGATCTAAGAAACATATCTAAAAATAAGGAGCCAATGATGGCAAACCCACAGCCAACATTATGCTAAATGGACAAAAGCTAGAAAAATTCTCCGGAGAACCAGAACAAGACAAGGACGACCACTCTCATTACTCCTATTCAACATAGTACTTGAAGTTCTAGCCAGAGTAATTAGGCAAGAGAAAGTAAAAGGCATCCAAATAAGAAAAGAGGAAGTCAAGCTATCTCTCTTCACATATAATATTATTTTATACCTAGAAAACCCCACAGTCTCTACCCAAGAGCTCCTAGATCTGATAAACAACTTCGGCAAAGTTTCAGTACCAAAAATCAATGTACAAAAATCAGTAGCATTTCTATACACCAATAATGTCCAATCTGAGAGATAAATCAAGAATGAAATCCCATTAACAAATAGCCATATACAAAAAAATAAAATGTAGGAATACAGCTAACCAGGGAGGAAAAGGTCTCTAAAATGAGAATTACAAAACACTGCTGAAAGAAATCAGAGATGACACAAACAAATGGAAAAACATTACATGCTTATGAATGGAAATAATTAATATTGTTAAAATAACCATACTATACAAAGCAATCTAGAGATTTAATGCTATCCTTATTAAACTATCAATGGCATTTCTCACAGAATTAGAAAAACTATTCTAAAATTCATACAGAGCCAAAAAAGAATCCAAATGACCATAGCAATACTGAGCAAAAAGAACAAATCCAGAGGCATCACACTACCCAACTTCAAACTACAAGGCTACAGTAACTAAAACATCATAGTACTGGTAGAAAAACAGACCATAAGTCAATGGAACAGGTTAGAGAAGCCAGAAATAAACAAAATTGACAAAAACAAGCAATGGGGAAAGAACCCCCTATTCAATAATTTGTGTTGGGAGAACAGGCTAGTCATATGCAGAACTGGAGCCCTTTCTTTAACTATATAAAAAATCAACACAAGGTAGGTTAAAGACTTAAATATAAAACCTAAAACTATAAAAAAGAAGATAATCTAGGAAATATCATTGTGGACATAGGCCCTATAAAAATTTCATAATGAAGACTCCAAAAGTAATTGCAACAAAAATAAGTGGGACCTAATTAAACTAAAGAGCTTCTCCACAGCAAAAGAAACTATCAACAGAGAAAACAACCTTCAGAATGGGAGAAAATATTTGCAAACTATTCATCTGACAAAGGTCTAATATCCGGAATCTATAAGGAATTTAAACAAATTAACAAGCAAAAAATAAACAGCCCTATTAAAAGATAAACAAAGACATGGACAGAAACTTCCCAAAAGAAGGCATACATATGGCCAACAAGCACATGAAAGAATGCTCAACATCAGTGATAATCAGAGAAATGGATGAAAACCACAATGAGATATCATCTCACAACAGTCAGAATGGCTATTATTACAAAGTCAAAAAATAACAGACGCTAGTAAGGCTGTGGAAAAAAGGGAATCTTTTTTTTTTATTATGCTTTAAGTTTTAGGGTACATGTGCAGAATGTGCAGGTTTGTTACATATGTATCCATGTGCCATACTACTGTTGTTGGGAATATAAATTAGCCCAGCCACTGTGCAAAGCACTTTAGAGATTTCTCAAATAACTTAAAAGTAGAGCTACTATTTGACCCAGCAACCTAATTCCTGGGTATATACCCCAAGAAATATAAATAATTCTATTCTAAAGAGATATGCACATTATGTTCATTGCAGCACTATTTACAATAGCAAAGACACGTTTTTTTTCTTGTAAATTTATTTGAGTTCATTGTAGATTCTGGATATTATCCCTTTGTCAGATGAGTAGGTTGTGAAAATTTTCTCCCATTTTGTAGGTTGCCTGTTCACTCTGATGGTAGTTTCTTTTGCTGTGCAGAAGCTCTTTAGTTTAATTAGATCCCATTTGTCAATTTTGGCTTTTGATGCCATTGCTTTTGGTGTTTTAGACATGAAGTCCTTGCCCATGCCTATGTCCTGAATGGTATTGCCTAGGTTTTCTTCTAGGGTTTTTATGGTTTTATGTCTAACATGTAAGTCTTTAATCCATCTTGAATTAATTTTTGTATAAGGAAGGGATCCAGTTTCAGCTTTCTACATATGGCGAGCCAGTTTTCCCAGCACCATTTATTAAATAGGGAATCCTTTCCCCATCAAAAAGTGGGCGAAGGACATGAACAGACACTTCTCAAAAGAAGACATTTATGCAGCCAAAAAACACATGAAAAAATGCTCATCATCACTGGCCATCAGAGAAATGCAAATCAAAACCACAATGAGATACCATCTCACACCAGTTAGAATGGCCATCATTAAAAAGTCAGGAAACAACAGGTGCTGGAGAGGATGTGGAGAAATAGGAACACTTTTACACTGTTGGTGGGAATGTAAACTAGTTCAACCATTGTGGAAGTCAGTGTGGCGATTCCTCAGGGATCTAGAACTAGAAATACCATTTGACCCAGCCATCCCATTACTGGGTATATACCCAAAGGAGTATAAATCATGCTGCTATAAAGACACATGCACACGTATGTTTATTGCGGCACTATTCACAATAGCAAAGACTTGGAACCAACCCAAATGTCCAACAACGATAGACTGGATTAAGGAAATGAGGCACATATACACCATGGAATACTATGCAGCCATAAAAAATGATGAGTTCATGTCCTTTGTAGGGACATGGATGAAACTGGAAACCATCATTCTCAGTAAACTATCGCAAGGACAAAAAACCAAACACTGCATGTTCTCACTCATAGGTGGGAATTGAACAATGAGAACTCATGGACACAGGAAGGGGAACATCACACTCCAGGGACTGTTGTGGGGTGGGGGGAGGGGGGAGGGACAGCATTAAGAGATATACCTAATGCTAAATGACGAGTTAATGAGTGCAGCAAACCAACATGGCACATGGATACATATGTAACAAACCTGCACATTGTGCACATGTACCCTAAAACCTAAAGTATAATAACAAAAAAAAAAAACAATAGCAAAGACATGGAATCAATCTAGATGCCCATCAAGGTTCTCTAGACAAAGGAAATGTGGTAAATATGCACCATGGTATACTATGCTGTTGTTAAAATGAATAAAATCATATTCTTTGCAGCAACATGCATGAAGCTGGAGGCCATTATCCTAAGCAAGTTAATGCAGGAACAGAAAATCAAATACTGCATGTTCTCACTTATAAGCGGTAGCTAAACATTGAGTACACATGAATACACAGAAAAGGGAGCAATGGATACTGGGGTTTACTTGAGTGTGGAGAGTGGGAGGAGGGTGAGATTGGAAAAACTATTATGGTACTTATCAGATACTATAATCGTTAAGTGGGTGACTAAATAATCTGTACACCAAACCCCTGCAACATGCAATTAATCCATGTAACAAACCTACCCATGTACCCCATGATGCTAAAATAAAAGTTTGAAAGAATAACAACAAAAGAAAAATGTAGGAAGAGTTAAATATATCTATCACAGTTCTCTAGGGTAAGCTGAGGTGAGGGATGGCAGATTTGAGCCTTCTAATAATATTCATTACTGTTCTACAAACCATCTTAAATATTAACAATATTAAATATACCTCTAGTAATAATACAATTTTAATTTATATTTTTATAATTTTAGAAAAGTAGGAAATAAAGCATTTTTAAGTTTTGTGTTATCTTTTATCATTTAAAAATAATATATAAGGTGACTTCCATGAAAAACTTCAAGAAAAATTTCTAAATCTTTGATTCTTTCTTCTATGTTACTGAGCCAGTCTCTTTAATTCCTCCTGTATATTAATTCTGAAGCATCACAGATAGAGACAACGGTGACGAATAGTGAGATTAGTGTTAGTAATAACAGGACATTCATAGTTCAATGGGTTTTATGTCAAAGGCTTTATGTCTACATTTGTAGAATTACTTTAAAGATGCATTGAGTTTGAGATGGTAAGACATAGAAATATATAGCTGGCGACTAGAAACGTAGGACTGAAGCTCAGCGTGAGGTCAGGGGAGAACTAAGACATTAATTAGAGGGTTAAATGTTGATAGGATTACAAAAACCTGTAATAGGTTTTGGAAGAATGAATTACAGCAAGGCAGAAGGATACAAATCAGAGGAGCAGAAAGAAAAGAACATTGATATAAAATAAGCTTCCAAGAGGAGGATTTCAAAGTGGAGAGATGTTAATCAATGTCGAATGCTGCAGAGTCAAGAAAAATGATGATGGCACATACTATGCTGCTGTTCAACAGATATTAATTGAATATGTGGAATAAATGAGATACTATAGTAAGTTCTGAGAAATAACTTTCAATAGATGGTGACAGACAGATGTCAGATTTCAGCTTTTTAGACAAGATTATGTAGTAAAATAAAATAAATCCTTGAGGTGAAGTATGCTGCCTTATATTCTAAAGGTAGCATCTAATATGGTCTCTGGAGGTTACTTGGAAGTTAGTGAGTAATTATACATCATGAAATAAGAAGAAAAAACAGAATGGTATTTTTTAAAAATGTATAGAAAACTACCACTTACTAAATGACTCCTGTGTGACAGTATAGTCAGTCCTGTTTCTCAGGCTAATATTTTGTAAAAGAAACTGCTAAACTTAGGTTAAGCTATTTCATTGTAGAACAGTGTGTCAGACTTTGTGAAGAAATATGTGGAGAATAAATAAGGTCGTTTGTAGGGACATGGATGAAACTGGAAACCATCATTCTCAGTAAACTATCGCAAGGACAAAAAACCAAACACCGCATGTTCTCACTCATAGGTGGGAATTGAACAATGAGAACTCATGGACACAGGAAGGGGAACATCACACTCCAGGGACTGTTGTGGGGTGGGGGGAGGGGGGAGGGACAGCATTAGGAGATATACCTAATGCTAAATGACGAGTTAATGAGTGCAGCAAACCAACATGGCACATGGATACATATGTAACAAACCTGCACATTGTGCACATGCATCCTAAAACCTAAAGTATAATAACAAAAAAAAAAAAATAGCAAAGACATGGAATCAATCTAGATGCCCATCAAGGTTCTCTAGATAAAGGAAATGTGGTAAATACGCACCATGGTATACTATGCTGTTGTTAAAATGAATAAAATCATGTTCTTTGCAGCAACATGTATATGGTCGTTTGCAGATCCAGTGCCCCTTTTCTTAGCCTTTATACTGCGAACAAGAAGTAAGATGATATACCACATTAACACAGGATAGCCATTCCTATTGTGATCCATACCAATACAGCTTTTTAATACTCTGTCAAATGAGCATGATTATGAATGGTGTTTAGACATGAGTTACTAATTTCTAGTAGAGCAAATCATGGATATATTCCAGATTTTTCAACTCCATTATTATTATTATTACCATTAAAAGAAGAACTTTAGACAAAATAAGTTTAACAGAATTTATTTAAGCGAGGAACAACCTCTGAGTCAGGCATCACTCAAAACTGAAAGGGGTTCAGAGAGCTCCCCACCAGCAGTGAGAGTACGGAGCATTTACTGGCTAAATGTGGAAGTAAAGTAAATGAACTACTTGATGGCTACTGCTAGGTATTTGCTTTATCTGGGTGGTGGTTATGGTTTGATGGGAGGTCTCTAGTTATATAACCAATTGGCTAATTGACTGTGATAAAGTGAGACTCTATCTTTTTTCAGGTAAGTTACCAGAAATACATCCACATTAAATTTCAGTTTGTTTTTGTAAGAGGCCAAGGAACAGGGACCATCTCCAGCCTGCGGCCTCCTTCTTATTTTCTTTAACATGATCTAAAATGATCTGAAGTCAGATTTCCTGCTATAGAGAACATACAGAAAACATCTTCTGATACCAAAACAAGTTATTTGATAGAATTTGGTATTTGCATGGCCTTAAAAGAAAACAAGCCCTGCCATCTAATAATTACTAGAGTAATTTTTATTGATAGAAGTTTAAAAACCTTAAATGGCTTATAGCTAATGATCAAAACAATAATCAAATATTTCAATTTCTGACAATTTCAAAAATATTTTCTAATGAATGCTACAATGGATGGCAGTGAAGCAATTATGTTAAAATTTATTTATACTGTTTTTTAATTATATAAGCCAATTAAGATTTGCAATTGCCTTAAAAGTTCTAAGGTTGGAATTATTGTAACATTAGGATTTTTAATATAATTTTAAGTTTTCCTTTTTAATGTTTATGTGTATCCAAAACAGTTTGTTATGGAATATCTTGATCTTGGCCACAGGTGTTCTATCAGTTCTTCTTCAATCATCTGTTCTTGATAGTTCCTAATATTTCACAAATGCTCAACTTAACTGACTGATAATATAAGTGCTTTTTCACTAAAGTTAGAGCAAGCTGTGACATAGAGAAAGGCCAATCATTAGAATCTTAAACTTCTAATCACATTATATCAAATAAAATATTATCTACAATAAATAATCTTTAAGGAAAACTATGCAGTCTATTTTTCCTATACATTCAAAAATCTACTCAGGATTAAGCTATGCAATCAGAGAGCTATTTTAGTGGGAAGTATTCAATTTGTTCCTCAGAGCATTGTTTCAGTATGATGTCATTACTCACAATACATAACAATGTAATTGTTTTAAATTCACCTGTGTGTAGACTGTAATACTGTCTATTAAAATGTTATCTTAATTTCATTATTCGGGATTTGTTTTATGAGAATTCCTGAGTGGATTCCACATATTAGAAATATTTGTGTTTGTCCTAAGTATTTGCCTGTATTTCACAAACAGTACATATTACTTAACATAGAGATTTCCCATTCATATTAGTGACAAGAAAACTTGATGTCAAAATTTGGTTGGCCTTAGTGATTGCATGGAAATTTTACATATACATTTTTACTTAAACTCATTTTTGTCTCCATTTTAAATCCTTAGTTCTGTCCCCCCTTTATTTTATCCTTTACGTTCTGTTCTGATTTGCTATGTTGAGGCATTTCATTTATCTCTGTAATCTACTTCAAGACCTTTTTGTAAGGATAAAAATAAAATGAAATAAATAAGATAAAAAAGGAAGGAAGCAGAAAAAATGAAGTCAGAAAGAAATATAATACAGAATCATAGAGCTGAGTGCTGAAAGGTGCAAGAAAACAGTGCAAAAACTGAAACTGCATCTGATTTTGCCATATGGTAATGGTAAGATAGTATAAGGCATACATTTTTAGCCACCTTAGCCAATACCTGAAAATACTTGTTCCCATCCTTATTTCTTTCCCTCTTCTCTAAAAGATAGTAGATATCTTTTCTTATTTGATGAGTTCTATCAGAGTAAAAACCTTTAATCATACTTTGGATAGCATTCCTTATAAATATGCTTAGTCAATTATTTGAAAATTTACTCACTGAGTAATTCCCATGAGCTTACAAGTGAGCTCAAGTCTGTGCCATTTAAATAATAGAAAATTTTAAAACTCTTCTCAAGCAAACCTCACTTCCTTACTATCTTACTGTTCATCACGTTCCTATGCTGTTTTGCTATTGTTACATCTTCATACCCCACTCACTCATCTCTTCATATTATGATTTCTACTTGCAGCACAATACTGGCTTCCTTACTGGCCATGGCAGTGAACTTTTCAAATTGTCCCTTACTTGATCTCTCTTTAGCATATCTATAATTCTCTGCCTCTCATTACACTTGTTTCATTAATCTCTATGATTCTAGTCTTCCTTTCTTCTTTTAACCCTCAGACATTTTAGTCCTGTGTGATTCTTGTTGCCATTTCAAAATTCTTATTCTTTCAATTCCTTCATGATTTTGTGTTTTCATTGGACATACTTGCTCTACAAAATTTAATGGCCACCCCATGTTTTGAATCTACAGTTTTATTATTACCATTAGTTGTGATCTGAACGTTTGTGCCCCCTCAAATTCTTATGTTCAAGGGTAATCACCAGTGTGATAGTATTAAGCGGTGATGGTCTTTGGGAGGTGATTAGATGACGTGGGTGCAACTCTCATGAAGTGGATTAGTTCCCTTATAAAAGAGGCCCCAGAGAGCTGCTTCCATTGTCTCTCAAATCATGTGAGGACACAGCTAGGAGGTGCCATCTATGGGCTGCAGAGGAGGCCCTTATCAGACTCTAAGTCTGTCAGTGTCTTGATCTGGACTTGCAGCCTCCACAACTGTGAGAAATAAACTTATGTAGCTTATAAGCAACCTACTTTATGGCATTTTGTTATATTAGCTCAAATGGGGTAAGATTGTCTTCAGTAAGGATTTAAAATACAAACCATTCTCCTGAGTATTCAGCCACATAACAATGTCCGTTCCCTGAGTATAGGTATTAAGATTTCTTCTTCATCTTCTTTTTTTTTTTTTTTTTTTGAGACAGAGCCTTGCTCTGTCACCCAGGCTGGAGTGCAGTGGTGCCATCTCAGCTCACTGCAAACCTCCGCCTCCCGGGTTCAAGGGATTCTTCTGCCTCAGCCTCCCAAGTAGCTGAAATAAAGGTGTGTGCCACCACTCTCAGCTAATTTTTGTATTTTTAGTAGAGACAGTGTTTCACCATATTGGCAAGACTGGTCTTGAATTCCTGACCTTGTGATCCGCCTGCCTCAGCCTCCCAAAGTGCTGGGATTACAGGCATGAGCCACCATGCCTGGCCACCTGTTGAGATTTCTACAAGCACTACAATCTCCACAAATTCAAATTTAACTCACTACTTTCTCCAAAAAGTCCACAGAGATAATAAAAATAAAAATTAACACTACCACTAATAAATAGTAGATGAGTCCTGGATAATAGATTAATAATAAATTATTGATATTTAACATACATAATTAAAAGTAATTAATATATAACTAATAAACTCTATCATCATAAAACTATAAGACAGTAAATACTTTTTCCCCGTTTTACAGATAAAAAGTAGAGGTGTAGGTGAATTGAATACATCGCTCAAGATACACAGACGTTCTGAGCAGTAGAGTGAGCATTTGAATCTAGGCAGTCTGACAGGACATGCTCTTAATAATTACTCTATGCTGTGTCTTTTATTTAAGTATTTAAGCTTGAAAACACACAAATACTCATTGTTATTATAATGGAAATATTAACACTTTAATGGTCTCATTGGATATATGGTATAGGTGTTTTTATTGTCCCAATTTTACAGACAAGACTGCTGAATTGCAGAGAGATTGAATAATTTGCCCCAAATTCAACCCTAGGTTATCTTATTCAAATTCCATCTTTTTCCATTACTTCTATCTCATTTGCAATAGTTGTTAATCATTCATCTACTCATTCATATATCTATTCAACTCAAACATACGGGTAATGTTTGGTGCCTCTTGGATAATTTATGGTCATGAAAAATACAGCCAGGGTTTCTCCCTCCATTCTGGCTTATATTCCAGTAAAGGGATACAATATAAAATTTGATAAAGATAAAAATAGAATAGTTTAAGGTGGTAATGATGTCAATAAAGGGAAAATTGAATAATTTAAATTAGAAATGAGTTCTGCAAAAGAAAATGTTGGAGTATGATTTGGAGAGAACATGGACTGGTAGTTTAGGAAAAACTGTGAGAATGTAACATTTGTTTAACAGATGAATGATGAGAACTAGAAATTTGAATGGCTAGCCAACATTAACAAATTCATTATTTAAAATTTAACTTTCAGTGATGTTTTTGGTTATTATATAATTCAACTTTAAAAGTGTTAAAGTTAATATGTGTTTTGCTAGAGCACACTTGACTTTTAATACATTTCTTCTGAGACTCTAGAATGAACAAATCTAATGAATCATAAGACAATATAATTTGTTAAATTAGTTTATGTTAAAGTAGGCTTTATTTTTATCTCTTGAAACATGAATTTTGGGGGACATATTCAAACAATAGCACATTCCATTTCTTCCCTCCTCTAAATAAATTTAATATTTGTTTCAGATAAAACATCTCAAGCTTTAAATTTGGGGATGACCACCCTCAATTTTTGATACTCATCTATAATTCAACCAAGTTGGAGAAAAAAATTCCCAGAACAGAAGTGTCTGTCCTAACTTTGATGCAAATTATCGGTAAAGTATAACCGAGTCTACCATTGTATTAGGTACATAACAAACAAATAAACCTTTTATTTTACTCATGAGAAAAGGATGAAAATAAACTTTACAGCACCTTGCAAAAAAAAATAAAAAGTATGATTCGTGCTATATTAGTTCATTTTGTTCTGCTGCATCAGAAATGTGAGACTGGGAAATGTTTAATAAACACGCATTTATTTCGCTCATAGTTCTAGAAATTGGGAAGTCCAAGAACATGACACTGCCATCTGGTAAGGGTCTTCTTTCTATGTCATAAAATGGCAGAAAGCATAACATGAGTAAGAGAAATAATTGCATGAGAGGAAGCAAGAGATTGAACTAGAAGCCACAAGTGCTTTTATAATCTGCATTAATTCATCCATGAGGGTGGGCCCCTTGTGACCTAAACACCTCCCATTAGGCTTCACTTCTCAATACTATTATATTGTATTGGGAATTAAATTTCCAACACATGAATTTGGGGGAACATATTCAAACCGTAGCACTCTCCATTTTCTGCTTTCTTTAAACACATAAGGTATTCTTAGCATGCCTTGGTAACATGTCTTATGGTGTCACTCAGTGTGTAGGACACATAATGATTAGTTAAGTCTATGAAAATGGAGAAGATGGTTGTATTAGTCTGTTCTCATGCTGGTAATAAAGACATACCTGAGACTGGATAATTTATAAAGGAAAGAGTTTTAACTGACTCACAGTTCCATATGGCTGGGGAGGCCTCATAATCATGACTAAAGGTGAATGAGGATCACAGTCACATCTTACATGGCATCAGGGAAGACAGTGTGTGAAGGGGAATTCCGCTTTATAAAACCATCAGATCTTGTGAGACTTATTCACTATCAGGAGAACAGCACAGGAAATGCCTGCCCCCATGATTTAATTACCGCCCACCAAGTCCCTCCCACAACACGTGAGAATTATGGGAGCTACAATTCAAGGTGAGTTTGGGGTGGGGACACAGCCAAACCACATCAATGATCAAAAGAAAGAAAAAAGTTTTCAACAATTTCTGCTACTGAATTCCCTAAAGATCTTAATTAAGAGAATTATTTATTTCCTTTGATACTATGGTAATATAAGTATATTAATAGCTAATGAGTTATCAATCAGAAACTAATTTAAAATGTCACTGATGTAAGAGAATTAAGGTAATAGCTTGTAGCTAGTGGTAACTAAGAGTTTTTATTTTAAATAATTTTTGACTACTTTAGTACTGATTACTGGGTTAATAATTAATATGTTTAGGCAAATGGCTAATAAAATGGTATACTAGATTTAGAATGAAAAGACACTTTGGCAATGTCACAGATTAAGACCATTTTTGCCAAAAAGGAAAACAAATAGTGATACCTCTGTTATTTATCTCACAAGTTCTTTGTAAAGAAAAAATGAGATATGTCAAAGTTTTGGTTATCATTAACTCACCATATAAATCGAAGGAAGTGTTACCCTTATTTAGACAGGAATGGTTATAATTTTATGTCATATTAATGTCTGTATTTCCATTGAATGTGATTTCCAGGCACTTAGAAAAAAATTTCAAGAGCTGAACTAAGAAGTCCTTGGAGTATGTGGGTGAAAATTCAATAATATTGACAACACTGTATTTAGATTCAGTATTTACAGAACATTCAATTTATTTATGGTAACAAGGGCTCTCATACATCTATTCCTATATCTATTTTGTCCTAGTTTTCCCTTCCTTAATATTATGGTTAGGGTAGACAAAAGCTTATAAGAAGCATAATCATAAACATTTTGCCAAATCATTTATTCAGAACAAGTTTTTCTATAACAAAGGGAGTTTTTAATACATCTCCTTTGGTCATATGTCCAAAGGTCACATCACATTGTAGAAGGGTACCAATAAGATTCTATGAAGTACAGGAAAATATTAGATACAACATGTATATTTATTTTATTGTATATCTTTGAATTTATTTTATAAATATATTTTCTAATGTTTATATTAATAGATTATAGTTTGTATATAACATATAAATAATTAAATACATATTAGCTTGCACGCATTATTTTTCGTTGATGGGATATAATCAACACTCATAATCTTGGTTTCCAGCATTAGTATGGAATTTAAAAATTGTCAGTTTCCAACAACAAGAGTGATATCTCCCATGCCTAAATGATTAGGCGCAACAGCTAAACACTTACTAAAAGTTCTAATGATAGTAAGTTAGATACAGTTCACTTGATGCTAAGAATCTTACATTTTTCTGGAGAAAACAGCCATATAAATTGGCAGTAAGAATATAAGTTAACAGGCCTGGCATGGTGGCTCGTGCCTGTAATCCCAGCACTTTGGGAGGCCTAGGTGGGCAAATCACGAGGTCAGGAGATCGAGACCATCCTGGCTAACACGGTGAAACCCTGTCTCTACTAAAAAATAAAAAAAGTTAGCCGGGCATGGTGGTGGCCGCCTGTAGTCCCAGCTACTTGGGAGGCTGAGGCAGGAGAATGGCGTGAACCCAGGAGGCGGAGCTTGCAGTGAGCCGAGATCACGCCACTGCACTCCAGCCTGACTCCATCTCAAAAAAAAAAAGAACGTAAGTTAACAGTGGAAGGACAGGAACAAAAAGAGGAAGCTGTGTATGCAACTGTATAATTTATTATACAAATGGGAATATTTGTGAGTAAAAGTGGTCACTCTTTATAATTCAGCTAAGAAAACAGATGTAAACTGGTGCTACAAGTGGAAACAAAATATTTATGTTCACCCTAATGATATGGGAGCACATGCAAGCACCTCAGGATGAAAACAAAAGAGTCAGGAAAAGTTCCAGGGAGGAAATGACATCTATACTGCATTAAAAAGATACATTCATGTACAATCAATCAGGAAAATGTGAGTAGGAGAAGAGCAGGAGTGTTGCAGGATCTTGCCTCCAAACTTTCCACTGATAAACAGGTGCAATGACCTAAGAGAGCATCACCGGATCAGACAGCTACAAGTCATGCAATGGAACTGCTATACCATGGCCTTGAGTTTGACAGATGGCAGGTGGAATTGGGAAAGATGAATCTGGAAAGGCAAACCTGGAGTAAACTGCTTTCCCAAATAGGGGACACAAAAAGCTTCTGGCAGTGATCAAGCTATCTTGCCAAGGTCACACAGATCACAGGTAGTCAACTTGAAAATACAAGTTTATGTTTCTGGATGCCCAGGCTAAGAATCTATTTACTATACTGTGAGAATTTTATTTCCCTATTCAATGACCCAAATAGCTGTGAAGAATAAAATATTGCATTTTATGTTACAATTCCAAGGATTATTGTATAAAGTAGTCACTTGAGATTTATCTCATAAAAAGCACATGTTAATAGTTGTTCAAAGTACCTAGCCTGTGTACTAGAAAATATCTTTTAGCTTTGAAGAAATATTCAGCTAATCACACTGTTAAAATACTGTCATATCATTATCCATGTATCTATAGGCTTTATGTAGTTTAAAAAAATGAATACCTTAGATATTGATAAACTGTCTCCAGAGTTCTGCCGAGATTCCTAGTATTCCAAGGCTTGAAGTGGTCGTTGATTACATCAATACCTTGGGGCATTCAGTTAAAACACTGTGGTAATTAAACCAAAGCAAGCTGTCGATGAAATCAGCTCTGATTAACTGGAGGGATGGTAGAAAGATAAAGCTTGGATTTAGACAAAAAATGTTCTATAAAGTAGACGAATTTGATGAAAATCACCTTGTTACCTTTCCTTCATAAAGTTTTGCCAACCTTTTGGCAACACTATCCCATCCATCTTATCCATGCCCAGTGCCATCCAACTATCTGAATATCTCTCATGTGAACCGGAAGAACTCATACTGTAAGGATAGCTTATGTTTAAGTGGTTTTTTTATTTCTGCACCCCTGGAGGTCATATTCATAATGTTTAACAAATCTGATATACCTTATAATATTAGTGTTGTAGAACAGGTGTCAAGGAGCTCTAGACAAGTTTTTTTATTTTTATCAGAGGTTTTCTGGTAGTAATACTGAAACAAATTATTAAATTTTTGGTCCTACAATGGACTTTTTGACCTTTCAGATTCCAGGGTTCACCTTTACAGTAATGGTCCATGATTGGTTTATTTTGAATTCAATAATTATTGACTGGGTTTCTTCACTTGGTACCAAAGCAGATGTATTTTAACACCTAGATGTCACACAGTGTTTCCAGTTTGCATTTCTCCTTCAGTGATCAATAAAGAAACTGACTCTCTATGGGGGAGTTTCATGCAATGGATATGTCCCTATGAGGGCTATCTTTCTGGATAACTACCCATCCAAGAAAGTTTACCCAGTAGGGAATCTGGAAGGAAAAATCCTATGAGCTTTAAGTCATAGCTTTTAGCCATGTAATAACATGATATTTAGTACAAATCTTTTCCTATTACAAGCACATTTAATAAGAGAGAAATAACCGAAACAAAACCTGCACCAGGAACCTTAGCTAGAAGCTTTCCCCATGGTACATCTCAAACCCCAACAAACAGTTGACTCTCCAGACTCTCAGAAGCCCACCCTATGAGTGAGATCAACTGGCACGTATTGGTTTTGGGAAATTGTTAATGGTATGTACACTTTTGAATGACAGGGATTAAATTCTGCGTGGGCATCTGGCAGTCCAGATATCCTCACTGCATTCTTTAACAGGCAATTAAGTGTTATTTGACTAAATATTTGTATCTCCAGGTTTCTGGAAAAAAAATCATAGCCATTCTGATGTCTTCTATAGATTCGGAGAATTGAGAACTTGCCTAATGTCACATGGTCAGTATATAGTAGGGAAGAAATTTTAAAACCCTAATCGCTTCTGTCTGTTAACATATCCCCTTGCTCTTTATTAGTAAAGAGCATTTTTTGTATACTGAAATTTCTGTTCTTGTCCGTTTAGTTCAGGATGCCTAGATTCTATTGGAAGCTATGCCATCAACAAGTTTTATGACTTTTGATGTGTCTGTGGGTGTCAGTTTCATCATCTATAAAATATGGTGATTGAACTATGCGTCTCATTTACGTCTAATAATTATTTGAAACTACAGTACTTCCCATTCCTTTCTTTCATTATGCTGGTTTCAAAATACCCCTATTAGCCTCTCAATTTTACTAGCAATCTACAGAAACACAAGGAAACCAAGAGCATCTTAAATAGCACTTCAATGGGCTATCAGTATAATCCATATCAGAAGAATGATACAAATTCTTCCTCAGATATTTTTCAAGGAAAAGAGAGGGAAAGGATATATAACAAATATATACATGCATACATATATACACACACACACATATACATCTATCTCTGTGTAGATATCTATGTACATATCTATATAGATATCTATCTACATAGAGATAGATGTATATGTATGTGTGTGTGTATATATATGTATATATATATAGAGAGAGAGAGAGGGAGAGAGAGAACATGTTAGAATAGGGAAAATATAGACTAAAATAAAAACAACAATACAAACTTGTGAAACAATCTGAAATATTTGAACTTCAGTTACTTGATAACATTAAAGAATTAATGCTAATTTTTAAGTTTGAAATGATTTTGTGCTTGCTTTTAAAAATAACTTTTTATCTTAGAGAGCCTCACTAAAATACTTGTGGGTGAAATAATATGATGTAGAGTTTTGTTATAATTTTAGATTCTGGGGGTGCATGTGCCTGATTGTTATATGAGTATTACATGCTTAATGGTGGGGTTAAGCTTCTAGTGTACATGTCACCCAAATATTGGACACTGTAGCCAACAAGTAATGTTTCAACCCTCCCTTCCCTCCCAACCTCCCCTCTTTGGAGTCCTCAGAGTAGATTTTCTCCATCTCCATGTCCATGTGTACCCTTTGTTTAACTCCCACTTATAAGTGAGAACATACAATACTTGATTTCTTCTGTGTTAGTTCAGTTAGGATAATGGCCTCCTGCCCCATCCTTATGGTTGCAAATGACGTGATTTTGTTCTTTTATTGTGGCTGCATAGAATTCATGGTGTATATGTACCATATTTTCTATATCCAATAAGTTGTTGGTGGACCCTGTTGGTTCCATGACATTGCTAGTGTAAACAGTGCTGCCATAAACATATGAGTGTGGTTGTCCTTTTGATATTAATGATTCCATTTCCTTTGGGATGTGGTATATTTAGCTTAATATAATTTGGTAGTTGAATTGGCAGGGTAATAAATGAAAGAATGAGTTACGAAACTTATGAAAGTTATTCCAGGCCATGAGTTAAGGGTACATGTTCAAAATTTTTCACAAAAATGAAAAAATATGTTTACCTCACTAAAAGTAAATATTGCTTGATAATGATGATCTATGGTAATTTCAATCTAGTTTAATTAATGATGTATCTGATTAACATGCTAAAACTGAAACTGCTTATGACAAGGTTCTTTGGTACAAATAAAGGATTTATATAAGTAGTCACAGTTTTTAGTGCTTCAGATTTCATTGTTCACATATCGAACACACCTTTTTACGTGCCTTATTTTTTTCCTTTGTTGGTCTGTTTACTCTTAATTCCTCCTCTTAAAATAGCCAAAGAAGCTATTGATGCCTTTAGACTATAACTGGAGAACTTTTACTACCAACACTTCAAGACATAAGTTGAAACCACGGATTTGTACTTAAGTAAAACAAGAAAATGCAACATTTTTTTAAACTTACATTCATTTAATTAAGAATTCATGGGATCCTTAGCGTGCCTAGAATTTACTAGTACAGAAATGCAAAGTTGGTTTCCTTTGTATTACTTAATTTTTGACACAGTTTCCAGAAATGTTTTCAGGTGAAAGTGAAAACGTTCTATGTGCAAATAATTAATATTAAAGTTTCACTTCAATGCAAAAGATTTAAATATTTTTTCCTAGCTTAATTCAATAATAGCTTATTTGCCCACTTCACCTTGATATAATCTCTTTGATGCAATAAATTAAAATTAATATGAATCAATATATTATAGTAGTAAACACAATTAGCAACTACTTATTTTGATGATTACACATATTCTCTGGCAGTAATGTATGTTCAAATTTGGAATATTGTTTTAATTTTTAGAAGGTCATATGCTAGATACAAAATCCTCAAATTAATCACGTATTTTGCAGCAACATGGATACAGCTGGAGACCATTATCCTAAGCAAAGTAAAGCAGAAGCAGAAAACCAAATACCACATGTTCTCACTCATAACTGGGAGCTAAAATATTCTACACAAAGAGTAGAATAATAGACACTGGGGACTACTAGAGGAGAGGGAGGGGACAAGGGTTGAACAATTACCGCTTGGCTACTATGCTCACTATCTGCATGGCAAGATCAATTGTACTCCTAATCTCATCTCACACATTATACCCATGAAACAAACCTGCAATGTACCTCTTGAATCTAAAATAAAAGCTGAAATTTTAAAAAACCTTCAAAATTATAAAAGGGAATTAAATATAGCATTTCAGAAATATTTTGCCCTGTAATTATCTAATTTTTATAGAAGTAATTGTTGCTTGGATTCATGGTAAGACAGTGATATCCATGTTGGGAAATATACTCTTAACCCATTGATAATAATTTTTAAAAGACAAGCAAGACTAATGTTACAACCCCCATCTCAGTGGAGGTTAAGCCTTTTACATGGGAATTGGGGAAGTGGCATGATTCAGTCCAGACCACTTGCTTATCCATTTTAATGTTATGTATTGTTTGAATTCTTAACTTACCAAAAAAGCATATATAAATACTATAATCTTTCAACTCATATTAATAGGACTAAATCTGAACTATATTGAAATTAGAATGATCGTTTTTGCCTATTGTTTTCTAACATCTACGGCCATTAAAAATGGTGAAGAAAGTCTTATTTTCACTTCCTTCTGAAATATCACAACCTCCTTATAGAGCAAAATTCTTTTTTTTTTCCAAAGTTTTTCTCTGAAATTGAAGTATTTCTGGGGACAAAGCTGCTAGATTATATTACTCTATGACTTGCAAAGCTAAGGAATTATCCTCTTTGTCTTTTCAGTAAATTGTGCAGCCAAAATATTACCACTCACTAAGTAAATGTTAGTCATTTCATCAGAAAAATAAATGGCTTTTTAAAATCCATGTGTTTAAAAACAAATATTTAAGCATTTATATAATTGTTCACATTCGAATCTCCTGCAAATTAATAAAATGCATGTTTCACTATTTCAGCAGTTTTGTTTTATATCATATATTTAAAGATGTGCTCGCTATGCTTATAAATTTTTAAATCTCCTGAGAATTTTCTGATTTAATTTTTTTCTATCACAGCCAAGATAATAAAAGATGTATGTTAACCATCACTTATTCCTCTCCACCCCCACACAGACATACAGACACACACATAAATATAATTGAACAGGTACATGCACATATTCATGTTCTATTTTCGTTACCTCAAAAATCATTGGAAAATACTTTTAATAATTAGAGGTTTATTGGAGATTTACTTTTAATTCACAGTCTTTGTGAAATTAGTGTATTTTTCCATATTAGTTGCACTATGAATACATAATGTACCACATTTTATATATTTATTTTTGTATATAGAACATGAGCTCTCTAAAGGTGTAATCTTATCTTTGTTGATTTGATTTCTTTCTGAAAATTGACAATGAACCTTACACATGTTAAGGGATTAGTAAGTGATTGTTAAATATGTAAAGGATTTATAGAATTTAATTTTCAAAAATATAAACACAGATAAGCAGTGTTATTTGGTAAAGTATATACTAGAAATCAAAAGACATAAATAAAGACTGAGAATATAGTTTTTAAATAAAACTATGGGGTTTTGAAAATAAACCTAAGAGCTTTATGTTAAATTCAGATGAAAGAAAATTTCCACGATACATACTCTTCCAAGTTAGGTAAAGTACGTACAGAATTTTAGGAATATTAGGTCAGAATGAATAACATTTATTATTATTTAAGTAACTTATTTTTTAGCATATCTTGAATTTGACCAGTGGATATACCCGAGTGTATGTAATATAATAATTTATTCAAATTTATTTGTTTAACTGACATAAAATTGTATGTAGTTATCATGTATAACATTATATTTTGAAGTATACATACATTGTGAAATTCTTAAATCTAGGCTATTAACAAATATATTACCTCACAGTTATATTTTTGTGATAAGAACATTTAACATCCCCTCTCTTTACAACTTTCAAGAATACAATATATTGTCATTGAATATCGTTACTATGCTGAATAGCAGATCTTTTGAACTTATTTATTCCCCTTCTCTAACTGTAAATATGCATTATTTGACCAACAATGTATTATTTAATGCAACGCTCCCCCGAACTGCCCCAGTGTCTGGCAACCACCATTCTACTCCTCTATAAGATCAGCTTTTTCAGATTCCACATATGAATGATACCAACCATTATTTGTCTCTCTGTGCCTGGCTTATTTCACTTGACATAATGTCTTCCAGATTCACCCATGGTGTTGCAAATGGCAGGATTTCTTTCTTTTATGGTTAAATAATATTTCATTGTATATACCATATTTTATTTATCCATTCGCCTGTTGGTGGACACTAAGATTGCTTCCATATCTTAATCACTGTGAATAATGTTGCAATAAACATGGGAGTGCAAATATCTTTTTGAAATACTGATTTCATTTCCTTTGGCTATAAACTCAGCATTGGGAATGCTGGATCATATAGGAGATCTATTTTTAATTTTTTGACAAAC
This sequence comes from Hylobates moloch, assembly GCF_009828535.3. NCBI lineage: Eukaryota > Metazoa > Chordata > Mammalia > Primates > Hylobatidae > Hylobates > Hylobates moloch. Next base: position 148,612,397 of record NW_026652279.1, read on the forward strand.
CTCCACACTTTTTTCATAATGGTTTTACCAATTTATATTCCCACAAAGAAGGGTTCCCTTTTTTCCATATTTTTACCAGTACTTGTTATCTTTTTTCTTTTTGGTAATAGTCATTTCAACAGGTATGAGGTAATATCTTATTGTTGTTTTGATGAGCATTTTCCTGATGTTTAGCAATGCTAAGCCTCTTTTTCATATAACTGCTAGTCATCTTCATGTCTTCTTTTGAAAAATGTCTATTCAGATCTTTTGTCCAGTTTTAAAACTGGGTTTTTTTTTACTTGCTATTGAGTTGTTTGGATTCCTCATATATTTTAGATTGATTGACCTCTTATCAGATGGTGTGCAAATATTTTCTCCCATTCTATAGATTGTCTATTCACTCCAGTGACTGTTTCCTTTGCTGTGCAAAGAAAATGTACCCAGTGTATTAACCTTTGCTAATTTGACTGCAATATTTTAGATTAACAACACTAATTGACTTGCTTACTGATTATGCTTTCCCCTAAAGTGTAAATGTCTTTATATAGTCTGCATGTGTTGGCAGACCTCCAACTTTTATTTTGTATAACACAATCAGAATCATATTTCTAAAGCAAACAAATACATTTCAAAGTATTATATTTTAGGAAAACATTCAACAGACTACCCTATAACTTCCTAAAAATTCAGAAACTCTGGAAGGCCAAGAGCTGAGCACTTTAGAGTCACCTATTGCTCACAGCAGACAAAGAATGGCCTCTTCCAGTAATTGTTCTAACAGCTGCCAGGTTAGTCTTTTAAGCTGGCACAGAGTGGCTTAAATTCTCAGCTACAACCTGCCTCATCAACCAATCAGGAAGTATAATGGCTATATATTTTTAAAGCGTTTCTCCTGGCAGGAACCCTCTTGATGATTCAAAGAAGTCTTGGGCTGCAACAGCTACAACTACTGTGGCCCCAGACTCTTCCTCATCAATGTGACCAAGCTTTGAGGACTGTTCTATTCTGTATTCTGCAAGAATATGGCTGGAAAAATAGAGAATAATATTTGTAAAAGCAAAATAAAAACAAACACACAAATCCTTTCACTTGAGTTTTAGAAAATAGCAAGGAATAGGTAAAATAAACTTAGGGATTGTGTCTAAACATGCTATCTGAATATTATCCCAACACGTAACCTTCATATATATAATAAAGCAAGTAAATATTATATCAATATCTCAATTCCAAAAATGCAGTAAAATCTGAATTATTGGATATTCTTATAGCAAAAAGTATCAATGTTTAGACACACTAATTGTTATTTAAAATGATAAACAGATATATAAAAATCATAATCTTCATCTGAACTTAATTCAAAAAATAATTGAGCTGCTAGAAGACACAAAATTAGTACAACATAATTGTTACCATCAAGGAAATTACATATTAGTGAGAGCACATGAAGAGTTTATTTTCATACATGAGGTAAGTGTCTTTTGAATTTGATGGCAAAAAAAAAAAATTAGTGTTCAGGATGACATTCATGGTAAGTGCATTTTATTATGCTCTGATATTTTATAATTTTATATTCCACCTATGGCATATACATATATACACACATATATGTGTGGCATATACCTATATACACACATATATGTGTGGCATATAGATATCTGTATGGTATATAAATATGTGTATATATACCATAGGTGGAATATAAAATACATATATGTATGTTATATACATATATATACTATATATGAAATATAAATATATATATTTCTTATCTGAATTCACTCTGTTTATATTCATATGTGTTTGTGTGTGTATAAAAACTATGCCATCCATCTGCACAACTGGCTATGAGAATGAAGTTATACAGCTTTCTGACATGTGAAAAGTAGTATATGTAAGCCAAATGCACCAAAATTAATCTTTTTGACATCAAACATAACACCCATGGCCAAAATATTTTCTTCAAAAGAAGTATTCTTTTCTTATATTTGACTTTCAAAGTCATATTCATTGCTTCAAAATTGCACTTTAACAATAGTTTTTTTTTTTAACCTGTACTGTATTTTCAGTACAGGTACTTATAAAATGAATTAAATAACATAATTCAAACTTAGTAAGTTTGTGTGCTTTAAAAACAAATTCTGGAACTACAGAATTCATTCAAATGACACAAGCAAAAATAAATGTGTATAAAGATTAGATAGACAGATGATAGATACATGATAGATAGATTTAAAACAGCAGACAAAACAATAACATTTCTCTTATATACTGACAAGAACAATAAATAATGCAGCTGAGTAATAATTTGAATTAATGAATATGCATATATACTATTCTATACACAGGATAAATTAATTAACTTACATTAGAGCTTACTATCCTTAATAACTTAAATTGACCCTCCTAGTTTTTCCATTAAAGTAAACTTCACTCTAACTGACATGAGATGGTATCTCATTGTGCTTTTGATTTGCATTTCCCTAATGACCAGTGATGATGAGCTTTTTTTTAATACGTTTGTTGGCCGCATAAATATCTTCTTTTGAGAACCATTTGACCCAGCAATCCCATTACGAGGTATATATCCAAAGGATTAGAAATCATTCTACTATAAAGACACATGCACATATATACTTATTGCAGCATTATTCACAATAGCAAAGACTTGGAACCAACCCAAATGCCCATCAATGATAGACTGGATAAAGAAAATGTGGCACGTATACACCATATAATGTTATGCAGCCATGAAAAATGATGAGTTCATGTCCTTTGCAAGGACATGGATGAAGCTGCAAACCATAATTCTCAGCAAACTAACACAGTAACAGAAAACCAAACACCTAATGTTCTCAGGCATAAGTGACAGTTGAACAATGAGAACACATGGACACAGGGAGGGGAACATCACACACTGGGGCCTGTGGGGAGTTGGGGCCTAGGGGAGGGATAGCATTAGGAGAAACACCTAATGTAGATGACGGGTTGATGAGTGCAGCCTACCACCATGGCACGTGTATACCTATGTAACAAACCTGCACATTCTGCACATGTATCACAGAACTTAAAGTACAATACAAAAAAAAGTACATTTTCAAAACTAAATATTGATTGTTGTGTTGCCAACATTTTAAACATAGCCAAATTATATCTTCATCATGAAGACAGTTGTAAGAATTGCTTATAATTTCTCTTTAGTGTATAAAAATGTGTCACACTCAAACTTAATTTCCCATGCAATTTCAATAAACTTTGTAAAGGATTCATGACTTTGTAAACCCAAGATACAAAAGTGTAGTTTCTCCTCTATTCTGTCCTCCAGATCTTTTAGAACAATGTTAATGCATGAGTTTCACAAAATTCATCATTAGGAAGTGCTGTCTGGCAAGCACTCTCATTTTTTTTATTCCAGTAGCCAAAAGGAGCTCTAGAAATCTGCAAGCCAGCAACAGTTTAATCTTATGGTGGACTCTTGATGCTATAAATCCATAACTAAGCAGGGGCGGCTGAAAATGAATGCAACTTTTCTTGAATAATGCTTATTCTGGAAAAAGAAACTGTCTGATAAGATCATATGTTGTTTTTCCAACTGCTTCTTTACCAAATAGATTCAAACTATATTGACACCTGTAACAACTAATAATATAGAGGCAAAACAATAATAGTGGCTAAAATTGATTTAGCACCTACAATGTGCTAGAAAGTGTGTTATGTATTTTGCATGAACTATCTCAACTAATCCTCTCACAAAAGTAGGTTTTAATATTTTAAACATATTTTAGATGAGGAAACAAAGATATTTATTTCAATAAATAACATTTTAAATCTACTAAGAGGCAGAAATAGGATTGACATCCTAAGGAACATTTGCACATACCTATGTTTTTAATCACTGCACTATCTGTGCAAAAGTCCATACAGTAAAAAGCAATGAAACAATCAAAAGGACTTATACTACTATGTTTGAAACTATTGTATTTCCATAAAGAATTATTGAATTAAAAAATGCAATAAAATATAATTTTTAGTTTCAGTCACTTTTCCCAAACAATGATTTGAAAGAAAAAACACTATATACTTTAGACATGTATTCAACTTCCTTATATAAGCACCTTTCTAGAATGCCATTTAGAAGAAAGAGTCTGCCTTTTAATTGTCTTCTGTTAAAATATTATCAAGTTCACCAAAATAATCCAAAATAAGGGGGCCTTACATGCATTATTTGATATTGGATATGTACAGGTGAGTCCACTAATCAAAGTAAGGACAGCCTAAGCATAATTAACATGCATGAATTAATGTTTGTGTAAACAAATGTGTAAGGCACTTTAATCTCTGAGAAACTGCATCTCCATAAAGCTGATCAACATATCTGCTTGATTTTTTTCCCTCAGTGAATACACATGGCAAGACTAAAACTTAACAGCTTACCTATTGCTCACTTTGTACAAGAAAATTTTTCAATAATCCAAGCTGAATTTATTATGATAATCCATTCCGTATCAGAAGGTCTTATGCAAATGACATGGAATGCTGCCAAAACATAGCAAGGGACCCGAGGTAGTGTTTTATTTTTATTATTGTGCTTTTCAGAGTAAGTTAAGTTAACGTAGCTACACACTTTCCTTCAGTGTGAGGTACACTGACCAAGGAAGCAGAAAATTGGAAGATCTTTCCAATTCGCCAGTAACTATTTACAGGAGTGGCAGTTTAGTTAAAGAATTTACACTGTCTGTTTCCTTTTAATTAGAGTGTAGTATTCCATGATCTCTATGGGCCCTGCCACTTCTAAAATTCAAAGCAACTTGGTTTCCATTTTTCTTCATCATTTCTCATACCAACAAGGCCAAAACATAGTAAAAAATTAACATTTGAAAAAGCTTCTAAGGATTTTTACTCTGGGAAGTGATTTAAAAATCATTTAAGTTAATCTTCAATAATTCACTAAGTGTTGGGAATCAGATTTTTATATTCAGGGACTATTGATGTGCCAATTGATACAATTAAAAACCAATACATTTTCAAATGGGCTCCTTTATTCAACCATAAAGTTGAATAGATATCTAACATGAGCTAATTTACTTACCTCCATTTGGACCTCACCTAAACTATTACAGAAACAGAGATTTCAAATCTCATTTACAAATTTTCAGAACTATTTTTAAAAGAACATTAAGGTTTTTTTTTTTGCAAAAAGGAATGCAAAATGTGGATTACTAGTTATCTCTATTGACATATAGACCATATGGTTAAATATTTTCAACATAGTAATCATTGATCTTGAAAACACCTAATAATAAATTGGAATAGATTATCTCAAATTGAAAACTTTATTTGCAAACGTTGCCTACTTTTTGTATTAGTCTGCTCAGCTATATTACACAATTGAGAAGAAAATTCAGTCTATTCATTTTATCAAGTATAAATGGAGACAGAAAATACCTGTTCACACGTGCATTCCTCTAGTCATGCATGCCCTCACACACTCACTTCCACCCAGTACTGCTTTGTGGGTTTGGCTTTTGCTGCAGTTCCTGAAATCCTAAATGTTATGTACCAGCTGCCAGCAGGTGTCTGCAGGTGTTTGCCTACAAGAAGTTCATTGACAGTTTATTGCAGGAAGAATACTTTCTCTGGCAGTGGAAATTAGCTGCAAAAACACTGCAGGCCAAGTAATGTTTTAAGTACAATGATGCTTCATGTACTGTGAATGCATAATTATTTGTTATCAGTCAGGCCAAGATTAATCACTCTTGTGTGATATTTTTCCCATGGAAAAAAATAGTTATCAAATTCTAGTTTCCACAGTCATTGTCAGTGTACTGGAAGGACTGCAGCTGTACTAGGAGTCTCATGGACATTTAACTTCTGACAGCTGTGAATGCTTCTTTGTGAATGCAGACATTGCTCTTTGACTCAGAGTTTCTGGAAGAGCTCCAAGATGCATTCTCAAGTGCCCCTGCAGCTCTCTGAGTGCATATTAGGAGAAGGTGATCAGAAACGTCACGAATTGCTAACGTGGAGAGATACTTGTATTTTCTTTTACTACACATGTATTTATTTCAACCTGGATATAAATAGATGAGGTGATAGTCAGTGATGAACCTAATACTTACAAACTTTCAGTATTTGGAGATTCATGATTATGTCAAATCTTTTCATATATGATTATACTTTTATTGAGGAAATACTGATATGCACCAACACTCAATTTTTTTTGAGTTTTGTGGAGATTCATGCCTAGTATTCATAACAAAATTGGACTACATGACATCAATGCTCCAGGAGATTGTCAGAAGTTTAAAAATAAAAAGTAAAATTTAGCTATTTATAGGGTTTATTAGTCATTTGTGATTAATATTACCATAGGTTATTTTTTAATTACTGAGGAACTTAATTATGGGATTATCTTTTTTTTTTTTTTTTTTTTGAGACGGAGTCTCGCTCTGTCGCCCAGGCTGGAGTGCAGTGGCGCAATCTCGGCTCACTGCAAGCTCCGCCTCCCGGGTTCACGCCTTTCTCCTGCCTCAGCCTCTCCGAGTAGCTGGGACCACAGGCGCCCGCCACCACGCCCGGGATTATCTTAACACATGTATACCTTTGAAAAAAATAGAAAATATGTCACAAAATTTGCAATTTAAAATTATTTACATAACATATTTATGTTAGAAAGGACTATGAGGTTATGTCCCCAAACTTAATCATGAAAGGGATTCCCCTTCAAATAAACCATATTTGCATTTTACTATTGATATTTTAGGAGATGTATAATGCTTGTTTTAGCATTTGGGTGATTAAATATAAAACTGTTAATAGTCAAAAACTGAAAGATAAGAAAAATATGTCATAGAAGAGACATTTTCCACTTAAGGAAAAAGCATGCTCTATGTATACAAGCAAGTGTTGTTTTATTAACCGTATATATTTGAATTACTCTAACAATAATTTCTGGTAGTTAATAATATCCTTGATATTCCACAGCCTATTTATAAATATATTTCATGATCAGTTTAAAATCTAATTTATTATTATAATAATTAAAAGAGCAATAGTCTATATTAATATTTTGAAATGTATTTTCACTGTTTCATTTCTCAAAATATATCTGACATGATAGAAATTATGAATCACTTATAAAGTATCCTTATGGAGACTAATTACTGAAAATCAATGTATCTTTTTTTGTTTAAAGTGAGAACAAATTTCAAAGTTATTAATTTGAACTAACATAGGTAAGGCAAATAGACACTGAGAGTTTGTGTAATTCATAGCATAGTCTGCTATCTACTGTCTGTATGAAATATGGAATATCACCAACTACCTTGAAACTCAGCATTTCATCTGTAAGTAATAATAACACCTATGAAGTCATTATAATAAAAATATGAGACAATTTAGATAAAATGCCTGGTAATAGTAAATGATTGTATGTATGTATGTGTACATTTTATTTACCTTCGACTTTGAATTATAAATAAAGTGTGCATTGCCTGTGAATGCTTGTGTTAACCGTAGCTGAAGAAAGTCACATTATGCCAGGTGCGGTGGCTCACGCCTATAATCCCGGCTCTTTGGGAGGCCAAGGTGGGAGGATTATGAGGTCAGGAGTTCGAGACCAGCATGGCCAACATGGTGAAACCCCGTCTATACTAAAAATACAAAAATTACCCGGGCATGGTGTCACATACCTGTAATCCCAATTACTCGGGAGGCTGAGACAGGAGAATTGCTTGAACCTGGGAGGTGGAGGTTGCAGTGAGCTGAGATCACACCACTGCACTCCAGCCTGGTGGACAGAGCAAGACTTCATCTCAGAAATCATAAAAAATCATCACATTACATATCAAAAAATCCAGTCAAATGGAATCCTATTATGAGGGACAAATGAATTTAAGCCTGCCTTTCTCTATGTAATACATTACTACTAAATGCTACCATATCTATGCTATAGTGAAATATTTTTAAATATGAAAATTCTTAGATATCATGAATAAGTGGTAGTGTAATTGTTTAAAGTCTGTTTGTATAGCAGTCGCTACTCATATAATATAGCAGTTGAAGACCTAGATTGACTTTAGAATGAATCATGCATCTCATACTGGTGATTTAAATCAAAATTGGTTATTTGTTCATTGCAAATTATAATAGTCAATTAAAATTGCAGCATACATCATAGCATGCTCTATGAGAATAACTATAAATTTAGTGTCACTATAAAAATCTTCATTAGATTGATGGAATATTTTTAATCGCAGAATAAAAATGCATGATCTAATATTAAACAAAAACTGAGCTGGCACAGGTGTGTTTTTCAGAGGTAACTTTTCATGAATTTACCATCCAATTACCAATATTTGTTTAAATAAATATAACTAGTAGAATAAAATGGGCTGGGCGCTGTGGCTCATGTCTGTAATCCCAACATTTTGGGAGGCCGAGGCAGGTGGATTACAAGATCAGGAGATCGAGACCATCCTGGCTAACACAGTGAAACCCCGTCTCTACTAAAAATACAAAAAAAAAAAAAAAATTAGCTGGCCATGGTGGCACGCGCTTCTATTCTCAGCCATTTGGGAGGCTGGGGCAGGAGAATCTCTTGAACCCGGGAGGCAAACGTTACAGTGAGCCGAGATCACGACACTGCCCTGCAGCCTGGGCGACAGAGCAAGACTCCATCTCAAAAAAAAAAAAAAAAAAAAAAGAATAACTTAAAATCTGTAAGTAAAGATTAATAATAATTATTTTTTAAAAAACTCTTTTTGAAAGACAGGATCTCATTCTCTCTTCCATGCCAGATCATAGCTCGCTGCAACCTAAAACTCTTGGACTCAAGGCATCCTCCTACTACAGCCTCCTGAAAAGCTAAAACTACAGGTGCACACCACCACACTCAACTACTTTTATTTTTATTTTTCTACAGATGGGGTTTTGCTATGTTGCCCAAGCTGGTCTTGAACTCCTGGCCTCAAGAAACCCTCCCACCTTGACCTCCCAAAGTGCTGGGATTAGAGGAGTGAGCCACCATGCCTGGACCAGATTAATAAGTATATTATATTTTCCAAGGAGTTTACATTTTAATATTTATTATTTGATTAACCAGTGTGATAGTTATATAGTCAATTGAAGACATAGCACATTAACTTTGTCATTTACCCAGAGGAAATGTTTTCATTAATGCAGAGGCTCAAATGATACGAAGCCAGAACCAAGAATGAATTCAAGGTCTTCGAGAAACACTTTACTGATGGCGAGACCTGGTGGTTTCCTAATTATTTTGGACTTAAACCTTTAAGCAATGTGTGATTTCTTTGAAGTTATATTGGTTTTGTCTATGGAAGAAGCATATTGTTGGAAATAAAGGCCACTAATATAACTAATATTTTAGATAGATTGATGAAAAACAAAATCTAACCTTAAAAAATTATAACTTCTGAATGGGACTTATTACCAAGACATTATGTCTTTGTATCAGATTTATAAATGTCATTTTATTAAAGCAGGTTTATTGAGCTTTTCATGGAAATTACAGACCATATTAGCATTCTATAAATTAATTATAATTTGCTGTTCAAACTCTGCCCACTCCAATTGTAGAAAAAGCCACTAAACTTTAAAATCATGTTTTCGTATTAAAATAGATGGAATATAAACATTCAAGTGCAGTTTTTTTAGTCTTTTTTTGCACACAAAACTTATCCTAGATAATTCCTGAAGCAAAATACCAATTTAGTATTTTCTTTTCCAGTTCTACTAACATCCCACTGTGTGATCTAGAGAAAAGTACTTTAGAGAGTACTTTGCCATGCATAAAAAGGCACTTATCTTCTAATAAAATTCTATTGATTTAAAATAATGTACCTTTCTTTCTTTATAGAGGTATAATAAGGGTGTAATGAAGAATTTTGAAGTGCTTGTAAAGTGCCTTGAAATCTTTAAAATAATAGTAGAGGCCTTCAATTGAATGCAATTAGAAAGACTTGAATAGAGACCCTAAACAGAATGCAAATCAGGCCTCTTGCCAAATGTGAATCATAATTGTCCTTATTTATTGAGGGTGTCATAATCACCATCATTGCTTATGAGTGCAGCTGTTCATATTGATTGAATTTCCAAGGTATCCCAGAAATTGCACAAGAAACACAGTTTCAATCCTCTAGGAATTTATATTCTAGACCTGCACTGTCCAATATGGTAGCCACTAGCCACAGGTGGCTATTTAAATTTAAATCAATCAAATTTAAATAACCAATAAAATTTTAGTTCCTTTGCCATATCATCCACATTTCATTTTTTAAAGCTACCTCCTACAGAAAGGTATCATTCATATTTCAATTGCTCAATAGCCTTATGTGGCCAATGGCTATCATATTGGATTGCACAGATAAAGTTAATTTCCATTATCACAGAAAATTCTATTGAACAGCCTCTTGTAGATGCTTGGTGCACATATGCCACAATAAATATTATTCGAGAATACAATTTATGCATTTTGATAGAGACTTTTGATAGAGAAAATAGATAATCTACAAAAAGTCAAACATCTCTGTAAGCATTCTGATATGAATCAACTATTTTCATCTCAAATACAAGAGATAGGATCTAGCACATTTTAGGTGCTAAATAAATATTAGTTCAATTAATAAATTCATAAATGAACAAGTATTTTGTGTATACAAAGAGATTTCTGGAGCTCATTTTTCTTGCTATTGAAGGGATACCATATACAATTTTCAAAATAAGGAATGATAATGTAGTCTGGAAGAAAAAAACACATTAAGCAAGAAATAGAACATTGTGCAGATCAAGTGCTTGGTAATGCAAGGAAATGTTTAGATGAGCAGTCTTCATTGTTAGAAAGAATAAGAAAGATTTTTTTCAGATGGAGAAAGGACTTACAGAGAATTCTCTAGAACAGTAGGTAAAAGAAAAATGAAAAGATAAAAGGGCAGCGGAAACCAAAGCGTTGGAGTTGTGAAAAAGGCTGATTCATTTTGAGAGGATAAAGAGATTATGAGAGTCTTCTGTTGAATGAAGGATTCCAGTTGGCAAAGTTGAATGTAGTAAAATCAATTTAGATATTTTTCATTAGCAATGATTCTTCTGAAATTGTTGTAATTTAACTGTGTTTTAGGATAATTAATTGTTTTTCTCTGTAAAAAAAAAAAAAAAAAAAAAAAAAAGAAATAACCCAGAAAATACAGGCATAACATACTGCCTGTTTAGACTTATTTTCTAAAAAATGACTAGAGATGTGTGAGAACCAAGGACCAATGGGTCCCAAGAGACAAATCATAGCACTAATAGAGAGTTACATAGAAAAGCTAATCTGATTACATTATGAAACTGCTTCATTTCCAGTGGAATGTGTGCATTTCAATGCTAGTATAAGCCAGATGGCAGTAGCCTTTGTTCTAACAGGGTCTGATGATAGTTTGTATATTTAAAATGTCACAACCACACACTCACTTTTCTTCAGTAAACAGTAAAGAACAGCTGCTGACAACTTCAAGTGCAATCACTTATCTTCTCTACAGAGTCATTTTGATCTTCCTCTTCACTCACCAGAGTATCAAATAAAACTAATGTTCCCAGTACACAGCATGGTTCTGAATGTGTGAAGATAACAAAGCTAGCTTCTACTAATTACCATTCCATTATCTGATACTGGTAGCTAGAATTGAATGTCACATATGAGTAATGCTGAGAAAATATTGTAACTAATTAATTGACACTCATATTTAGAAATGTATTCAGTGTCTCCAGTGATAATAATGTGTCATGAAAAATAAAACCATTTCAGAACTATGGGATAGAGATGAATTTAAGGAAATCATCTTGAACTCTTCCTAGGCTCTTAAATCACCCTTCCAAATATCCTTATTTTTCAAGTGCACATTTTTATAAATTTTTATTGGGAATGTGTATGCAAAATTGAACAAACTGTAGTAGAAACAAAAACAGTAAAAAACAAAAATAGTAAAAATAAAAGAGCATAGGATAAAAAATAAATTCCCATTCTATTTAAGATGCCAGTCTTCTTCCAAAAGGTAACCACTATTATTAGATTTGTGTGTATTAATTTCTTTCCAGAAAAAATGTCTGCCTCTCACATATTATAGGTAATGTTATATATACTCCTAATAATGGCAAAACCGTATTCCTATACAAACTATTGTTTAAAGTAGAAGAGTGTTCTAAGGTATAGAAGGATGTTTATGACTTTTCAGTGAGTCAGATATTTAACTTGTTCTTATTCATTTTCAAATGCAAGCATCTGTTACAAATATCTTCTGACATAGTGTTTTATATATCTTACTTTGGCACACCTGAAGGCTACTTTCTGAAAAAGTAGTGTTCCAAAGATATATTTTTGTAGATATTTCCAATTGGTTATCCAAAAAGGGTATTTTTGTATGTAATTACATAAAAAAATATCTGAGTGTATGTGCAAGGAACTGCATGAGGCAAGGAAGAAAATTGGCTATTTTTTGTATATTCTTTTGTAATGCCTCTGAGAGTCTATTTCTAAGGCTATGAATAATTAAGTCTGTAAGTGAATAAATAATTTCAGCAAAATTAGATTTGCTGGCCATTTTTAATTTGATAAATATAACTGCATGATGTTTGTTTTTAATTTTAAATGTATTAGACAAAATGTCAAAGACAAATGCTGTATAGTTATTTAATTTAGCAATTTCATAGAGACACAATCATAAATGGTGACTCATTATTTTCCTCCAGGAGAAACTTTTATTTTCTCCTTTTAGATATGTGATATACATATAACATATATTATATATAATTATATATATGAATGTGATATATATATAATTTCAATTTCAAAAACTTTAAAGATATATGCCCTTTAACTTAGACTTGAAAAATGTGTCATTTATTAAATTGAGTTGAACAGACTTCTTAGCCATTACTATGGAGGAATAGAAACTTAGCATTAGAATTCCATAATCTTAACTCACCGGTTAGGCTAACAACAACAACAAAAAAATTGCAAGCTCTACTGGCTTTAGATGTTGATCAATACTTACGAAGTCATGCAATGATTAATAAAGAATTTCCTTGTTTATAATCCTCATTAGGTTGTTTCTTAAAGCACCATAATTCTTGACTAAGCATTTTAATATTATAATGATAACACACAGTGATACACAAATATGATAAGGGTTACCTTAAGAAATGTACTTAATATAAGAATCCCTCCTGTGTTCATAAAGCACTAAAATAATAATTCTAGAAACTAATAAATATAAATTTACAAAAATATATGGTATTTTTAAGTGGCAAGTATGCTACTTACATTTTAAATTTAAATTTAAATTTGCAGGTATCTAATTATGGCCATAATTGATAATGACAATTATATTTACAATATAAATGCCAAATATATTTCCCTACATGATATGCATTTATGATGATACCCTCTCAATAGATAATTCTAATATAAAAAAATATATTTGCAAACATTTGGACAAATGTGACTTTCACATCCAACTCCATCAAATAATGTTTAATATTAATAGACTTAATTCTGGGGAGATATATTTGATCAATCATTTAATTTTACAATGGCCAAATGTATCTATGTGATGAAGTGCATACATCTGAATGCTGTCTGAAAGCCTGTATACACATATGACCATATGTTGCTTAGTATAGACTAGAACATAGATACATTTGTTCATGTGGGTAAAAGTTTTGGCTCATATTTGATCACTCTTACGTAATTCACTTATAAATTTTCTAAGCAATAGTCAACATTCAATGCAGATAAAGAAACAGATTAATAACTGAGGCTTTTCCTTATATCTGTGATGCTTTCCCTCTTGTGTTCTTCTGTTCTGAACTGTTCATGTCACAGTATTTTCTAAAATTTCATTCTCTTGCAGAGCATCTTATAGAGACACCTAGTGGCAAAAGGTAATGGTGGCTTCCAGGACCATCCTTAATGTTGAGTTAATGGCAGAAAGTTTTCATCATTTACTTATTTGAACCACAAGAGGTAAACTAGATTATTAGCATAAGTGTTTCTAACAAAACTGTAACCTAAACTAATTCCAAACATATTTAATACTTCTTAGTTGAATATTTACTTTAATTAGAACAATAAATATTTAAAGTAAAAATAATACAAAACCATGAATTAAACTTTGATATTGAATGCAATTATGAAGATTTAGGACAGTGATAACATATAACAGCTTTATTTCAGCTATTTTGAAAAAATCAATATTTCTATTAAGACAATTTAGGACCTTTCAGAACTTCTACAAAGTTAATCAATATTGAAAATTATGTTTCTGATAGGACTCAATATTTATATTCCAAAGGCTTCTGGCTGTAATTCCTATATAATTTTAAATTTAAATATTACATTTTCATTTTGAAAATATAAAAGTAATTTTACACTTAAAAATAAATTTTCTGAAATGTTTATATAATGTTAAAAGTTAATGACTAAATAAAAAATACAGAAATAAGCCTTTTGCGGATGAAGTGTAAGTTATATTTGTTTATGCAATGTATCTATAGCTAGTGGCTATCATTCCTAGGTCAAATGTTTCTAAATTTAATGAAATGTTCATTACAAGATTTTGTTTTTATTATCTGAAATTACATATTATTTCTTTCCTTCCTCTCCCTTGAATATAACCCACACTTAAACAAAATCGTTTCCAAATAGTTTATGGTACAAAGTAAATATATATATATATATTCACACAACATATACAGGGGAAAGTTCAAAAAAGATTGCAATACCTCAGGAGACTGCAATGTTCATCACCTGAGATATATATACGTCTCAGAACATAGACATATTATCAGACTCTATATTAATATTAAACATATGATTAGCCAGATTATAACACAGTATTATCCCAAATATTACTAAGGATAAAACAATATCAATAATAATTAAGACGTAATTAATTCCAAAATAAAGTGGGTAAAATACATTTACATGGAGAAACTAACTACACAGTTATCAAAGGAACAGGCACATGTGTACTCATCCTACGCTGGGTCACTTACTATGATCAACTTTTCTCCTATAGCTGGGATGAACGGTCTAATATTACAAATATTGAAAACATGTCTTATGAATGTAAAGACCACTTTTTGGGGATGGAAGTGTCTGGTTTCACGGAAAGACCCAAGAATACTTACTGTAGAGATGACTCTAGTGGAGTTTAGCAGATGACTCTTCAAGAAACTCGCTTTCTATCGATATTGCATTTACTTAGGGGTTTTCCAGCTTTTTAGTACACACCAAACGTATTCGCAAACATTCCCTCTGAAAGTCTTTCACATTCCCTTGTGTTGCCTAGACACACCTATAAAACGTAATTCTATTAAAAAGATAAAAGAAAAGTAGCCCCCTTGTTTGCAGCTAGGAGGAACCACTCCCTTTTCCAGGATCCTTAACAGTATGTACACGAGACAGCAGCATTCTAAATAGCAGGAGGAAGGCAGATGATCAGCACAGGGCTGGAATCATCTGTTCCTGACCACCAGCAAGTCTGGCACTGCCGGGGTTATTGCCACTCCTCCCTTTCCCAATCAGAGAATTGCACAGTCCCACGCTCGCATTACGCACATGGTCCAAGACTCCTCTCTCTCCTACGAATGTGACATCCAAGGGGGCCCCGCTTGCGCCGCCCTAGCCCAGGGACGCCTTCGCCCTCGGCTGCCATCTATCGGCCACCGAGTGCCCGCTTCGCCCTGGGCCCATCATGTCTGCTGCAGCTTGGCTCGCACCAGAGGCGCGACAATAAACAAGTGCACTGGACTGGGCCATGCACCCGCTCCGGAGCAGCTGTCTCAGAGACCCGGCGTTGCTTACCGCGTTGCCACCTCCTCGGCGCCCGGGAGGAAGACGCGACTTTCTCGGAGTTTTTTTTTAGAGCCACCGGGCTGCCAGGACAAGCCACAGGCATAGAACGACGCGGTTCCTGCCCGCCCCCCCTTCCCCCAGAAACCCCAAAGGATGTCGGTGATAGAGAGTTCCAAATAATGACGGTTGTGCGCCGCATCTGGGGAAGGGATACAGAAAAAAACCCTGCAAACACCGTGAGGATGAAACTGCCAAAAGGATGCGAGAGCCTCTCAAATACTAATTAGGGGCCGCGGCGGCGGCGGGCTCTGCGCGGGGACAGCGGCGGCGGGATCCCAGCGCGGTGGTCGCCGCTGCGCGGGGGGCGGAGGACAGCGCAGGAGCTGCAGCCGCCGCCTTCGCTGGAGCAGCCGAGGGGCCGGTGCCACCTTCGCTCGCCCCCTCACTACCATGTACAGTGTGCGCTGCAAGAAGAAGGCGGGAGATGCATGCACACCCCCGCGACCCGCTTCCTCTGGCTCGTCCCCGGGCGTGCGCCACTGACCAGGGGGGAATGTGGTGAAGACGGCGAGGAGGAGAGCCGAGGGGGGAGGGGAGGGCCGGCCGGCGCGAACCCAGGCCGGAGGGTGCGAGGAGCCGGAGGAGGCTGGAGGGGGCGGCGGCCTCAGCTGGGTCGGAGAAAGTTGCCCCCTATGCAGATGGGAACTGTGAGTACCCCCGTGGGGGGAGGGTGCAGCGAAGGCTGCCAGGGACCCCGCGATCGCGCCTTAACATATATTGGAGCGAGTGTGCAAGTGATCATGAGTGTGAGCGGGTGCGAGCGCTCGGCGGGGCTGACCGTCACGTTGGCGGGGCCGGCGGTGCCAGGCAGTCTTCTCCGCGTCCCCGTCCCCCTCCTCCCGCTCCGTGCCTCCCCTCCCAGCAGCTCCCCTCCCCGCCCCGCCCGGCTCCGGCTCCCGGCCCCTACAGCGAGGCGCCTCTCCAGCCGGACCTCCGCCGCCCCCTCCCACTGCCTTCCTATCCCGCCGCTCCAGATCGCCCCCCGCTCTCCCCCCCCAACCCTGCTGCCCGCTCCGACAACCGCGGAGAGCACGGGGGAGAGCCGTTTGGGGAGCCCCGGAACCCGCGGTCGCCACCGCGGCGGCGGCCCCAGGCTGGAGGCGTCCGGGCGCCTCTTTCCTCCAGCCTCTGGGACCGCGCTGCTCGCCGTCTCCTCGCCCTGCCTGGGCTTGAGAAACCCATTGCATACCCCAAAGAGGGTTTTTGTGTATGTGTGTGTTTTTAAAGGGTGGCTGTGATGACTGGGCCTTGGAAATGTGAGACGGGGTAAGTCTATCGTTTACTTTGCAAAAGAGGTTCGTGTGTGTGTGTGTGTGTGTGTGTGTGTGTGTGTGTGTATGTGTATGTGTGTATGTGTGTATCTATGTGGTGGGGTGGTTTTCTTTCCCTCTTCTCCCTCCCCTTCTTCCTCGGTTTTCCCTTCCTTCTCTTTGGGGCGGGGTGGGGGAGGGGGAGCCTCGCGTCCTGGAACTCCGGGTGTTTCTGCCTGGGCGGCCGCTTGAGCAGCTGTGCCCGGAGCCTCCGGTTCGGCCTGGGTGCTGGGCTCCAGTCCGAGAGGCTCCATGCTGCTTAATGCAGGGACGTACAGGGCGG
Organism: Hylobates moloch; assembly: GCF_009828535.3. Classification (NCBI taxonomy): domain Eukaryota; kingdom Metazoa; phylum Chordata; class Mammalia; order Primates; family Hylobatidae; genus Hylobates; species Hylobates moloch. The sequence goes on from NW_026652279.1 coordinate 148,629,882, forward strand.
TGATCCAGTATCTAAATTCTTTGGGAGAAAATGAATAGTCCCCCCGCCCCAGCCCTCCAGAAAAAAAAAAAAAAAAAAAAAAATCTGAGAATCTGAGAATGTTCAGCGCACCAGCGAATTTGCATCGGAGGTGCGTTTCCCCGTCAGAATGTCAGCCTCCCGAGGCTCATTCAACTTTATTTTCTCAAAATTTTGGTCTCCTTTGCTAGCAAGGAGGAGGGGAAAGGGAGTGGGTTGAGAGGAAGCTCTTCGACGCTTGCTAACTAGAACTGAATTAAAGTTGTAAACGCTGGAGTTTAATACTGGCTGGACAGAATTTGCAATGGTCTTTCAGATGGGGTGGGAGGTGAATGGGGGCGGGGAAGCACAGGGAGGGAGGGGGAGGGGACCCAACCTCGCTGAATGGATGTGCGGATTTGATCCAGTGGAGAACTGAAATTTCAAGGTAAACGTTTTGCTTTCACTGGGGATGTTTTTGCCGCTTTTAAGCCGGGAGACGTTTACCGTTGCGTTGGGAGGTCGGGGATACTTGCGAGGTTTATGCACTGTGGTTCCAATTCATCTCGACACGTCTGGGTGGCCACACGTGAATGATTCGCAGGCACACTGGTACATGTGCGTGTGAATGCAGGGGCGTTTAATAGCGCGGGCTGGAGTCGACTTGGGGATCAGGAGCAAGGTCTCCAGGCTTGAACCCGCTGTCTCGGACACATCTTGGCTTTAGTTTGGAGTTGCAATTTGTTATTAGACTTCGGTAGTGAGGCAAAGGCAAGGTTGACCAGAGAAAAGGCATAGGTTCCTAGAGTCCAGCATTTCTATCAAATGTCCCCCACCCCATTAACCAAAGCAGCGTGCGCGCGCGCGCGCGCACACACACACACACACGCTCATTCCATTTATGTCCTTCCTTTAAGAGTGCTGCTGTTGATCAGAAGTAGGAAGTGGAAGGAAGCCTTCAAGGGGACAAAAAGCGAGCAAGAAAAAAAAGGGGGAGGGGGTCATATTGATTCCTGTGGGAGATGGAATTCGGATATTAAACAACTGACCTAAGTCACTTACAGTTCTCCCTCCCACCTTTCTATTTTGTCTCTTAATCAGCCCAGGCGTCCTTTCCCTGAGATTAAAAAAAAGGAGAGAGGGAAGCGTTCACAATTAAATGTAATAAGCAACTCCAAAGATGGGGATGCTGTCGAGGTGGTAGTTCCGTGCAAACCTTGCTATTACCGTTGCAAATAGACGCGGAGCCCAAGGTAAGGGAGGCTTTGGTGCTGATCCTTGGTTTACTGATTCCCGGTAAGCGGTAGGAACGTCCTTTTTAAACTCTAGGCATCGGGAGGTATTCGGAGATTGCGGATACCTTCGCTGAGTTCTTTGTAATCCATCGTGCAGAACTATTTCAGTGGCTTAAAGATGCGGTTTGGTAGCGTCGCTGACATGATCAATGAGAAGTGGTCGCAGGGCGCTCTCAGGGAAGCGCTGCTAAGTGGCACCGTGCATGCAATTAGGACGCTGATGTGCTTAATAGCGTGGTAGTGAAGTCCACCATCAAAGCAAATGCGCTCTCCTTTTTCTCCTTACTCAAAGCTCCGGGAGACAATTGGTGATTTAAGAGCTTCTTGGGGCTCCTTTGATGCATTATATTACAACCTTTTTGCCTCTGAAAAGTATCCTTTAGGTTCCCACCGTGGCATTTCTAGCGATGGCTTAAAATACCCCAAGTATTTTGGCTCCTTGCCACTCTGTGAATATGAGAGACCTTCACGGTGAACTGTTAACTGAAGAGATTCTGAAAGAAAGAAGGGGGGGTGGGGGCTGGGTATAGGTGAGGTGGGGAACCTTGTAAAATGGTGCTTCTTTTTTTCTTAAATTAGAACCATGAAACTGTACTGACAGCCATTTTATGTATATTTATGTATTGGTTTTGAAAAGGGGGGGAGCAGAGAAAACTAAAATGGGACTTTATCTAACCTGCTCTTATCTTGTAAGGAGCAGCATATTTGTGGTGTGCTCATTTAAAAAAATAAAATCAACGTTTAAATCAAAATGTATAATAGATTTTAATAAAATCTGGAGAATGTCAATGTTTCACTTGGGGGGTGTGTCATTTATATCTCTTCCTTTTGGGTTTTAGAGTAATAATGTTAAGAAAGAGAGAGACTTTCTGACTGATCCCTTAAATTTTTGTCATATTCTGTTGTTTCCTTGTTTTCTCTCTCCCTTACAGGAGGTAAAATGCACACTTGCTGCCCCCCAGTAACTTTGGAACAGGATCTTCACAGAAAAATGCATAGCTGGATGCTGCAGACTCTAGCGTTTGCTGTAACATCTCTCGTCCTTTCGTGTGCAGAAACCATCGATTATTATGGGGAAATCTGTGACAACGCATGTCCTTGTGAGGAAAAGGACGGCATTTTAACTGTGAGCTGTGAAAACCGGGGAATCATCAGTCTCTCTGAAATTAGCCCTCCCCGTTTCCCAATCTACCACCTTTTGTTGTCCGGAAACCTTTTGAACCGTCTCTATCCCAATGAGTTTGTCAATTACACTGGGGCTTCAATTTTGCATCTGGGTAGCAATGTTATCCAGGACATTGAGACCGGGGCTTTCCATGGGCTACGGGGTTTGAGGAGATTGCATCTGAACAATAATAAACTGGAACTTCTGCGAGATGATACCTTCCTTGGCTTGGAGAACCTGGAGTACCTACAGGTCGATTACAACTACATCAGCGTCATTGAACCCAATGCTTTTGGGAAACTGCATTTGTTGCAGGTGCTTATCCTCAATGACAATCTTTTGTCCAGTTTACCCAACAATCTTTTCCGTTTTGTGCCCTTAACGCACTTGGACCTCCGGGGGAACCGGCTGAAACTTCTGCCCTACGTGGGGCTCTTGCAGCACATGGATAAAGTTGTGGAGCTACAGCTGGAGGAAAACCCTTGGAATTGTTCTTGTGAGCTGATCTCTCTAAAGGATTGGTTGGACAGCATCTCCTACTCAGCCCTGGTGGGGGATGTGGTTTGTGAGACCCCCTTCCGCTTACACGGAAGGGACTTGGACGAGGTATCCAAGCAGGAACTTTGCCCAAGGAGACTTATTTCTGACTACGAGATGAGGCCGCAGACGCCTTTGAGCACCACGGGGTATTTACACACCACCCCGGCGTCAGTGAATTCTGTGGCCACTTCTTCCTCTGCTGTTTACAAACCCCCTTTGAAGCCCCCTAAGGGGACTCGCCAACCCAACAAGCCCAGGGTGCGCCCCACCTCTCGGCAGCCCTCTAAGGACTTGGGCTACAGCAACTATGGCCCCAGCATCGCCTATCAGACCAAATCCCCGGTGCCTTTGGAGTGTCCCACCGCGTGCACTTGCAACCTGCAGATCTCTGATCTGGGCCTCAACGTAAACTGCCAGGAGCGAAAGATCGAGAGCATCGCTGAACTGCAGCCCAAGCCCTACAATCCCAAGAAAATGTATCTGACAGAGAACTACATCGCTGTCGTGCGCAGGACAGACTTCCTGGAGGCCACGGGGCTGGACCTCCTGCACCTGGGGAATAATCGCATCTCGATGATCCAGGACCACGCTTTCGGGGATCTCACCAACCTGAGGCGCCTCTACCTGAATGGCAACAGGATCGAGAGGCTGAGCCCGGAGTTATTCTATGGCCTGCAGAGCCTGCAGTATCTCTTCCTCCAGTACAATCTCATCCGCGAGATTCAGTCTGGAACTTTTGACCCGGTCCCAAACCTCCAGCTGCTATTCTTGAATAACAACCTCCTGCAGGCCATGCCCTCAGGCGTCTTCTCTGGCCTGACCCTCCTCAGGCTAAACCTGAGGAGTAACCACTTCACCTCCTTGCCAGTGAGTGGAGTTTTGGACCAGCTGAAGTCACTCATCCAAATCGACCTGCATGACAATCCTTGGGATTGTACCTGCGACATTGTGGGCATGAAGCTGTGGGTGGAGCAGCTCAAAGTGGGCGTCCTAGTGGACGAGGTGATCTGTAAGGCGCCCAAGAAATTCGCTGAGACCGATATGCGTTCCATTAAATCGGAGCTGTTGTGCCCTGACTATTCAGATGTAGTGGTTTCCACGCCCACACCCTCCTCAATCCAGGTCCCTGCGAGGACCAGCGCCGTGACTCCTGCGGTCCGGTTGAATAGCACTGGGGCCCCCGCGGGCTTGGGCGCAGGCGGAGGGGCGTCGTCGGTGCCCTTGTCTGTGTTAATTCTCAGCCTCCTGCTGGTTTTCATCATGTCCGTCTTCGTGGCCGCCGGGCTCTTCGTGCTGGTCATGAAGCGCAGGAAGAAGAACCAGAGCGACCACACTAGCACCAACAACTCCGACGTGAGCTCCTTTAACATGCAGTACAGCGTGTATGGCGGCGGCGGCGGCGGCACGGGCGGCCACCCACACGCGCACGTGCATCACCGCGGGCCCGCGCTGCCCAAGGTGAAGACGCCCGCGGGCCACGTGTATGAATACATCCCCCACCCACTGGGCCATATGTGCAAAAACCCCATCTACCGCTCCCGAGAGGGCAACTCCGTAGAGGATTACAAAGACCTGCACGAGCTCAAGGTCACCTACAGCAGCAACCACCACCTGCAGCAGCAGCAGCCGCCGCCGCCGCCACCGCAGCAGCCACAGCAGCAGCCCCCGCCGCAGCTGCAGCTGCAGCCCGGGGAGGAGGAGAGGCGGGAAAGCCACCACTTGCGGAGCCCCGCCTACAGCGTCAGCACCATCGAGCCCCGGGAGGACCTGCTGTCGCCGGTGCAGGACGCCGACCGCTTTTACAGGGGCATTTTAGAACCAGAGAAACACTGCTCCACCACCCCCGCCGGCAATAGCCTCCCGGAATATCCCAAATTCCCGTGCAGCCCCGCTGCTTACACTTTCTCCCCCAACTATGACCTGAGACGCCCCCATCAGTATTTGCACCCGGGGGCAGGGGACAGCAGGCTACGGGAACCGGTGCTCTACAGCCCCCCGAGTGCTGTCTTTGTAGAACCCAACCGGAACGAATATCTGGAGTTAAAAGCAAAACTAAACGTTGAGCCGGACTACCTCGAAGTGCTGGAAAAACAGACCACATTTAGCCAGTTCTAAAAGCAAAGAAACTCCCTTGGAGCTTTTGCATTTAAAACAAACAAGCAAGCAGACACACACAGTGAACACATTTGATTAATTGTGTTGTTTCAACGTTTAGGGTGAAGTGCCTTGGCACGGGATTTCTCAGCTTCGGTGGAAGATACGAAAAGGGTGTGCAATTTCCTTTAAAATTTACACGTGGGAAACATTTGTGTAAACTGGGCGCATCACTTTCTCTTCTTGCGTGTGGGGAAGGTGTGGAGAAGGGCTTTAAGGAGGCCAATTTGCTGCGCGGGTGACTTGTGAAAGGTCGCAGTCATTTTTGTAGTGGTTGGAAGTGCTAAGAATGGTGGATGATGGCAGAGCATAGATTCTACTCTTCCTCTTTTGCTTCCTCCCCCTCTCCCGCCCCTGCCCCACCTCTCTTTCTCCCCTTTTAAGCCATGGGTGGGTCTAACTGGCTTTTGTGGAGAAATTAGCACACCCCAACTTTAATAGGAAATGTGTTCTCTTTTTCCGCCCCTCTCCTTCTCTCCTTCCCTCCCCTCCCTTCTCATTCCTTTTCTTTGTTTTTAAAGGATGTGTTTGTATGCATTCTGGACATTTGAATTAAAAAAAAGTATTGTGATCCTGTAAAGGATCACCATAGATGTGGACAAATCATTAAAATTACAGAGCTATATGATCCATAATTGATTAGTCAAAATAACTTATTGATGAAATATACAAATATTTTATTGTAGCACCTATTTTTATATGCACATTTAGCATTCCTCTTTCCTTCAATATTTAGCCTATGATTTTGCAGAGGTGTCACACTGTATTAGGATCTGCATTTCTAAAACTGACGTGGTATCAGGAAGGCATTTTCAATCATTAAAAATGTGGAGAATTTAATGGCAAAATCTTTAAAAGCCAATGCAACCCACCCAATTGAATCTGTATTTTCTTTTAAGAAAACAGAGCTGATTGTATCCCAATGTATTTTAAAAAATAGGGCAATTGATTGGGCCCTTCCAGTGAGAATTGTTTGCAAGTTTTGGGTTTTATTAGAAAAGATTTGAAAGTATTTTTATTAGTGAACCAAAATGACATGTTCATTTGACTACTATTGTAGCCGATTTTCGATTGTTTAACAAAACCCGTTGCATTTGTACAGATCCACGTGTACTGGCACCTCAGAAGACCAAATCATGGACTGTACAAGTCTCTATACAATGTCTTTATCCCTGTGGGCAGTAAGCAATGATGATAATGACAAACAGGATCTCTGTAAGATGGGGCTATTGTTGTTACAGTCTCATATGTATCCCAGCACATGTAATTTTTTAAATAGTTTCTGAATAAACACTTGATAACTATGTCAAATATGAGGGATGGAAGTAATGATTACTTAAGGTGCAAAATACTTAACTATGTGTGATTGATAGAATCTCCATCATTAACAATTTAGGAAATAATTCCTAAACTTTATTCCTAATACAAAATGTTTCCCCTAATTAGCAAAATTTTAAAGTATACATATATATATATATATAACATATATTACATATATATGTAATTTATGCCTTTGTTGGTTCAGGGAAGTATGATTTTCTAAATGTATCACTTAATGTGTTCATTAATGCTATTTCAATTATATACACTGTTTCCTTACTGAAGTATTCATCTACTACGTGGAGCATGGTAAGTAATATATTGCATATTCACTTTTCTCTTAATATAATGTACTTGTCATATCAGCATTATTTATTCAGTCTACAGTTTTCCATAGTTTTCATATTTTTAATTTGTGTAAATCTACCTTCAACAATTATGATGGATTCCTTATCTAAAGTTGATCAATATTCTAAATGCTCAAAATGTTGGTGTATATGAGCTCGTCATCTTTGAATAAGGTTTTCTAGTGAGTTTAGACTGCAATTTAAGGATAAGAAATGTTTCAATTTTGTGCTTCATTGCTATAGGTGGATCTCCCCATAATTTCATCTGGAATTTGTACAGTATCAAGGGCTGTTCATGAACTTTGTGTTTAAAGAACAATTTCCATGGCATTCTGCCACAAAGAGGCAGCATTCACCCATGAGAAAATTGACAGTAACTACTTGAATTCAGATTGAACAGGTGGTACCAGTTTCCCGGAGGATTAAAAAAAAAAAATTGTAATGCTACATTGACCAAGTACAGTAAGCTATTCATATTCTTTGCAACATTTTCCTTTCTAATTTTTTTTTTCAAAGGGGAAAGGAATAAGCTTAATAATGCCATGGTATTATCATGAGGAAAAGTGCATTACTTGCTCTTCATCTACCTCCTCTATATTAGATCCAGGATTAGAAAAGAAAAAAAAATACTAGCATTTGACTTCACAATTGAAATTGGTATAATTCTTCACAGCAGCAGGAAGTTATTTTTTTAATGTCAATATCACTTCTTCAACCTTATTATGTATAGATATGACAGTTTTATAAATTATAAAATATAAATGTAAAGTGGAATCCTCCATGTAACTCAGTTTTATTTCTTAATTGGTGCATAAAATAAAAAGATAACAATTACATAAAATTAATGACTTAGTTCTGGGCAACATAAGTAACTTTCAAAGAAAGTTTAGTGTTGTATTTTTTCAAAGATTTACAAAATTTTATTGTAAAGCTAGCATTATTTTACATCATTTTGTTGCATATACTCCCTTTAGGTGGTTCATTTCTGTCTTTACTCTTCCTAAGATGTCCAATATTTTATTTTAATCTTGAAAATAACATTTATAGATTGATTTTTAAAAGTTCCCGTTAATTTTTATATTTTCCCACTGTGTTAAGAAAATAAAAGTAAATTCATCCTGACTTTCATAAACGTGAAAAATTTTTTGTCATCTCAGAATCATGAAACTGCACAGAATTAAAAAATAAATCATTTTTCTCCTACCAATGTCTTCCTGCTAATACATTAACTTATAAATTAGAATATAGGTTGTAGTGTTGAAAATTTGATTTTTGTTGATTTAAGTTGTTCACTGAGTAGATAATCGGAATGGGCATATCAGTAGTATATGACTGGAGTAAGAAACCCTGCAAATTTTCTTCACAGAATTTTGGGGAAGAAAATATGTAATGTTTCAGGCATCAATTAAATTTGGATGCAAACTAAGCTTACTCTTTGTGCTTGTTCGATTTAATATGTTGCATAAATCTCATATATTTCCAAGTAGATATTACAAAATATTATTTCTATGTCTATGTAATTATTATGTAAATACTTAAATTATATAAGAAAAAATAAACATATTCCAAGAAAATGTAGATAATTTGAATGCTAATATAAAAAATCATTTACAGCTAAACTATTGATTGAAGTGGTAAGTTAAACCACCTTAGCATAGATAGCCAACTTGGAACCTGTCTTCTGTTTAGTGAAGATTATCACCTTTACACATTAAAAGTGGAAATTTCTGACAAATTTCCTGGGAACTCAAGTCTGTTCCTCACCACTGTTTCCTCAATACTAGTAAGAAAATCAAACTAGTTTATAATGAGAACATCCACACGTACCATGAAAAAAGTTACAATTTAAGAATTTAATCCAAGATCACAGTTTCTGGCCTTATGTATTAATTATATTTATGTTACTACCTTGTTTTGTTGGCGAAATATTCAAATTAATATTCATTATTTTCTTTTTCTATTCTATTATTTCTTGTTTCCTTATATCTGCTCCTTCCCTCCTTCCTTCTCTCTTTTTATCTTTTTTCTTCATTATTTTTCAATAAGGCAAGGGAAAGAGTGAAAATAGTTTAGTCCTAGTTTGAAATGCCAAAAGCTGGCTATTTAATTTGAAGAGTTCCATCGATGGTTCCCAAAGTCACACAACTCCAGATTAATGATAATATAGCAAATCACAAATATTCTGTCAATTCATTTGGAAATGTGCTCTTCTTGCACTTTTCAGACGGCTCCAATTTAAGATATTTGCAGGCATGGCAAGATACCTGGAATGACTACATTTAAGAATAAATTTTACACTAAGAAAAAGGAACTAGGAACATCAAAGCAACAGATTTAAATACTAGAATCAGGTATAGTTAATTAATTATTTTTCAAAGAGAATAAAATGTTGCAAAAGTATAAACTGTTACCATATTAACAGTTTTATTTATGCATAAGTTTCTACAAACCCTTTGAGATTCTCCACTATTGCAAATAAATATGTGAGAATAAAATTAAAGTAGTTGGATAGATGTTAGTCATGTGCCTAAAAATAATTGTCTAACATCTATATCCTCATAAACTTTATATCCATCGATATTGCAGCTGTACATTATAATTATTAATTTCAATTCAATTTAATGCCTTTCTATGACTAACCACATATATTTCCATGAATATATGTAGCATGTATATGACATACAAAAATAGATGGATTATCAAGGAGTCATTACACACACATTTTTCCCAAGTTTTTCTACATTTTAATATTTTCAAGGATTTCAAATTATACTCTTATTTTAATGTTTTAGGAATGTTAGATTGGGGACAGAAAATTTGATGCAGTAAAATTTTTGAATGTGACAATAATACAGTACTTTTTGTTTCTTCCTCCGGTTTTAGCAGACCATGGCTTACTAGCACAGGTCAAATAATTCTCAAGTTAATTGTACTAGTATTATAAAAACTGTACTAGTATTGAAAGAACAACATTTAACTCCAAGTTTGAAAGATTTAGACTATTTCCTAAAATAACTTCTGAAGATTAAAATAGAAATATTTTATAGAAAGTTGATGTAATGCAAATATAAAATAATTTGATTTTTTAGAGATCAAAACAAAATGTTATGATATATTGCACAATGCTAAGTATGTCAGATCCATTTTTATTAGATGTTAGGAAAGTCATTTTATACAAGAAAGTAATAGTCAAGTAATAGTCATAGAGATATGTTGAATGGAAATCTTCCACTGAGGTTTTTTTTGGCATCTTTATTAGTAATCATGAAGAAATATTGTACATTTCTATTATAAAATAGACATGTATATACTTTAAAATTTCATGTTTCTAAAAGTGGAAGTTATGAACCATTGTTTTGAAGGATATTTTTCATTTTTGTTGTTTTTAATTTTAGTTTAACATCTGCACAGATGACATTGTGGCTTTATTTTGAAGACTAATTTATACCTGGTCCACATTGACAAGCTTATTTGCAATTTGTATATTTAAATAATTTTTTCAAGATATTACCATACAACTTCAATCCTTTCTTGATTGTAATACTTCCGTATTTAATCATATTTATATTCATATATATTTATGCAAGCAGCAAAATTCTGTGGTTTTGGTGTTCTGGAGTGTACGTGTTTTAGATTGTTACTCACAAATTAATTTCTACCACTAGTGATCATTTCTAGCATTCTCAACTAACATACTTTTCAAAAATCTTATTGTATACTTCATTAAAAACAACACATAATAATGGATATTGAAACCAAAATTTCTGCATATTTTCAATTTAGTACCTGCCTATTGAAATAAAATCTGAAGGGTGTCAGTAATCCCAGGTTAACTGATTAGCAAATTTCTTTTAGGATACTATAATACTCTGACTAGCACGTTTCATACATGAAAAGTTCATCGATGCCATGCAGACTACAGTTTTAAATATTATATATAAAAATTGATATATAAAAATGAAAACTTGACCAATAAATATATCTCACCTGTAATAATATATTTACATAAATTATCCACACAAAAAATATGCCTTTTAACTTTATAAAGATAGAATGTATTTTGCTATATTAACATCCAAAGTCAAAAGGGTGTACCACTCTGAAAATTCTAATAATAGTGAAAGACTTATAGCTATCAAATTTATTTAAATCCTCTGTTTTAATATCTACTTTAAATTTTCACTTCATAATATAAAGTTAATGGTATATATTTTTCTTTATATAGCTGAAATCTGCCCTTGCTAAAGTTTCATAAGATATACAATACACGTAATAGGGTTTCTTCACAGTTTTCTTTTTGTTTAGCATTTAGGTACCAGATATTAAAATATGAAGTTATAAATTACCACTAGTTAAGTTATAATTATGTTTTTTCAAACGATATACCTCAGTTATATAATCATCCCAATTTTTTAAAGCTAGTGACCATGAGCATATATATGGGTGCATCCAAATGAGAATATTGAGATCCAGAAATTACTAATTTTAGAGAATATTCAAAATCATTCACCAGACTGTCATTTAAACCCATTCAATCAGTATAATGATATATTTGTTACCCAGTTATGATGAAAGATCCCTAATTCTTAGATGAAAATGTAGTATTTCACTGGAAATTGTTTTTTTGAATGTTAAATGATAATTATTGATTATACAGATTATAAATTTTAAATATCCTCTCCAAGATTATATACATATATATATATAAAATTAAAGAGGGTCTTTCTATAAAAGTAAGCATTTTAGGAAATTACTAATTTCATATGGCTTTCACTATGTTTGACTTTTAATTTAACAACGAATTTCATCTTCTTTTAAGATTTTTTACCCCAGAGAAGGTATTTGTTTGCATAGCATGCCCTTGAGTCATCCGTTGTCCTATTATGGTTTTGGCCTAGTCTCTTCATTTAGAAGCTCTGTGCCCAAGGTCAGACATATGGAAAATGGTCTCTATCACTGCTTTTAGTTCTCACAACTGAATCATTCTACTACTGTCTCCTACCTCCCTGTTTTTTTTTTTTTTTGAAAGAAAATAAAAAAAGAAGATGATGTATCTCTTTATTTTGCTAAGAAAAGAATTTTAAGATTATCCTAAGGCAAATTCATGACATCCCCCACATTATTAAAATAAAAATATGACTCAATTTCTAATATGGCAATCAAGAACTATGTAAGCAGGACTTAATGTGAATAAGGGGATGGGGATTTTAAATTGTCACTATGAAGTTGTCATTCATTAGTAATTTTAAATACACAACATCTAAAACATAAAGGTGACAATTTCTTTTTTAGTATATTTTAAATTATACACTTTCGTTGACAGGGTAGGTAATATAGTTTACAAAATGCCACTATTGCGTGCTTACGAACATTAAGAATCTTGGTTGCCAACTGATGACTCATGTGGTAACTCCTGAAAAATCTGTTTTATTTGATCAGATCAGCTTTATTTCCTTAAAAAAATTTTTGAATTCAAATGATTTTCGGCTAGATGAATAGCTTCCATATTTTCATATTGTCTTAACCTAGAAACTTCAAATAATTTTACATTACCAGCTAGACGATAAGTGTATTTTAACTTTCAATCATGATTAAATAAAATTTGTTCCTCTAATATTAAAATGTATCTATCATAATCATGGATTTTTAGATATTGTTCTTGGGGACCTCAAAGTTTATCAAAGCTTTATATGTGATATATGAGGTAGCAAATTCTATGTAGGTTTATATTAAGGAAATAAAACTTATAAGAAACATGAGAATGAATAATTTTACATGAAAAGGGGGAGCTGGTATATTGTATATTAATATTGTATTTAAAATATAAATATATGTGTTAAAGTTAACCATTTACAGTGACTTGGAGTCTCCCAGAGATGAAATTACTCCTGTTTAGGTGATTTTGTAAAATGCACTGTCTCTCAACAGTCCCTGGACATCATAAGAGAAGTGGCAGCAGTAATTTAAGAGGTATGTGAATACAGAAGGGAAATAATAATTGCAGCATACACAGAAGCTTTTCCTAAACTGTTCAACTGCTCATATACTTGACAAGAGTGTAAATGGCCAATTCATTGGAAATATGTGAAACATCAAATATGGGAATCACTTTTAGGATGACAGGTATAACTTGGAAAATCTGATCCAATAGAATTAAGACCAAAACTTTTTTAAATGGGGGAAGACAGAATGGCCATTTTTTTTCAATGTCTTTGAACAAAATAATGAGTAGAAGAAATATATTCTTCACCATTGCTTATTGTGTCCATGACAGGTTGTTTGTAAATAGGTATATACCTACAGGAAGAAAAAGATAAATGTAATGAAATTCTCAAACTCTCCAAATATGTTTATTTCCTTTTAAGATTGTTTTTCTTGAGACAAAAAACTGAAATACTATCTAAAATAATTTTGGATTTTATTTCCTCTATCATTTTTATAACAAAATGTTACTTAGCTTTATATATTGCTATTATATATGTTTCTATATAAATATATAATTAGTTGGATTTTTTTCACTGTTGATTTGGTTTAGTCATCATCTTAGCTTTTTGCCTCACTGAAAGTATAGGTTATGCCTCAAATGAGGAAATAAGAGGTGCAAAGTATTTGCTGTTATTTTTATCGAATGATAGCCAATGGCTAAACATTAAAATGGTGATTCTGTTATTCCGAATTATGTTTCTTTGTCCACCACCACAGATTGATGGTGTGTCTTTGGCAACTTTCTTTGTATCTCTGCTTTAATTTCAATTTGTAAAAATAAATCCAATGAACTTGGTTTATGAACAGCTGAAATAAATTTAGATTTTAAGTTTTCTCTACTAGGTGTATGACAACTGTGACTCTAAAATCAGCAACACGATAATTAATTATTACTGTTATTTACATTATGCACCTATGAAAGGGATGATTATATCTTTTAGAGAAAACATCTTTCTCTTACTGTGTATGTGTCTAATATTTGTAAAATAATTAGTTCAAAACCTATTATTTAATTTCTCCATTAACTTTTATTTTACAAAATGAAATAATTGTTTGTAGATAATTAATGGCAACTTTAAAAGTATGACACCTTTGAAAAAGAAAGAACTTACTAGTTTAGTTTTATTGACTTTCTTACATATTTTTACCTTTTGAAATAACATTGAGCTTTCAGTACATTTAATAAGATATATCATCAGTATTTATTTCTCAAAAAATTGAGTGACCTTTCTAAATTAGATAATTTGTATTTGCTTATTTTATTTGCTTTTAACACATTTTGAAGTTATGTGTGAGGCAATTTCCATTGTTTCAGTTTTAATTCAAACAATACTGAACGTACTTACAATATCTAAAGATCTTTGGCCTTTTTTTGTAGAATTAATTGGAAAAGGTACAATAAATATGCAATATATCACTCACCATTTTAATATTCTAAATTTAGCAACTGCTCTTATACCTAATGATTAATAATACAAGTTGTTCTAGTTTCCTTTATCCACTGTGGTATAAATTTGGCTGTTAATCCAATAATAAAACTATTTATATTTTTAACATTTTCAAATATCATTACTACTGCTATTTAGTAGTCTCAGTGACAATCTGAGATCCTCCTCAGATGCTTAGAGAAATCTTTCTACAGGGTTATAAACAGAGAATTCTAATGATTAAAATTTAAAATGGTAGCAATGACAAGTCCACTATAAACATAATAAATAAATCATTACCTTCTCTATTAATGAACAGAAACTTCAGTACATTAAATCTAATATCTTGAAAGATTTTAGAAGTGCAGCAAGCTGGTACTCACACCTAATAAAAAGGTCTTAGTGAAAATCATCTTACAACTTAACAACATTTGCATTGTTCTTTACAAATGTTTCCATTCCATGCAAGACAATTAATCCAGAATTATTTTGACCACAAATTTTTCTTTCTAATTAATTGGCCAAACAGAATGTAAATAAAATAGGAAATGCTTCAGTTAATATTTACTATATAAACAAATAAACAGATAGTGGGATAATGGTTTTATCTATCACCGTATTCTAGAATTGTGCCTGGCATTCAGTAAGCACCTAATGGATTAACAAATATGTACTTATAGATGTTTGCAGACCAAGGTGAATTTAGTGAATATCAAAAACTTCTTGAGTGCTCCATCATAACGCCATTTATCTTGACATAAACTGCAAAGATGGCTCAAATATCGATAAGGATATCAGGTGAGTGTTTAGTACTTTGGCATGAAAATTTTTGGAAAACCATTGGGATGCTACTAGTGATATTTAAATATATTTATACTAAACAGAGAAAATATTTTCCAAATGGCTCCCTTTTAGTCTATGCTTGTTTTAATTAAGTTCAGATAGTTAAGAAAAAAATGGAAATAGGACTAGAGAACTTCAGCATAAAACTCATTTCCCAGTCTTTAATTGTAATTATTTATTTTGCTTTGATAGTATAATTGGTTACATTTTTCAAAAATAATCAGAAAAGTAATTGTTGCTATTCTGCACTTAAAATACTGTTTTAAAGTTCAGGGTATGCCTTAATGGAGATGCTGGTGAAATTTTCAGGCATTTTCAACGAATATGATCCCGGTTTTTTTAAGTCTGGTGAGGTGTTTATCTATTTAGAAAGCTTTTCTGGGCACCATGTATTTTCCCCTGGGAGTAGAAAATCAGTTCATCTTTTTAATGACAATGTTACCTCGAGGGAAAAAAGTAATCCAGAAGGAATAATACATTCCTCAGGGCAGTTGCCTACACTGCCCTACATTTTTCTCTGGGGCTGACTGCACGTATATTTCAGTGGAAGAGTTTTAATATTTTAAGATATCATTGCATTTTGTCATAAGGCACCATGACTAAAGGATACAGTATTTTTTGAATATATAGGAACATATTTTTCTAAGCTTTTTATACATCAGTTATAATTTAGGAAATTTTATTTGCTATGAAAATTTTAGCTGTATTCATATTTGAGGTAAAATAAAATAATTTTAACTTTCAATTTGCATGTTTTGTTAACATCAGAAAACAGGAGGCATAAGTAAAGAGGTATTTGAGTTTCACTTATGAACACCAAACAGCACAATTTTATAAGTCTTTTAGCTATCTTGATAGCAAAATATATATTCTTCATTCTTTCTATCCAAACTTTGACCTTGAAGAGTATTTAGATGATGAAGTATTTACTTACTGTCATCACTTTGAATACTTTGGAGAATGTATAATTTGAGATTGTGAAGGAGTTTGACTTTGTAGCCACATCTTTTAATTCCTTAACATTGTATTTAAGATTCATATACTTCAAAGTTCTGTTTTCACTTCTTTTGCCCATTAAAAATATTGGAATACTACCAAAAAATCTTTGTACTTTAAATACCTATTTTTTTCTTTTACAAACTCTTGTAATAATTTTCCTTCCAAAATAAGAATAAATTTTATATTGAATATATAATGTTAATGCATTAAGATACATTGATATTGTGTTTGTATTATAAAATGTATGCTCGCAGAACTACACCTATAGTAAATAGTTTTGTTTCGTGAGATATTAATATTATCAAAGCATTTCAATAGCAATCTGATGATAAATATAAAATATAGATTACATTTAAGAATACTATACTTATGTGGAATAATGAAGAATAAATATTAAGCATCTTTTCAAAGTAACTAATATCAAAATGAAAATTAGATTTTTTTGTATTTAGGAAAGATCTTTTTTACCTGTTATTTTCTCTAATTTCTTAATACCAAATCGGTTTTACACTTATTTATTTAAAATTAACTTGAATTTCTGTTGATTATTTTTAAACAAAATCATTATGTGTTGTATAAAATAAAAATAATAGGTTGACTAATTTATAAATGAACTAAATGTAGCTATTTCATTGAGCATTTAAATAACATTCAAACTAAAATCAATCAAAAACAAGTCATTTAAACAATGAATTTTCTAAATTAGAACTGCAAAACCAATTATAATGTTGGGTACTAAAGATGTTTTATAATATGCTGATTCATAGTAAATACCTTTAAAAAGAAAAATACATAGCTTTTTTCCTAAAATTTGAATCTCTTTTTAATACATGAAACATGATTTTATGAATAGTGCTAACATGAGAAGATCAGGGTATCTGTCTTTTTAAGTGGGAATGTGGATATTCATGTGCATGAGTACCCACATTTATAGTTGAAATTACATTTTTGTTTGTTAAATCGAAATGTTATATCCTATTATAGTTTTGTAAAGTGACTTGGAAAAATACAATCCCATGTGTATTTTCAGAAATTTAAATTATTTTTGTTAAAATTAAATAATGTGTACATCTTTAATTCAAATTTTATATGGCTAAATTTCTATTTGGAATGTCTTAAAGTAAAATCACATCAAAATTTAGTCATTATATGTATTATGAATAATACTATAGGCAATATTACTTCCAGTGCCAGAGAAAGAAGAAAATATTAGTTTAAAGAAGTAGTTTTTAGTTATAAATAATTAGAAAAAAAACACTTACGTGGGTTTTTCACATGATAACCAATAGTAGTATGAATTTTCATACTCTTAACTGTGTACTCTGGGCCATACTATGAAAAATTTGTAACCATCATAATAGGAGCAGCGATGTTTGGTTTAATTTTGCTCTCTATTATATGTACTACAAATAAAGATTCTTTTCCATTTGAAAATCTTTTTATAAAACAAGAAATTTCCCATGCAGATGAAATGAGGTTACAGTGAAGCAAAGGAAACTAAGATTATAGGTATTACCAAACTAAGAAAATTTATAAAATTATCTATATATCTATATATAGGTGTGTATATATATATATATAATATATATATATATTTTTTTTTTTCGAGACAGAGTCTTGCTCTGTCATCCAGACTGGAGTGCAGTGGCGCAATTTCTGCTCACCACAGCCTCCGCCTCCTGAGTTCAAGCGATTCTCCTGCCTCAGCCTCCCAAGTAGCTGCGATTACAGGTGCCCACCACCATGCCTGGCTAATTTTTGTATTTTTAGTAGAGACGGGGTTTCACCATATTGGCCAGGCTGGTCTAGAACTACTCACTTCAGGTAATCCACCCGCCTCGGCCTCCCAAAGCTCTGGGATTACAGGCGTAAGCCACTGTGTCTGGCCAAAATAATAAATCTTGAGTTAGCTTTAAGGAGTTCTGAACTTAGTATCTGTCATGTAGTAAATAAATAAATATGATAATCTTCTAGGAATTTTGGGTAAATAATTTTAAACAAATTCTTAATCTCACTACACTATAATCTGCCTCAACGTTGCTGTTAGACATGTATAATGAAATATTAGAAGTACTGGACAAAATTCCATTTGATCTCATTTTCTTGAAATGAGTTAAGTTATTGTTGTTGCCACATTTTTCTTCTAGAAGTCATTCTGTAATAAAACTCTTTGTAGTTGTTATCATCTGGAACTGTTACACTGGACCTATGGTGCTATAAAGAAAATCTCTATTAAAAAAATGAAAGTCATTTCTTTTACCAAATATTTATCCAGTCATAAAAAATACATATCCTTATATTTTGGCTGGGTATCTCTATTGATTTATAGCTGAAATGCTGGAATGAAATTGTGTATTAACTAGAATTAGGCGCTTGGAGTCTCACATTTTTCTCATTAAATTTTTATTTATTCTGGATATGGAATTTTGGTACAAACGTTCCTATATAGTGATTATTCACATGATCCATATTAACATTTTTACATTATTGTTGGACTACATTTCATGATATATTATTACAGTGTGAATTACTATAATTATATGTGATTCAGGAATGGTAAAATATTTATCTCTGTATCTAGATTGTCCTATTCCTTTCATGCACTGTATGTAACATAGCATGTTTATCTGATAACTTTTGTATTGCAACAAGCCAGAAGGGGTTGGAAACTAAAGTAAATAGAGTAAATATTCACTCAAAGTTATTGAAAGGCTCTTGGAACTGCGACTCTAAGCAAAACAAAAATATAAGGAAAGCAATTTTACCATAGGTTAATGATGTAAACAAGAGTTAAGTTCCTAGGTCATGTTTCTGGTCACGAAAACATCACCAAATTTCTAAATAAAGAGCAAAACACTTCTAATACTAAACATTGAAATGTATGTGAGATATATATATATATATATACACACATATATATATACACATATATATGAATGATTAATAAAATCAAGTAAAATTATTTTTTACCCAATTATTTCAGTTCAGGGTCTCCAGTGGCTGCAACCTATCCCAGAAGCTCAGGGTGCAAGGCAAGAAGTAATCGTGGGACCAGGCGCCGTGGCTCTCGCCTGTAATCCCAGCACTTTGGGAGGCTGAGGCTGGTGAATCACTTGAGGTCAGGAGTTCCAGACCAGCCTGGCCAACATGATGAAACCTCATCTCCACTAAAAATACAAATATTAATTGAGTGTAGTGGTACACGCCTGTAATCCCAGCTACTCGGGAGGCTGAAGCTTGAACCCCGGAGGCAGCGGTTGCAGTGAGCTGAGATCGTGATACTGCACACCAGCCTGGGTGAGGGAGTGAGACTCTGTCTAAAAAAAAAAAAAAAAAAAAAAAAAAGACTAACCATGGTCAGGACATCGTCCCATTGCAGGGTGCACTCACACACACCCACACTCACTCAGACTGGGACAGTGTAGACACACCGATGAACCCAACATGCGCATCTTTGGGATACTAGAGGAAACTGGAGTACTTAGAGAAAACCCGTGAGAACATAGGAAGAATGTGCAAACTCCACACAGACAGTGGTCCCTGCAGGGTTTTTGTGTTTGTTGGTTGTTTTTCCCTCATCAAGTTTGTAATGAAACGATGTTGAATGATAAAACATTATTTGAGGAATTGTTGTACAAGGATTTTGGCATTTGTCTGTATGTGGAAATCAAAGACATTTTAAAGTGATTATAAATCTTTGTACATGTTGACAATATTCAATTCAGTTAAAGGCTTTATCATGGTACATTGTGATCTCTCTTTAAATGGTTACCTTACTTTGAGTCCTGAAAATTTGTTATACTTACATTGTTCTAATTGTTCATGACTAGGAATTCGCTGACTCTGCTTTAATGTATGCTAGGAAAACTGAAGTAGATAAATCATACTTCCCCTTTCAGTCTCCTTCTCTCTTTTGGATTTAATTTTAACTTGAGGTTTATTACTTACAGAAGTTACACTCATGTTGCTGCAAATGTATTTTTTCTAGTTGTTAATTTGTTCGTGACATTCTGCTTGATGACAGTAATATTATGATGAAGGTGCATCAGATAGCAAAAAAGATTTCAAGGCTATAGAACGTAACTCTAGCTACAGAATCACAGGATATGTGACAGCAATGATATTAGGGGATGCCGAGCTGGAAACCCAGTTCAGCACCAGAGACAGAAATACTGTATTTTGACTCATTCATCTTACATGGAAGGTGAAGCCTGCCAATCAAGTAGAAAATGTAGGCCTCCAAGACAATAACTCACCTGCCTTTTTGTGGTTTATATTTTTCATCTTGGTTAAAAAGTATCCATTGATAGGAGATTTAATCAAAACATTAAAGAAGACATAAGATAGCCACCAAATCTAATTATTTCCAACTACTAGATATCAGAGCTTTAAAAAAATTGTTTTCAACTGCATTTGCTTCATTTTTCATATGGGATATTAGTAGAAAAATGGAGTGCACTTCTAACAGTTGCATTTTTTCATATGTGCGGCTATGTTTATTCTGATATTAGTTAACAGTTTTAAAAACAAGCAAAGAAAATATACACAGTTTTTTGGCATTGATTGGCTGATATAATAATTACGTATATTTACTTAATATACATAATTTAAAATGTATATTTTATGTATATATTTATACATATATAATTATGTATATTTACTTAATATACATAATTATTACTATGAGCTTGGGCAAAAAATGTATTTTGGCATTCCACTGTTCAATTTTAAGTCATTTATTGGTACATAAGTCTTTTATTTCTACTTCAATAAATATAATTAAATTTTGTGAAAGCTGTGTTCTAATGAACAAGTAATTCTTTCTTTTAAAATATTCCTTTTAATTCTAATTTAAAGTTTCTTAAGTAAAAATATAGCTCTTCAATAATAATATTATAATGTGTTTCTCTTCTAAAATAAACAGATTTCATACTCATTATTTTAAAATGTGATCAAAACCACATAATTGTTTTTAGTCTTCTGATTGGGATTTTTAAAAAGAAAACTCAAAGTTTGGCATTAAATATATTTTCTGTAAGATAATATAACCACACATGATAAAATGATTAAGTACTCTGGTACTGTCACTATTTCAATACCATTATTATCTTTAACATAAGTTAAAACACTCCAGTACATAACTAATAAAGAGAAATTCACATGGCCAGCAATTTTAAACTGGTGCAGTAAACTTATCTTTTGTGTTTGCTAACATAAGATAACTGAAGAAGCAAGAGGCAAACAATGTCTCCGTTGTTCAGCATGTGTTTTATGATATAATACATTCGTTCATGTTGTGTTATACAAATTTTGCAGGGAGGGTTGCTCGTTTTATCAATTTGCGTATTTTTTATTTCATATTTTGTAAGCAATCATGAGTATTTTTCTTATAAATTGTACACAACAAGAACCTGTTGAAGATTAGAAGGAAGGAGGAGCACATACTTTTAGCAATCCTTTTATCTTACCAATCACCAGAAGAAAATGATGCCAAGAAGACATGTGAGATATCATTTCTGTCTGTCATGTTTTCAGAACAAGAGTGTGGCTTACTAATGTTGCCATTGCAGGCTATACTTTGTCAAGTGAATATGGTTTTCATCTTAAGGGGATACTAAGCAAGATGTTACCAATACTCACTCATCTTCAGATTTCATTGTCAAATATACTAATATTTCAAAAATATGGTTTTCATCTAGAAAAAAATGAAGGAGATTTTGAGTGTACAAATACAGCCAATGCAGGTTAAATTTAAATAGAGATTTTTAAAAATCTCTCCCTTTTTTTATACTTTTTTTTTTTTTTCTTTGAGACAGAGTCTTGCCGTCGCCCAGGCTGCAGTGCAATGGCGCGATCTCGACTCACTGCAACCTCCACCTCCCAGGTTCAAGTGATTCTCCTGCCTCAGCCTCCCAAGTAGCTGGGATTACAGGCATGCAACACCACACCCAGCTAATTTTTGTATCGTTAGTAGAGACGGGTTTCACCATGTTGGTCAGGCTGGTATCAAACTCCTGACCTCATGATCCACCCGCCTCGGACTCCCGAAGTGCTGGGATTACAGCATGAGCCACCACACCCGGCCCCCTTTTTTATACTTTTTACAAGTAATCTGACGCTAGGTGCCACATAATTGAGATAAAGACAAAAGTGCAAAACCATGTAAAATATTGACTTCTAATTGTGAATTAGTCTCCCTTTTCTACTTGTTTTGCCTTGTTGGATATAAAACATTTCAAGTATGTCATTGTAGGATTATTTTTGACATTTTTTTCTTAGAATGGTTATTTATTTGCATAATTCTCATTTGCTATACCACTTTTCTAAAAAATAAATGTTTGAATTATTTAAATATCCCAAGATACTCCTTGTTATATAATTGTAGATCATTATTTTTAGACAAATTATGCTATTATGGATAAATATTCAATGTATAAAATACAGGACTTCTTTTTCCTGTTTTACAAAACTCCAGTGCCCTACTTCTTATCTACTATTTTAATATTCATTTGCTATAGTATATTGCATAATGTGGAGTCAACTATTTTTTACGATATTTACATGTTGATCTGAAAGTTCCTATTGAGTTAAATAATGAAAAATAATTTGGGGGACCATGAATTTTAAATTTGCTAAAAATTGTTTTATTTGTGTGTGTATAAAATTAAATTTTGCAAATTGGTAAATTTATTCTTCATTTAACCTTGTTGCTTTGAGTAGTCCTAAAGCTTGTAATAATTCTTTGGGGAGTAATATAAAATATATCATGCATAAGTGAATTTTGCCTTACCGTTATTCAAGAATAATTGGTTTGCAATTTTTATTTTTTGGTCGACTCTTCTGTTATTTTATTTCCCTAACCTCTTAAAAATAGTTAAGTTTGGGTTATAAATGGCTATGCATTTATATAATTTATTTTGAAGACTACACTAATCTATGAACTTCTTAAGATTATACAAGCTGATATTTAAAATAATCTGAGTCATTCAAAGATCTTACTTTGGAATAGCCACTAAGAATAGTCAGAACAGTTTAGTGTTTCTTGAACTGAAGCATCTTTCTGCTGCTGCATTTGAAATTGCCTGCTCTCCTTACTTAGATTCTCAAGATAGCTGCCTGTGAAACCTCTCTCACCTCCCACACTTTCACAGGCTCCTGGGGCTGGCGCAAGGTACAGCCATTGGTGGCAACATGAAGTTAACAACAAAAACAAAAGCAGAGTAAAGAGAAAAATTGGAAGAGAGACTATTTCTGAGGTTGTTTCCAAACAACCCTAGAATTCTGTATATGCCAGGCACTTTCCAGTGCCTAGTCCATTTTTTCATTCATAGTTCCCAGGAAAGTCCTGACTGGAAATGCAAAGCCCTGGGCCTAGTTTCTGTGATGATATTTCCTTGCAATTTCCTTCTGATGTGTAGAGGGCTTTTGTCTGTCTGTTTGCTGTCAGTAGGAGCATTAGGAGCTTAGCTTGAATGTGCGTGTGTGTATGTGTGTGTGTGTTTATGTGTGTGTGTGTGTCGTTACTAGTCCCTGTCTATATGCAAAAAGAGACTGGTAGGCAAAGAAGAAAATTAAACATTTAACCCTATCTCAGTGTCTTTCTAACATTACCAACAAGAAGAAGGGGCGGGGAGCGGGGAGAGAGAAATGGATCATGGATTTGTTTTAGATGTAAAAACCACTGCGTGTTGGTAGCTACATTATATTATGTGGTGGGTTAGGGAAGGAAGAAATCTTCATTAGAAATAATGGATAGCGGCTGAGAAAACATCAGTAAAAGAAAAGAAATTGAGTGAATATCACTTGGATTGAAATGTGTTATATCCTCAGGAGTTTCCTTTTATTTTTCACTACCCAAAGCTGCTGATCTAACCCTAGTACATGAGCTGAATATCCATCTCCAGGATTTTCTCTCTCCACTGTAATATTCACCTACTATTACCTGCCTTGAATTTCTTTGGCAGGTCTTGATATGTGTAATTACTTTCTTAGAATTGGAGTTGTTCCTGTTGTCTATATTTGAAGAAGACAGAAGGAAATAATCTATAAATTGACTGGAAATATGTTCCCAGTAACTTACATTTGATTTTTAATTTTTTAAAACATTGCAACATATAGTTCTTTGTAATATTCACCAATGTGATAAATACTTAAGGTGCATCATAGGTTAGATTATCTTTGTTGACAGCATAAAGTTTGGGTTTTTTTAGACTTTGATTTATATCAGAAAAGCATTTAACATCACAAACAGATTCTAGTTGCTAAATCCAACCCATCTGTAAATTCATTTTGGGTGTTTCTTAACCATTACTTAACTATGCATTTAATCCAATTTGTTAATGACAAAAGTGTAAAAGGATATATACCTTTAAAATTAAAATTGCTGTTCAAATACTTTGCATTAGGCAATTTAAATGCCAAGTAAGTTTTTTTTTTTTTTCAGTTACAGACATACACTCTTGAAACTACTGTATCAATGCAAAAGGTGTGGCCATAACATTTCATGCAGCACCATGTAAATTCTAGTGGAGCAATCTGGATACTTGCAGTAGGCATCTTCATCTTTTTAAAATCACATTATGAAAAATTCATGTTCAGACAAATACATACCATTCTAAATAATACTGTAACTTTCAGGATGCCTTTTTTAAATACTCATTTAATTTTCAAATGAAATATATATATATTACTAAGCTTTCATTAAAGCCAGCCTCTGCCTAGTCAAACTTTAAGAAACTATTGTGATTTTGTACATTTCTAACTAGAGAACATTCTTTTGGATATCCTTACTATGTAATGATTAGCCAAGTCATAAATAAAGTGGCCCACCTTAATAAATGAGCTGGATTGTGGAAGGATTTCTAACTAATTATCTAGTAATACCATGAAATTACATGGTTTCTATCATGTGAGCCGGATAATTTTTATATAAACCTTTTATAGCCTGATTATGCCTATGAAGTGACAGTAGCAGACACATTTTGTGGAGAAGGCAGAATAGCCGCATTTGTGAAAAATCACTGTTTGAAGACCATAAGGCTAACAGAAAAAGTGGTAGATAGGGAAATGCTTTCTGAAAATGAGAAGGCAGCAAAATGTATATACACTATATGTATGTATATATCATAATTCCGTCAAGTCAGATGCATGCCACTCTGACCACTTTCAGAAGGAGCAGCACAATAAGGCCAAACTGTAAGGCATGTTATGTGTAACACTCTTTACTTTTACTGCTAAAATCATGCAAGTTTTCATAATCTGCTGGGAGTGAGGTCAGTGTGGGATAAAATAAGCAGCAACATTACTTTGGTCAGTTTTTGGCAACTGACAATGGTTCTTGTTAGAAATTGGTAGTCCCAGCTACTCGGCAGGCTGAGGCAGGAGAATGGCGTGAACCCGGGAGGCAGAGCTTGCAGTGAGCCAAGATTGTGCCACTGCACTCCAGCCTGGGCCACAGAGCGAGACTCTGTTTCAAAAAAAAAAAAAGAAAGAAAGAAATTGGCCAGTTTTGATTGACCTTTTAACATAGTGGCCAGAGTTTATATCCTTTTAGTGTAAGTAAATAAATGAATGAGTCTGCCTTGTCTTACTAGGTTGATTCTTATTCATTGAACATCAAGGAGATATTCCACATACAATGCATAGTTTAAAATGACAAAATAGAACCAGTAATTACCCTCCACACACTAGCTACGCGGACAGAGAAACATATAAAAATACACAATTCGAATAGAAGGGATATAAATTTGTAATTTCCTTTCATCACTTTAATTTGGAAACCTAGCTTAAAAAATTGCCTTTTAAATGTGAATCAAATATTAATTTTAATACTGATTACTTTGAGTTATTTTTATTTTGATGTTTCTATTAATCACACATATATCAGTATAATAGTAAAACATAGTGGAGTTTTCCACTGTATTTCTGAGTTTTCTACTCATCTCCTATTTGAATTTGTCTGTTTGCCACTATAACCATTAAATAAAATACTTTTTATTTATTTATTTGAATTCATTATTTGTCTTAGGAGTCACAGTTCTTGAGTACATTGTAATTTTCTTTATTTTTATCCAGAAATAATTTAATTTATTTGGAATGTAGTGTGTATGGATACTCAAAAAGTGATTACTAAAAACAGAAATAATAGAAATTATGAATGGATCTCATGCTGAGTTAACTGCTACGTGGGAATCAGCTACCTAGGTGGAAAATACTAGTTTCTGCAAGGTACTACAGTGAGAGTTTATTCTCTTTTCTCTTTCTCCTCTTTCTTTTCTGTTACCTTCTTATTCTCTTTCACTTACTCATTACTTGGAATAATTAGTTGATTTCAGTTACAAGACATGCTGGCAACCATATAGGACTTTACTTACTGATGGATCAGGCATAATAAAAACAATTTACTAACATTTTACTGTAGCTAAATAATTCACACTAAAGACATTCTAGTTTCTTTGATTGTTGTGTTTGTAATTTCAAATATATTTCTGATTCTAGCTACATGATTATAACAAATATATATCTATAGTTTATGTTGGTCAAATATATATGACTATTCTACTTAACTATGATTAACATATTAGAAAATCATCAATTCTCTTCAAATCAGAGAAAAAATTCTAATTTTAGTTCCATAAATCTGTATAGATTAAACTTGAATCTATACCTAAATTCATAAAATTTAAGCAATTCTGGTAATTTCCTTTAATAATAGAATGTAAATAGTCCAAAATGTATTAACAAAAAGGACAGATTTTCTAACTGTTGGGTATTTTAGAGAAAGGTATGCTATGCCTGAAGAAGTTCATCTCTTTATACCCGAAATATTCTATGCTACAGATGGACTTCATACCCCAAATATTCCATACTACAATTTTGACTAAACTCATAAAATTAAAACATGTATTAGTTTTCAAATTACAGGAACTTTTCTAAACTGTTAGTCTTTTTGATTTTTTATAGTTTATATCCAAAATTATGTATGTTTATAACGATTACTCACTACAATATTGTTTTAGGTGTAATTACAACACTTTACTTCCTTTTACCAAAAAAATGTTCACTCCCTTGACTCCCCCTGAAAATACTACTTTCACTTGTTGGCAGTGAAAATCAGTAGACTATCATAAAGTATTATTATAGTTAAATTTTTATATTTATTAACACTTATCCATACCCAAAGTCTTATTTCCTTTGGATTTGAAAACTTTCTTTTTATAAGATAGAAGAAAAAGTTAATTTTCATATCTAACTTGCAGATTTGCTGAAAAATCAGATTCTTTTAATAAGAAATTTACATATAGTAATAAAGTTTTAAAACTTCCGTTGCAACTAATTTTTGAAAGGTCATCAATGAGGAATAAGCAATAAAAAATATAATGCTTAGGTTTAGTAAATATATAATGCAATATGAAGTAGCTTACTTGTTGATTATGTATTAATGTAATATATTTCTTCCTGTGCAGTGAAACAAGAGGAAGATAGTGGAGAAAAATTAAATCAAAACAAAATTTTCTATTTTTAAGTACCTAGAATAGATTCCAAATTTTATGCATATTTGTGCTTGTAAGTCTCAGGTTTTATTTAAATACCCAGCATTTTGTAGTCATGACGTTCACTGAAAATAAGCACTGTCCTCCACTAAAATATGTTACAAATATGTATTACATTTCTAATATTGGCCAGGCACTGTGACTGTAACCAAAAAGAAACCTAGCATTTGTCTCTATGCTAGAATATACAGCCATATTTCTCAAATGGTAGTTTACATGCAGATGCCTTGTGGATTTCTACATACATGATTTCTAATAATTCTGTAAATAATCTGTTTCTACTTTGCTGTGGGAAAAATGAATCAGAAGTGAAGTATTTCAAGGTCACTCAGTAAGTAATGAAGTCAGGACTCAGAAGCAACGCCCTCTGCCTCCAAAAAACTAAGAATATGTCAACAAGTTTATATAAGAAAAGGCAACTGTGAGGCCTCTCATGCAAATGAAAAGGCAGGTTGTGAGAATTAAAATGAATGAAGATGCACTAGCCTGGGGATTATAAAAATATTATAGAAGAGGAGGTATACTCAAGTGTTTGAAAAATAAGTTAAAAATTTTAACAGGGAAATGTGGGAATTGTCTGATGTGTAGCAGCAACAAAGGCATGGAAGCCAGAAATACAAGGGACATTCCTGAGAGTAGGAAGCAGTCCTTTTTAACATTAGGATTAGTTAAGAGGCATAATTTGCAGAGCATTCTGGAAAATCAAACCATTGTTCATAAATAAACTGCCTTAAAGAAATGTTGAGGAATTTCTAGGCAATAGGAAAGCAATTAAACGTTTTCGAGCAGAGTTCTGTCATAATTAAAATTTTTTTAAGAAAAATAAGTCATAGAAGAGGGTTCACTGGTTAAAAAGGAGAATCACTGGAAAAGGAAGATTTCTTGGGGAGGCATTTCAGTAACCCAGATTAAACAATGAGAGGAAAAGAGTGACAGAAGAATAGGAAATGAGGAGGCAGTTGCCAACAATAAAATACAGAAAGAATTGTCAGGTTTGGACAACAGAGTGAATTCACTTGAACTTAATTCTACAAACACAGGTTTTCTTTGGTTTGGTTTTGTTATCGTTGTTGCTATTTTTTGGTTTCTCTAGTATCCCCAGTGCCCAGACCAGTATCTGGCACAAAGAAAGCAATCAGAAAATATTTTTAAAGTAATAAATAAATGCAGTAGATGAAGAAGAAAAACTAGCCAAATATAAATAAACTTGCATGACATTGTTTGACATAGGTTATGAGGTGTTTGGAACACATATTTTTATCATTTCATGTTTTGGTATCAGTAATATTTCTCTCATCATTCTGGTTCGCTGGTTAGCTTTTCAAATGCTTTGCATCTTTCTGGGTATGTATGACTCTGCCAACAACAGAAAATGGAGAATGGCAAATATTTATCTGTTGTTTTTTGTAGTTTTTACATAATTAACTTACATAAAATATTTCATTATTGTTAAGAGCAGATTGGCACAGTGGATTTTTTTAAATAACATTTTCATATGCCTGTGGCTTTCACAAGTTGTGAAAAACACATAATTTTTGCATGTCCTTTCCTAAGGATAGAAAATAGCAGACTAAAAAAATAAGTATTTTCCAATAAGTAGGAACTGAACATCTTCCACATGAGTACCCCTTTGATAAACTACACTGTTGCTCTTTTCTGGGTGTGTGTGTGTTCCTATAGAAAATGCATATTTTCCTACATGAAGTAATTAATTATTTGAATCTTCCACTCCTCTAGTTGTTTAAGTCTGAGAAGGTTTCCCAATTTTTAAATAGGGGAAATTATTTCTAAATTTCTCTAAGGCTGTCAAAGATTTTATCATACCTTGAGTTAGCTCTATTCCTTTGGTGTTCTTTTGAGACACTTAAGGATTTAATATTTTACTCCATAGAAGAGTCCTGGTAACATAATCCATGCTTGTCTAGTAACATAATATACTTCTGGCATCAAACTTTCAAACACTAATTTCACTGAGCACATTTTGTTGCCTAAGCCAGATGGACTCTTAGTTCAACTGCTCCTTTACCTAAAGTGGAAGCGGACACACAAATGGTGTAATTTGTTCATAGTGCTGGCAGTGAGATTTTTCTTCCAGGGTGCTCTTTTGCATTTCTATTACCCTGAAGAGTTTCTTAATCTCTTGTGCAATTCATGTGTTATAAATGAAATGAGTAAGATCAGGATTCAGCACCTGGGAATGAAGCTCTCTGCAAGGACCTTTATGATTTCTTGTAGAAGATAGTCTTGAAGAGCTGTGCTCTGTCCTGCTGGCCCCATTTAACTCCTCACTTGCAGCATAGCTACATATGTGACATTTCCTTTTTAAGGGCATGTATAGAGGTGCCCCCTAGGCACTCATCCTGAGAGAGGAAGCAAAATGTAAAATGGGACATAAGTTTTCCAGCCTTTTATTTGAGTCTCAAGCTGAGGAAGAAAAGACAACAAACTATGAGATGTGGAGAAATGTTTAGATTCTGAATTCCTTGAATATGTACCTAAAATATGCACCACAATGTAAGTACCATCATAGTTTTTTGAGAAAGAAAATAATTATGAGACAAAATTTTTTTTTAGTTTCAACCGAAGTAATTTAAGGCTTACTGCATACATTGAAGAAAATTCAGAAATCCAGGAGAGGCATATGTTTAACTAGCCACCTCCAGTTAAAGTTACCTTGTTCTTTGGTTATAATCCATATGCTTCATGTCTCTTCTCCTTTCTCTTCTGTGGCTCACTCCTTTTGCTGGATGTCTACATTGTCTATAAACATGCTCACATACCTTTTATATGAATGAAAATGCTTTATTTTATCTTATTATTCCTCTAGCTATTATGCCTCTTTCCTTCATTCTCTTCTTCTACTTAATCCATTTTTAAATCATGATCTACCATTCACTTCTTAAATCATGTCAATTGATATTTTATTTTCCACAACCCATGTTAATTGTATTTATGATCCCACAACTGTTTTGACACTATCCAGCTAATATTTCCAGTAATTAGCTATTTTAACCCAATAAATATATTTTTCTTTAGTGGACATCTCTGCTGCATTTGACACAGTTAACTGCTCCTGTATTTCATGAACCTCTATCTCTGGTTAGCTTCCACCTACCTATATGATTCATCTCGTACTCCAGATGTCCCAATTAATTCTCCTAATCTTTCTTTCTCTCCAGTGATTTTATTTGAAAATTTTGATATGCTTTTAAGTCATCTAGGGAGCTTATTAAAAATAGAGATGGTTTGGAGACTCTCCTGAGCCCTCTACCTTCATTCAGGTTCTGCTGGTCTGCAGATTTTGCCATGTGAAAGATTTTGTCTTACTTAACCGTTTCTGGTATATTTAGACCACTACTTCTGAAAACTTAAAAGAAGACAGGTTAAATATAACCTACTTTGATTACATAGTATAGTTTACCCTTTCAGTTACATTTCTCTTTCCCCATATGTTGCTATTTTACGTTATAGATATTTCTCAACTCATTCTCTCCTATCCCTGCCTACTAATACTAATTAAATTTAGGCCATCCATTTGTCTGTTTGTTTAATAGTGGTAAATATATATATAACATAAAATTTGCAATTGTCACCATTTTTAAGTATACAGCTTGGTGGGCGTTAAGTATAATCACATTGTTATGCACCCATCACCTCCATCCATCTCCAGAACATTTTTCATCTTCTCGAACAGAAACCCCATACTTATTTGACAATAACTCCCTATTTCCACTCCCTCCAGCCCGTGGAAACAACCATTCTACTTTCTGTTTATGAATTTGACTACCCCAGGTACCATATATATATAGAATCATACAGTCTCTATCCTTTTGTTACTGGCTTATTTCACTTAGGATAATCTCTTCAAGGTTCCTCCATGCTGTAATATGCATTAAATTTCTTTTCATGTTTTAAGCTAATTATATTCAGTTGCCTGTATATAACACACTTTGTTTACCCATCCAGCTGGCAATGAATACTTGGCTTGCTTCCACCTTTTGACTACAGTGAATAATATCGCTATGAACATGAGTGTACAAACGTATCTTCGAGTCAATACTTTCAATTCTTTTGGGTATGCACCCAGAAGTGGAATTGCTGTATCATATGTTCATCCTATTTTTAATTACTTTGAGTTAATTTTCATATGGTTTTCCTTAATAGCCACACCATTTTACATTTCTGGCAGCAATGCATAAGAGCATCAATTTTTCCACAACTTCGCCAACACTAGTCATTTTTAGCTTTTTTAATATAGTTGTCAGATTAATGTGTGTGGGGTGATATCTCATTGTGGTTTTGATTTGTTTTTCTTCATGATTACCGATGAACATCTTTTCAGTGTGCTCCTTGGTCATGTGTGCGTTTTTTGGTGAAATGTCTATTCACGACCTTTTCTTATTTTTAAAAATTGGGTTGTTTGTATTTTTTACTGTTGAGTTGTAGAAGTTCTTTATATATTCGGAATATTAATCTCTTGTTAGAGATCAACATGATCTGTAAATGTTTCTCTTATTCCATATGTTGCCTTTTCACTCCACTGATAGTGTCCTGTGATGCACAAAAGTTTTAAATTTTTATGTAGTCAGTTTATCTATTTTTCTTCTTGCTGTTGCCTGTTTATCTGGTATTATATCCAAGAAAGCCCTGCTAAATCCAATGCCATAAAGTTTTCCCTTATGTTTTCTTCTGAGTTTTATAGTTTTAGCTCTTACATTTATTTCTTTGATTCATTTTGAGTTTCTATAAGGTAAGGGTTCAACTTCATCAACATTTTCTAACTTCATTCATTCTTCCACACTTTTACCAGAGTTGTAAAATCCGATCATGGCATTTTCTTGTTTAAAAACCCTCTGATATATGCCTTTTTCCTATAATTAGGCTAAGGTCTATAAGACAGCAAATATTATTTTCAATGTTAAGGCACTTGCCTCACTCTTCACACTTTCACATAACACTAACATGTAGTATGCTGTTTATGGCCTTACTGACTTTGCTGATATTGCCCCCTTCCCCTAGAATGCCATCTTTCTCCTTCAAATTATACTTAAGGCAGAAAGTCCTTCTCTATAGCTCTTTAAGCACTATACTCAAATAAGGGTCATTTCATGTGCACCATTAAATCTGATGCTTATCTCTAAACATGACCTTCCCAGTAGTTTTTTTTTTTTTTTTTAATAATGTATGTCTGTCACTTTTCCATGTCAGACCATGAGCTTCCTAGGGAGGGGACTGTGTTTTATTCACCTTTATATCACCCATAATGTTAGGTTTAATATTCAATTTGTGGTTAAGTGGAAACTTAAGAAGCATGTAGGTTTTGAGATACATTGGGGTGAAGGAGGTAAAAACTGGGGGTAATGGAAGATCTATCAGCAAGGGAAATGTAGAAATCTCTCAGAATGAGAAATGTTCAAGAGTAAAGCCCACATTTGAGAGTACTTCAATTCCTGTGAGTGAGGAATCTGGATAAAGGCAAGAGAACGGATACATAAGTGGGATCAGAGAAGATTTGAAGAAGGTCATCTGACTTTGGAGGTCAAGAACATCTAGGAAAATAGTGTTTCTTTCTAGGCTAAATGCCATGTTGAAAAACTGTTCAAAAAGAGGCATAGTTACCTCCCAATTAGGAAACAAAAATCGCTGTCAGCAGCAGTTGATCAGCAGCTGCAGCCATAGATACATTCCCTATAAGAAAATGGAATTATAACCACAGACAGAAAGTAAGTTGTGACTCAGCCTTTAAAAGTACCTGGAAGAGAGGACATACTGCCATTTAACCACTCACAATACATTTGGGTTGGAGCCCATTCCTTATTATAAGATAGACATCAGAATGAAAGTACCAGGAGAAATGGCACACCATGAGCAAGATTCTTGTTTTTCTGGGCAACTTAATCTGGTACTAAAATCAGATTACAGTTCTTTTTAAAAAACCTTCATGTTCTGGAAATTCTGAACTATGTATTCTGCTGATAAACTAACTACGGCATAATCCACAATGCAAATTATATTTGTCAAGTATCTCATCTTTTATTACTTATCAAATCTTATAAAAACTTCAAGAAATGCCACACTTAATTAAACTACCTCTTTTCCATTTGGCTTCTGACTTGTAACATCTTGAGATATTTATGCTAATCTATCATTACTCTTCTAAATACATAAAACCATTACATTGATATTTCTAACATTAGCAGTAATACTCATAATAATAACAGAATAGCTGCATGTTCCTTAATTTACTTTAATGCGTTTGATCTGCAGTATTTACTTAGTGAAAAGTATGTATTTAGTTTTTCTAAAATTGCTATGGTTTTAAGAATTTTAAGGATTTTTAAAGATTGCTCACACATTCATATCCTTTTTCCCTGTGGATGCTATTTGGCTCATGCAATGTGTCAAGCAATGTATTTGAGATTGGAAAAAGAAATTAGTAGCCATCTGAAATCCTGGAAACCTTGTCTAACACCACTATGGTGGATATAAGCAGAAAAAAACTTCTCCCTGCCTTTTTTTTTATTATTATTAAAAACGTGGGACCTAAATCTAGTGGGGGTAAAGGAAGAAAATGAGGGAAGCCAGCAAAGCAAACTTCATGGAATAGCTGCCTTTTGAGCTTTATTTTGAATAAATAGTAAATTCTACTGGTATAGAGTTTTTGGAGGCATTTTGTGCTTTCTGTACCCTTAATTTCTTCCTTCCTTGCTTGCTTCCTTTCTTTTTCTTTCTTTAGTTTTTTTCTCTCTCTTTCTTATCTTCCTCTCTTTCTGTCTTCCTCCTCCCTTCCCCCTTCTCTATCCTTCCTTTTTATTCTTTGTCTCATTTTCTTTCTTTCTTCTCTTTCTCTTTTCCTACCTCCCTTGCTCTTTCTTTCTCTCTCTTTTCTTTCTCTTTCTTCCTTGCTTACTTTCTCTATCTTTCCCTTTCCTTCCTCCTTCCTTTCTTCCTTCATTCATTCCTTCCTTCCTCCCTCCCTCCCTTCATTCCTTCCTTCCGTCCTTCCTTTCTTCTGTCTTTCTCACATTTTGTAAACATCAATAATATTATCTTAGTCTTTTTATTTCCAGGCTGAAAATCTTATAATCATGTTAGTGTCTTCTCACTGAGTACTAAACTATCAGTAACATAGTCTGCAGTTGGATCAACATGATATGAATTTTCATGTTGAGTTACTTCCATCCTACTGGAGAAATGTTTCTATTAATATATTAATTATGTCATAGCATTGACTCTTTTACTTCAGCTTCCATGAAATACATCACACGATTTCATATGAGCTAAATGATTTTGGCATAAGGGTCAATTGCTTCTGTTCATTATGCTTAGCATAGAAGCTGAAAGAGGAGACTAAATTCTATGGCTGAATTAATATATCAATATTTCTCCAGTAGATTGTGAGCAATTCAAAGAACAGGACTTGTCTTTTTCACCTTTTATAACCTTTAATGTGTAGCATGACATGGTAAGAACTCAATAACGCTAACAACAGCTAAAATTAATCTGCAATGCCTGGAATATACATATTTTAGATTATTAAAAGACATCTTTAACTTTTTACCAAGAATTTCTATTTGATGTTAAGTAAGGAAGCTGTTTTATCTATCCTAAGGTCGCATACCTAAAGAGTGGTAGAATTGATATTGAACCTGCATTTCTCTCATTCAAGTGTCTTCAAATTTTCCAGCAAGCCAAGTTCCTGTCATGCTAGTCTCTTTCTTCTTCTGCATATAGTCTATATCCACCCTGGTTTCTATACCTTCAACTCAGATTGGTCTTTGATTTTGAATTGGCTCCCTCCTCATCCCAAGTCTTCAGAGCCTTGTAATTTTTAAAGGTTCCTACCTCCTTGATATTTGTCCCAGCTACTTCAGCCTTTCTTAAAAGATGAAGAGACTTGAGGGTGAAGGTGATAGGGCTAGGAATGCAAATGCTCATGACTGGTCTGGGAGCCTGAGTCCTACGTGGCAGCTCCTTTCAGAAACCACAGTGCACAGGCTGTGTGCCAGGCTTGCTGTGTGGAGGCTGGCTCTTCCCTGTGAGGCTTGGCAGGTGAGGGCTTTGTAATTGCCTATGGTCAGAACTAAAAAACAGACTCCTTGTTTCATATACACACCCCGCTAATTGTCAAGACACTGTGGAGATTCAGTGTTAGCACTATAGGAGAATGTAGTTGCCACTTTGCTTCAGAAACTTCTCCAAATAGAACTGTAGAAGTGTAGGTTAAGTCTTAATCCTTACAGGCAATAAATAAATAAATAAATAAATAAATAAATAAATAAATAAATATAAAATAAAATAAAAAAACAAAGTTGGAAAGTTGGGGGGAGCAACTAAATAGATAGCTAAAAACACCAAGTTGCTCTAAGTTGCACATATTTGTGTTCTTGGATGAAGAGGTCTCTTTTTTAGAGCTCGGAGAAATCTAAGACTTTCAGTATTTACCACACATTGCCTCCCAATTATTGAGGAAAAGATAATAAGGAGGAGAAGGAAAAAGGAACACTATAAGAGGATTCGAAAATGAATTAGGAAAGCTACTTAGTGGTAATATAAAGGTAATGTAATAAATTATTTTGTTTATCATAAGAGAAAACAGAAAGAGTCATGCCATACTATATTAGATAGGTTTATTTCAAAGGCAGGTGATAGAAAGTTTGAAAAGGCTTCTGTACCGACAAAAATACATTTCAGATGAGTGCCCCTGAATGTCAGAAAGGTAGTGTAGAATTGTTTTCTTTCCTTTGATAATAACGTTATGGGTCCAGGGGAAATTCATTAAACAACAGGTTCAATTGTTTATGTCACGCTCAGGCTCTTGGCCACTTTGTAGTTGAGTGATAGTTGGAGAATCATTCTTTCAGACACAATAATCTTACAGAACGAGAATAGTTGCAAATGCTTATGATATATATGTGTGTTTAATTATGTATCCCGATTCCAGTACCTCCACAGATGGGATCACTAAAACAGGGAGCAAGAGAGCTTTTGGCTCCTCCTGGGGACGTGGACCCTAGAGGGGGAGGAATCAACAAAGCTGCCAGGGCATCCTTTGAGGCAAGCCAGTGCACTTTTAAATGATAGCTCTGTTCTGAGGGAATAGGGCCATGGAAAAGTCTGCAACAACCAATGATATTCTATCCCACTTTAAAGGACACTGCCACCAGCATCTGTGACATAGGTGAGTGAGGCTGCATTTGGGAACATGTGTATCTTCCCTGGGGAATCTTTACTAGCAGATGTTACTAAGTTACAGAGAAAAGGCAATTAGAAATGCAATGAGCTTGAAGGATTTTTCAAAATAATATTTCCACAGAAAATCCGGGATTTTAAAATATGAATGTTTTCTTATTATATTTATAATAATCAGAACAATACATTAACATTATACTGACTTGGATATTACTACATAAACTTATTTAAAGCCATATTTTATAAGACTTAAATGGTTTTGAAAGATTAGAACATATATTTAGTTTGACAGTTGTTTCATGCTATGCAAGTGAATCTTTATGCAGCGGTCTGAAAAGCTATGATTCCAACAAATTCAATGTTAGATCAGCATTACAAATAACTTCAAGAGATTAACACTGATATTTCATAGATTTATATACTTACACACCTTTAGCTATTGAGACTTTTGCCAAGAGTCTCAATCATGTTCTCCAGAAATGGATATCTGCCTGCTTCCAGCCACTCTTTATCTAAAAACATTGCAATAATATAATTTATCTTTTTTCTCTTTTGCTTTCTTTTTGTGCTCTATATTATGCAAAGTTAGTGTGCATAAGATATGATGTAAAATTATGAAACAGGATATATATACATATATATACATATATACATATATATACATACATATATATACAACTCCGTGGCTTCAAACTTTTTGAATAATTTATTTCTGTAATATACAGAGAGATTTCAAAAGTGTAACATATGGAAAGGAGAGATGGAAAATTGTATGAGATTGTATTACAGAAATTACAGAACTAATCAAGACAAAATTCCAGGAATGACTCTAAACCAGAGTAAAACAGGAGCAACAAATATACAATAATAAACTTCAAATTTGTGAATTACTTAAGTTTTAAATATAAAACACTGAAATAATAAAAGAACAATAATTAGTCCTCTATTTTTCTAAGCATTGTTCCAATGACAAACAGCACACAAGAATGATAAATTATATATAAATAAAAACACTGCTATATATTGGAGAATTGGTAAACTAAATTTAAAGACAGATTGAGAAATATTTGCTTGCATCAAAAAATTAAAAAGTATGTTAACTTGGTAGCAAAAAATTTTGCAAATCAGTGAAACAATGAGCATTCCTATAGCAAAATACAGACATTATATTAATAAGATATCCCTAAAGAAGAATACATGAAAGCAACTTTAAATGTAATTGTTCAAATAAAGTAAAATAAATGATAAGGAGAGACTTTTTTTTCTATTATAGCACCAGATATTAAAACGGACAAAACCTTTAATACACAATGTTGGATATTGTTCAGGTAAAGGCTCATGTTCACATACAAGCATTAAAATATGAATATCAATACAGTACAAATAAACAAAAAATGAAGTTGGCATATTTTTATATGCACAATTTTAATGACATATTGTAAAAGAAAAATAATTAAATATGGAAAAATTCTTAATGCTAAGGACCTTCTCATATTAATGTTACTCATTGTAGCATAGAATTGCCATATTTTAATCATATATGGGATAATTCGTATTGGCAATTTTAATCAAATATGGAGTTATTTGTTAAATAAATGGTGGTATTTCAGAATAAAAATTTTTAAATAATGTAGCGAATTGATGCTTTTTATATAAATAATTTTAACTTACTTTACATGTGTTTTGAGTTAAAAATATATTGCAAAAAATTATGATAATGTTTTATCTATAAATACATAATACTGAATGCTACCTCTGTGTTTTATTAGTAGTAGACTCTTGTTGCTTTTGAATTTTTTATTCTATATCCTACGGTTTGTAACAACATGGTTTTCTTTTAAAGTAAAGAAGCACCGGGTTCCAAACATTAAAAAGGCATTTAGTGTAAATTATCCTTATAAATACTTTAAAATGTATTGTATAATTATTAGTTGAATATCTATTTAAATTCAAATGGTACCAGAGAAATAACTTTTCAAATAGTATAATGAAAGAAACATTACACTTTATATTTAATTTTTAAAATTATAGGCATTTGGTAATCATTAAATGACATGGGATATGGCTAATACATAAAAATTTACTGCACTTATTACAATCAGTGTACACATACAACAATCACAAAGAAACGTGTGCTAGCACTCTTTAATCATAAATTGAAGGAGATGAGTCTACTGCAAGTGTTGGCCATCTGGCTAGGAAAATTTTGCTGGCATAGGTGATTATGGATATTAAATATCCTTGACAGCTAGTTATCAAATGTGACACTGGCTTTGAGTGTGCAAATAGGAGAAAAAAATAAAGAAGTACCTGTTTAAATAAATAATAATCATATACAATAAGATACATTAAAGAGTTTGTTGAAATAAACCAAATAGATTGGGTGATATCAATATAATATATTTTGTTTTGAATGTTAATCATATTTTTCCATTAATATATTTTATTGAAATTCAACATTTTAGCATGAATAAAATATTAAGATTGAAATGTATTCAACTAACAGTATAAATTTTTAACCCATTTTATGTTTCTCAAATTTTGTATAGGAAATTATACATAATAATTTTTTAAATGAATCAAATAACAGAATAACTTAAGTACTCATTTAAGAAAAAACACTACATTGTTGCTAAAACCTTGAAAATAATTATTTTAATGTACATTTGTTCTACTTGTCATGATTAAGAATACTTCGAATATCATTGTGTATAAAATTTTATATTTCAAATAAAATATTTTATAAATTCATTCATAAAGAAACCTTTATGTTTTAGAAAATATCAAAAGTTTTTCTCTTTGCTATTCATCCAGATATAATGTAAATATGTCATTCTTCATCTGATTACTTGGTGCATATAAATCCCAATTTGGCCAGGAGAATTCCTATCATACATGTATTTGAATAGTTTAAATCACATGATTCAGCATTTATTTCTTTTTTAATTTTAAATTCAGTCTTAGTATTAATATTTGCATTAAAATAAGCCAATATAGGTTTGGCAGAACTGTACTTTGTGAAACTAGTTCTTTCTATGGTTTTGTCTAGTAGTCACACTTGAACATTTAGTTATATCTTTAAGAGTACCTGTGACCACGATTTTCTGTATAATCAATTCCAGAGCGATGTTACCAACACCTCCCTTTGAAATGTAGCCTATTTGGTTGCTTGCTGGCAAGGAAAAGTATGGGCAAAAGGAAAGAAAAATATTTTGATAATTTTTTTTTATTTTCAAACAAATATGTTATAAGTGAAGCAATATAAATAATTCACACAAAGCATAAATATTCATTATTATATTTACTTTCAAAACCTGTGAAATTTGAAAGCTTTCCTGGTTGCTGACAAATTATATAGTCAACACTACCTATCGCCATCATCATAAAAGCATTAACTTCTTATTGTATTCAACTTTCGTGTTAATAACAAAAATTGCTCCTAAAACTCTCAATACTCTTCAGCAATTAAATGTCAAAATTTCATCAACTCTTCCTGTTATCAAGCTGTTAAAATCACTGTTATATATAATTAAAACTAAATATAACTATTTATTCAAATTCTTCTAAATTACTCTTTTACACATTTGATACATAACAGTTTTTCATAATTTTTTATATTATTCAGCAAATACCCTAAAGGCTTTGTGTTGCCTACTCTTTTGTATGATGGAAGAATATGTACTCAGCTCTCTAGCCACTTTTTTAAAAGCCTAAACAGGGCCAGAGTTAGGACATTTTATTCCCTCATTTGAATTGTTATGTAATTTTTAAATTAAATTTGCTTTCATTAATTTCTCTTTTTACCATTTGTTGCAAATGAACAATGAGGTGATTAAAAGATAGGTGGCAAGAACTACTGGGGGCAAAACAGACTCTGATAAAAATAAGTGGGTCTTTTAATATTTTTTCAAGGGACTTTGCTCTAAACATTATGTTTCTTTCAGAATTAAATAATGGAAAAATTTAGCAAAACAACTCAAAAAAAATCCTGTGATTTTTAACTGGCTTTAGAGAGTGAATTTTGAAGAATTAAACACAAGGAAAATATAACATTCAAATGAGAAATTGATGCCCAGGAAAATCTGGAATTGATGATAACCTAATCTGTGTGGGATGTCTGCCTAATTTATTTGTCATAGAACCATCTAGGATTTTTAAAACAAAGTGACAAATCATCATTATGAATGGCAAAGGAAGAAGAGATGAAAAATGAATAGTAACATTTTGAAAGAATTTAAGCTTTTGGAGTGACTTCAAGTAAAGCAAAATTAGCAAACTATTATCATAATTAGGCCTAGTTTAGACAAAAGATATACCCATGGCAAGGTCTGCATCCTAGTAAAATGAATGTTAGTAAGATATTACATCCCCTATTATTTTTGTTACTAAGTTGCTATTGTCATCTTCCCTCATTTTGGAAAACAACTGAAAGTGGAACATCTGCTTTTGATTAAATTCATGTACTAGTATTTCCGCGCAAATCCCAATCATAATTAAAAGTTGCTATTCTTATCTTATAAAAAGATGTTTTGAAAATTACATCTCATTTAGAAAAATTACTTTTTATGTAATAGTTATGCTTTTTTGTTTCTCAAAAATAAAATGAAGTAACATGACCCATTGTGTAAAGGAGAAAGCAGTTGTTCTGAATACTCTAGCTCATGACACCTTTTTTGCTGATTGTTGCCTTGGTGAATTTAGGTAATAATTAAGTATTCTAGACAGCGTTCATATCCTTTCCTTTGTGAAAGTTTATCAACAGTGCAATATTGTCTAAGACTCAGTTATTTGATTTATGTCTGATAGTGCAAGGGAGGACTCAGAAATTTTAAAAGAAAATGAGAGGAGGGATAAACCTTTCACTTTGCTTTTTTATATATTTAGTTTACATAAAATATAAGTATGGTCACAACTAAACTCTTTTCTTCTTAATTCTCAAACTTGGGCATTTTCTATTATTCTATCCTTTATCTTTTTCTATACCTTCAGTTTACAATGTTTAGGAATGTCCTAATAGAGTCTGATAGGTTGCCACCCATTTAAAACAAATGCTTTGCAATATTCACCTCAGATTCCCACTGGCATTTGAAACTCAAAATATATAATAGGAACCATATATTCAACATTTTTTTTCTTACATTTCCCGTTTCAGACATCAACTCCACTACCCTCCTAGGCACCCGGCAAGAAACTCATGAGTCATTCTTATTAACCAGCCTTTCATTGTCTCTAGGCTTTCTTTAGTTAAGAAGTTCATCAATTTTGGCTAAACTATTGCAATAAACACCTAACTATTCTCAAGATAATATATCTAGGCAACAAATTAGATAATCTCTTTACCCAGATTAAAATCCTTTAATAACACACTATTATTATTAATTTAATTCTCTCTCTCTATATATATATGTATATATATGTGTATATATATGTATATATGTATATATGTGTATATA
Source organism: Hylobates moloch (assembly GCF_009828535.3). NCBI lineage: Eukaryota > Metazoa > Chordata > Mammalia > Primates > Hylobatidae > Hylobates > Hylobates moloch. Next base: position 148,672,151 of record NW_026652279.1, read on the forward strand.
TGTATATATATGTGTATATATGTATATATGTATATATATATGTGTGTATATATATATATATGGAGGATCTTAGTTTATCTTTCAATAACATAAAGCTCAAGCATCAAATTTCACGAAAATTATTCCTGAGTCAGCTCTAAAACCAATCACTACCCCATCAGAGATTGAGCATACATTACTATAACTGTTCTAAATATGTATTTCTCCAATTGCATTTTTCCTCTGATCTGTAGAGCACTGTTACATATCTCCCCTATCAGAATATGAAGATGAGTCTAATACATGTGACTGTGAAATCAGGTGTCAGTAACCAAGCATCATTTATGTATCGAGCTATGATATAGGCTCAAATCTATTAATCAACAATTTAAACCAAAGTGTGAGCATCAGAGAGCTTCTTTGGAAATATCAAGGAGAATCAATTTCTATGACTGGAAATCAGCATTGAAGACAATACACTGGACTTACTTGTAAGAGTGGCAGACACCAGAGAAAGGTCACTTTAGGCCCAGATGCCAAAGTCAGGTCCTTTAGAGAGAGTGGAACTTTGAGATTTAGGATGGGGATGTCTGCGCATATGCACTTCAGAACCTTGAATTCTCAGATTATTATCTCCTCTTAACCTCTGTTTTTTTTGGAATTGGCTCATTATACTTGGTTGAAAAAATAGAGATTTTCTTTGTTTGATGACTGTGGTGATAACACAAATAAAACAGCTGCTTTACAAGACAAGGTTTTCCCTCTTTAGGATCTGTCCCAGACTTCCTCTTCTTTCCAGGAGATGCACTACCAGACTAAGAAAGTGCTAGGCCTGCTAAGGGAAAAGAGCCATTCTACACAAAATGACTTCAACACATCTAAATAATAATAGTAATTAGAAATAATAACTAATAAATGGATGAGTTTGCTCTTGGAAGTTTGAAAAAGCAACGCTCCAAATTAAATAAAGTGGAGATGTAAGAACTTCCATCATCAACTCAGAGGAAATAATCCAAAAGATTAAAGAATTGAGTGGGGTAGAATGGGTTTACTACAGAAGACAATAAAAAAACTACAAGATGGCCACATTCCTCAAAGCAGCTAGGAGGCTACTCTATTTAACAATGCAGTACAGAATGTAGTGTTGAAAAAATCAGTAAGGACTGAACTCTATAAATCTAGAGTGATGGTAGGAAACGTTATTAGAGAACTAGGCTTCTATTAGTAAAGATATTAACACTCATATTTCATATAAAATATTGCTTTAATTGATTGGTCAGAAAGATAAAAATGTTATGGGTGGAAGATTGCTACAGGAACATAGAAATGACTCAGGGCAAGATAGGCATCAAATAAACATACTGAATATGTGTGCACATAAATTCATTAATATATGAACAAAAGGCTGAGGGCAGCCACCCGAACATCAGGGAAAATCATAATAGCATGCTTAATTTCCAGACCTGATCATGTTTTCAGACAGAAACCATGACCAGAAGACAAAACAGGTGGTTATGTGGAAACACACCCATATCTCAGAAAATCTACAAAGTAGAGATTCCCTTAGTTTTTCTCTTAAGAGATCTACTATTATTTGCCTACATAACCATACACGAGGTAAATTGGGATATCCGAATCTTTCAAGGGCTGGTGGATACAGTGTGCAAATGAACACTGGTACAAAATAACATAAGGCAGTGCGTGGATCTTAACTAAGAAATTATGTCCTGGACCAGGCCTAGCTTTCAAAGACATGGCCAGTGATAATGTCACTGGTTCTAAAGTGTAAACTTGTAATAAACATACTTCGCAGTTGACAGCACAGTTCAGCTCAGTTTCCTTGACCTGGACCAGTTACTGGAGGAAAGGTGAATCAGAAGTTCTAAAATTACTCAAATTCCCTCACTCTTAGTCAAGAAAACTCAAAGCAAAATTGTCTCCCACAAAAAGTGGCAGAAATTATTGCCACCCTCTAAGACTTGAAAGATGTAGTTTGTGACCGTGATATCTCTACTTAATTCAACAGTCTGGCCTCTGGAAAAAAAAAAATCACATGGATAATGGCAGAGGCCAGTGGATTGCCACAAATTGAACCAATTAGTATCCCTAATTGTAGTTGCCATGCCAGTAGTAGTATTCTTTATTATGTGGGATAACATTACCTGTGACTTTGATCTGGTGAATGTGTTCTTTAGTTTACATATTGAAGAAACATTAGAAGCAATTCACATTGACGTAATATATACTCATTCTCTTTTTCTAGTGCTGTGTAACTCCTCTGCCCTATTTTCTAATATAATCCAAAGGAATTCTGATGTTCCAGACATTTTGAAAAATATCACATTCATCTACCCATATTGATAACATAATATTAATTGTGTTTGATGAGCGAGAAATGGCAAATGTTCTGAATGTCTTGGTAATACATATGTGCTCTAGAGCATGCAAGGTAAACCCTACAACAACTTAAGGGCTTGCCACATCAGTAAAGTTCTAGGGTCCAATTGTCTAGGACATGCTAGGATATTACACCCCAAACTGAAAGGCAAGTCATTGCACCTTATGCCTCTGAAAGCTAAGAAAAAAAGAAAAAAAAAAAAACAAAAAACAAAGATTGGAAGACATCTTTTGGTTTTGATATCAGCATGTTCCATACTGTGAAATACTGCTCTAACCCATTCATTGTTGTATAAGGCTGCTAGATCTGAATGAGGCCCATAAGAGAAAAAGGGTTTGTTAACAACTCTAAATTGTGATATAAAAGGACCCACTGTTTGGGTTATATAAGATCCCATGGCACTTGAGGCATCTGTGGTAGAAAAAATATGTCATGTGGATTACCAAGTGTTTGCTAAGATTGACAAGTATTGGTACAACAGTCATAGTGTACACAAATGCAAGGGCTCTGGAATAAGGAAAGGCCATCTGCAGCAGAAAACTAGAAAATATTTGCACATCAGCTCTTAGCATATTTCTGTGGCCTACTAGAAAGAGCATCTGATCATGGGACAGCAAGTGGCCACATGTCCTAAACTTTTCATTATGAGGTAGACACTGACAGATCCACAAAGTTGTAAGTGTGGGTCTGCAGCAATCCATCCCAAAATGGAAGTGAGCTCAAGCATACCCAGAGAGGACAAGTAAGCTGCATAAACATGGGCCCCAAACCCCATGTCCCCCCTGCTTTTCTTTTGGTAGAGATGGGGTTTCACCATGTTGGCCAGGTTGGTCCTGATCTCTTGACCTCGTGATCTGCCCATCTCAGCCTCCCCAAATGCTGGGATTACAGGCATGAGCCACTGCACCTGGCCCCCCATGTTACCTTCTAATGCTAAACCAGTGCCTCTTCCTCAATCGATAGCTATGGCCCCATGGCCTTTCTTTGAGGAGCTGATGAAGGAGGAAAACACCTGAACTTGGTTCATAAACGGGTCAGCTTGGTATGACAATATAAGCTAAATATTGGCTTTTTTTTTGTTTTTCACAACAACTCTTCTCAAAAACAGCCCTGAATGAGAGCAGTGAAAGAAATTCTGTCAATGTGCACTGACTAGGGTGGTTTCAGTGGAGATAGAAAAGCCTAAGAAAGGGTACACATACTCTTAGGCAATACAGATTGGCTTGCTTTGTGGGTCAGGTTATTGGAAAAAGCAATATTGAAATAGTGATGACAAGGAGACCTGGGGAAGTGGTATGTGGATGGACCTATGGACACAGGAAACAAGTGTGAAGATCTTTGTATCACAAATCAGTGCCCACAAGAAGCATCAAAACAAGTAAATAGAGAACTGATTATCCAGCCAATACATTTCTGCCAGTCTATGTTCTAAGCTAACACAGTGCTTATGCATTGGATTCCTGAATATTAATGCTATGGTGGCAGAAGTATCTGATACGTATGGGCCCAATTGCACAGGGTTCTTCAAAACAAGTGCTGACTACTTATGCTACAGAATAAATGACGTGCCAATGGTGGAGACCAAAACTGAGCTCCAAATGTGATACCCTCATCAAATAGAACAACCAGCTTCTTAGACACAAGCTGATTAGATCAGATCCCTTTCACACTGAACAAGCAATATTTCATGTTGATTGAGATTGTCAAATATTTTTTGATGAATTTGCCTTTATTGCCTATAGAGCCTGCAGAGGCATTATCCAAGGGCTTCTAGATTATTTAATCTTCCAAAATGAGATCCCACATAACATCTCTTCACACCAAGGAATCTGCTTGCCAGCAAAGAATGTGTACTGAGCACATGACAGTGGAATCCATTTGCTCCATCCAAATGCTGCATTATAAGTTTCTTTCTGATAGAGCAATGAAATAGCATTTTGAAGACACAGCTGAGAAGCCAGCTAGGAGATGATAATCTTGGGAAAAAAGGCTCTATCTTTCAAGATAGAATATATATCTTAACCCAATGCCATTATATGGTACTATGCCCCTATAGCAGTAGAATACATGAGCCCAGAAAACAAAAGGTATAAGTAGGAGTGACCCCACCCCCTAACAGTACCAGTGACCTGCTTAAGTAGTTTGTGGCTCTCCTTCCTAGTTTCCAGATGAAAAGTGCTTCCACTGGATGGGCACAGTAGGAGTCCCACTAAACCTTATGCAATAGCCACTAGCTAGCCGTTTTAGGCTCCTTGTGCTAACAGGCCAACAAGAAAAGAAAGGAGTTAATGTTCTGGTACAAGTAATTGACCCTGAGCATCATGAGGGGAGCAACTGCTGCCACATTAGAGGAGGAAAGAGAAATTGGTTTGTATTTAGGTGACCTGTCACAGAATCCCTTGTGTCTATTTTTAACTCCAAATAGGCAAGTATAGCAATTATAGCTCAATGAGGGCCTGGTAACCATTCACAAAGGTCTGGGTCAAGCTACCCTGTAAAGCACTAGGTAGGCAAAAGTACTAAACACCTAATGGGAATCTAGATTTTAAGAGGAATCCAAAATGGAGAGATAATGAGTAGCAGCAAGGAATTCAATAGCAATTGCAGTAGCAAGGGCTACAATCGATCACACCCTTCCTCATTTTGTAAGTTTTTCCAGACATTGTAATCATTGAAATTTTGGAAAAGCATTGCCAGAATGAAATAAATTTAATGTTAGAAACAGAGTTGAATGACAAAAGAGGTAACTTGTTGTGGCTGCTTTTGGTGCTCTACCCAGATCCATTGTACAGGCTGTTTCTCCTATCCCCCAGCTGTTGAGAGTCTTGGCCAGTAACAACTCACAATTATCCCCTCCTCCAGAGATTTGTCTTAACCTAACAGGAATCAGCTGGCCAGTAACAACTCAACAATTATCCCCTTCTCCAGAGAATTGTCTTGTCCTAACAGGAATCACCTGGCCAGTAACAACGCGCAAGCGCAGTTATCTCCTTCTCCAGAGAACTGTCTTGACCTAACAGGAATCACCTGGCCAGTAACAACGCACAAGCGCAGTTATCCCCTTCTCCAGAGAACTGTCTTATCCTAACGGGAATCCCCATACCTGACAGACTCTATCCTACCTCAGGGGAATGAAGGCAATGAACGACTGCCTCAAGGTAGGACTCTTTGTTGCAATTTGGTCCACAGAGATTTCCTGTGTGATAAGACTCAGTGTAATCTCAGGTAGAGATTACATTACTTAGCTTTTGCCTCTCCTCTTCCTATTCTACTTCCTTCATTCCCTTTCTCTTTTTTCCCCCTTTCTCTTAAGAGCACATTCCTGATGAAACACTAGAAGTAAAATCCCCATTTCATGCTCTATTTCTAGAGGACTTGACTTAAGACACTAACCACACGTGGCATGTGTGTTGTTTCCTTATCCAGAGGATATAATTCCAATTATCTAGCTAAGAAATTCCTAGCTATACTTCAAATCTAACAAATTGCCTTCTATTCAGGAAAGATTTCCTGGATATTTAGAGTCAGGTTTCTATTTTCTCTCTTAGCCTTCTAGGCCTATGTCCATGTTAGCTCTGACTTGCTGTATTATAATTGTTGGGTTTCGTCTCTTATACTGGAACAAGTATTCATTCACACTTCTTTTTTTACTTTTTCTTTTCTTCCATTCCATTCTTTTCCTTCTTTTATTATTTTAACATATATTTGGTACCATGTATGAAAAGATATGCCAAAACTCTGAGTAGCAGTGCTAAACCAATTTATAGGAGGCCATTGTTTTGGTCTAAGCTTCTACTCTAGGCCACAGACCAAACCAAAATGGAAGCAACTAAATCATTTCATTGGACACCTTGACTGTCCATTGTAATACCCAGGTCCTTGAGCTATTGTACAGGGCTGAGGCCATGGGAGACAGTGTTGGTGGCTGTGGGGTTGAATGAGTCATTCAAGTGGAGCAGGAGCTTCACTAGCTGTTCTAGGTTACCCCCATGAATGGTATATAGAGCTTTTTTAGCCAATTTCTTCCATGGAAATTCATCCAAAAATGGGTTTGATCATATGTTATTACTTAATGAAATGTGTAACAATTGGCAGATTTAAAAAAGTAACTGAATCATTCTCAATAAGTCAAATACCACAAATTTAAAAATCTATGCATCAAAAATAAACACTTGGCTAAAAAATTGCATTAAGTTTTGATTATTTCTCCATTATCTTTTAAGAAGTCACCTTTGGCACCATGATGATGCAGTGTGTCTTTGAGACACTCTTCTTGGCTCCTAATACACTCATTGACAGATTTTTGCTGGCATCACCCAGGGCACAAAGTAACCTTCTGTCCTTCATGTGCAGCCTATGCTCAAGATTGAAAATCTCAGAGATTCTACTTGATATCAGTGTTGCAGTGTGTGAAGAACGTACGAAATCTCCAAACAGTAAGTACATCTGTGAAGTTTGAGAATTTTATTTAGACACTTGTGCGGAAGTCTAGAAGGCACTACATTTTTGGCTTTGGGTTTGGGATCCAGGAAGATTGCTTTATATTGACTTTTTCTAATTTGATTACCTTTTATCATTGTTGTTGAATGGAATTATGCTTCAGAAAGAGAACCATGGTTGAAATAACCTCTAGGAATTCATTTGCCTTTCCAGAAATTTTTCTGAAGTATCCTGTCTACTTCACTATGTTAACCCAACTTGGCTGAAGCTTGTGTTTTTAAACCAGTGCCAATTAGAGCAGTGGAACTTAGAGACCCAGTTTATAAGTGATATCATGAAGATATTAATGGATTTTTTAATAGTGCTCCTAAGTATATATAGAGACTTTCTATATCCATAGAATAAGGCCCCCAAATTTGCCGAGAAATCTGGACCTAAAATATCTTGGCTTTTGGAAGTCAAATTAACACAAAGTCAAATAACATTATCTATGTAATAATTATGTGATTCAAAGGTGGGATGGAAGCACATTTAAAGAATATAATAAAAGTTCAGTAAATTAATAAATCAATGCTTAAGTAAATGAGAGAAATTCCTATTTTTACTTCAGGCTCATAGGAGATCATAAAGATTTAATGCACAACATCTGAAAACATTTTTACTTGATTTCCTCATGTCTTAAAATGTCACATCCCAAGTTTTCTTAAGCCTTCCATTTTTCAGCCTTCTTCCACCAGAAATACTCTACTATGACATCTCAGCTCAAGTCACTACTACGCCCTCTTCTCCTTCCTCCACTTTGCCACTTTGGCTCTTTCTGTTAGATATTTTCTTATATCTATGTTCCACTTTGACTCATTTGCTGATTTGCATAAGGAATGCAAATGATTTTCTTCATAAGGTGAATACAAAGTAGAATTTGAGAATTGGTCAGGATTTGCACCCACAATTGATACAGAATGCTTAACAAATTGGAGGAGGGTCTTTTCTTAATCTGTTTTTCCTCAGCAGGTACAATGACTATGAGAATTTCTCCCTCTTAAGAGTATGTATGTAAAGGTGTGTGTGTATTTACCTTAGCCCTGATAATGTTAGAACTCATTATTAGTTAAAGGTAAAGAGGGACCTATTTATGAAGATATTGGAGGTTTTAGAGAGTAAGAAATACATATGTGAAAGGAAAATGAGAGATAGGCTAAAGGAAAAATTACAACAATGAAAGATGGCCCAGCCCCTTACATATAGGGCTGGAATGAGGCAGCTAATTAGTTATAAGCTGTCAGCCTGTTTACTAACAGTGTATTCTAGAACGATCCCAGACAGTGAACTGGAGTGACCCAGGTAGTTACAACAACCTTGGAAAGCTGTAAAACATAAAAAGAGCAATAATGAATTCAACTGGGTAACCTCTTACACATGGATAAAGCAACTACATAATCCTTCTGTACCAGTATGGAAAAATGTAGGCAAACAATGAACAACATTTTTCAGGTTCTATTCTGTGTGTTTTTTCAGATTTTATTCAATGTGTTTTATGGTGACACAGTTTGTGTTTGGTAGTGAGGGGAAATCAGGGTGCCACATTTAATGAAAGAGCATGCCTGGGAAATGTATGGATTTGTTTTGAAAGGGAAGTCCTGAGAAGAAATGTATAAAAAAGAAGTCAAGTTTAAGTCTAACTTTGAATTAGACACTATATCTACAACAAATAGAGTAACCATATAATTTATTTTCCAAACTGGGACACTTGTGAGTGTGAAAGAGAATGCTATTAATAGTTACCAAGAAACAATAAATACAAATTAGGACTGAACTGGGCAAATAGGACATGTGGTGCCTGTAACAACAGAGGCTGCATCTTGGATTAAATTATCATTCTCAGTGAAGTATCAGTGTGCATGATTTGTGAAAGTAACACATATTTTTGGCAGTCAATAGCTAATTGACATTACAGCTCTAATGACCTCCACTATGCTGAAAGGAGAACGATATTAGGAAGATGTACTTATGAGATAATAAGCAGAAAGAATGGAAATGTGGCTGTATGCCCAGTTTTGGTACTAAGAATAGGTCTACTAGATAGATCTAAGAGAAAGGAGAAAGAGACACACCAAATAAAAGTAAAGATGAAATTATGTTGATGCTAGAATATAGACCATGGAGTATCAAAAGCTACTTGACATAGCCAGGTAAGAGCAGAACAATACTGGGATACTAAGTGAACACTACTGCCAGTGATACAAAGCCATCAGAATAACCACATGATCTTACTATGGAAAAGGCCTGCCACATTCTGAGCAAAATAGGGATTTTTTTTTTTTCAGAACCAATGTGTCATGCTGTCGTAACACAGAGACTCTAAAACGTTAAAATTAACTCCAGCTTTATCATAACATTTACAATTAAAAATTATAGTACCATCACCATAATTACAGACATCAGCTGAAAGATATATTTTAATTTTAAAAAGACAATTAGTAAAAAAATGAATTACTTCTAGGAAATACATAAGTTTAGGAAATAAATCTAAAATCAGATAAAAGGTTAGATCATGTCTACATATGCCAAAACTGGATAGATTCAAGATTAAAATATCTCATGTGTGCTATTTCTCATATTTCCAGTGATCAGCTGGTACTCCAGGTGATAAACAATGATCAGATTTCTTGGAATCCATTATTGGTACTAGGATTTTTATTAGTTCCAATTCTCTTGAAATTTACAGCAAATGGGAATATACAATATGTAGAGACTGTCTTATAGATGAAGTGAGCAAGATTCAATAGAGTTAATTATACTGGTATTGGAGAACTAATTTTAAAAAGCATTATTAAGATTTTGCCAATAGGTGAAGACATTTAGCAGTTAAGAATTTTCCAGTAGTACCAATCACTTGTGCCTATGCTTATAATACTAGGTAGGATACAGGGTGAGTTCTGAAAGACATATTTAGATGTCAGTTGCCTAACAGACTCAATATCTGCGGACCTCAGACGAATTAAAAACAACATAGATTATTGCTATAAACTTATTATTATTCCGAAGTATTCACTGCTCACTTCTCCAAAAAAAGAATGTTGTGTCCTCTCTCATTGCGCTGCAACTTTCCACATCTCTATTCCCTAGAGGAGAAATATACTTCATGGACAAATTAACATTGATTTTTGGCCATGTGATTGAATTTGTCCAATGGGATATGACCATACATAAATGATGCCATTTACGAGTTGAAATTTTAAGAGTCATTTTTCTTTCCCATGAGAATGGCATGTTTGCAACAGAAGCTGTTTCTTTAGCTCGAGAGTGGAACTAAAGCAGAGCCACAAGAGCCAAGTGACAGGTAGTGACTTTACAACATGAGTGATAAATGATTATACATTGATGAAAGACTCAATGTTCAGTGGCAATGTAAGCCACTGAAAATTTTGAGATATTTTTATTGGGGCAAAATTAATACACGTAACCTTCAAAAGATATTAGATCTGGGTAGATCAGTTGCAGTTTAAAGGAAATAAGGTAAACATATCTTCTTTATAAACTCTATATTGATATAGTGTTGCTAAACAAAAATCTAATCATGGAAAGAAGGTATGAATGACTACAATGAACTCAAAATGTTACTAAGTCTATTAGACCTTAGTGTCATACACTGAAAAAATACCCTAAAATGTGGAGTTGTAGCTAATGTTCTCTATTCTCTTGAATTAAAAATTGATTCTACTCCATATCACCAAAGGAAATACATCAGTTCAAAGTGTGTCACACTGAAGGTAGGCAGAAAAAGAATTCCATCAGCAATCTTATCTAGTTATAAGAACACTTTCAAGAACAGAGGTAGCATTCATTAGGTCAGGGCTTGGAAGGTTTCTTGCTATACAGATTTTCCAGAAATTATAGGAAGATTAGAAAATAAGCAGACATAAGTAAAGGAATTAAAGAATAATAACTGTGAGTCCCAACTCGAAGGAGTGCATCTTCCTCAAAAGGAAAATAATTTGGTTGTTGGTTGTATAATGTAATATGTTCAGCTAATTTTCAATAACAACTGGCCAAGGGGAGAGGTGCATCAACTAATATAGAAATTAGTGAAAGAGACTGTAGCTGTACTTTTGCTTGGCTTCATTACATCTAATGCAATTTTTAACCTTCATGCAATAATAACTGCTAATTTATGATTATTGTAATTAAGCGCATAAAAAAAGAGAGAGACCTGTGGTATACGTTTACTGAGGATTTTACTATGTGGAAATGAAGTGTAGGTGGTGAAAGAGGAATTGCCTATTTAAAGGGAGCGCCAGAAATGTTTGATTGTAGTGGTGATGGTGGGAAGGGGTGGTATCAAATTTCAGAACTAGTCTTACCACTAAATCTATTATTGGCTTACGCTGGGTAAATTTAAACTATTTCCCAGTGGAGATATCTATATGAAACTATTAGAGAATGTTTTGGTCTAATCGGAGGGAATGCGATCGCATGAGAAAATTTGTACTTTATTATAAATGAAATACACTTCATATACAAGTAGGAAAACCTAGGCAGTTTTGATTGACCAATTAGTAGATGGACAGTAGGATAGATAGGTAGATAGGTAGATAGAAAAAAACAGTCACATGTCCCTTAACAATGCAGATACATTCTGAGACATATAAGCCAGCTTTGTCATTATGCTAACATCATAGAGTATACTTACACAATCCTACACAGTATAGCCTACTACACACCTGTGCTATATGGTATAGGTTAATGCTCTTAGGCTACAAACCTTAGTTAACTGAAACATCATCATGTAGTGCCTGACTGTATGCTGATGGGTATTCAAAATGCAATGAGAACACAAAGATTTCAGGAGCTAGTGTCATTACAATTCCCAGGGAGAAAATAATGGATCCCTGAAATTCAGTAAGCCTTGGAAATTATGTCAGGAGGCTGGGTAGCTGTGCTGTAGTACTTTGGTAATAAAGGAAAAATTGTCCCCTGATGATTGAAAAAGATTCTATGACTCTAAGGTCAAAATGTTCTTCTTATTTGGTGAAGTGATAATCAGTTTCTAGCCCCAGAGGGGCTGAGCAAAGGGAATGTAGATACAGGATATAACTTCAAATTTATAATACAATATAATGTGCAAAAGACATGGGTCATGCTAAGACATGTGTGTGGTCAAGGGGATATTTACAGAGCAGCTTTTCAATTGCATTAGAAAGAGATGCAATGTTCCAAGGTTCCTGAGGACAAAGGGCAATTCTCACTAACGGAAATTAACTCTGGCCTTTCTTCAAAAAAACAAAAACAAAAACAAAAAAGACAAAAACAGAATCCACAGTTCGCATTTGTCTGGGCACTGAGGAATTTACTCTCCAATTAATTGCAAGTGGAAAGTCTTGTGGTCTAAGGATACAATTTTGAATCCAAAATAGTTTCATATTAAGGGATGAATATAGAAAATTAGCCTTTGAATATTGCATTGCTAGCATTCAAGATAGGGTCAGGGTAGGATGACAGGAGCAAACAATTTAAATGGGGTCACCATCTACCCTACGCAACTCATTGATTTTCAGCAAAAAATAAGAAGAGCTGAAGCAAGGATTTCAGGACTCTGGAAACATTTCTACTATCTTTCCACCAATACACCGAAACAAACATGTTATTGCAGTAATAGCTGTAGTTTCTCCAAAATGAATATAGGCTTTTCTCAACAATTATCAATCCATTAAGGTCATCAGAGAGATCGTAGCCTATAAAAGATTTTTCTATAAAAGACTTTTCTCCAAGATTACTGACTTAAACAGTGGGTTCACATTGAGAGTGGAAAATGTAATGGATTATAAATATATATATATATATAAAAAATATATGTGTATATATATGTGTGTACATATGTGTCCTATACATATATAATATTATATATACTAATATAGTATATAATATATTATGTGTTATATACACATGTATCATATATATTCATAATATATATTATATACACATATACAAATGTATACAATACCTATAATACAATATATTATGAATATACCTATATCTATAGGTATACCTATATAATATAGCTATAATACTATATATTATGAATGTATATATAACATATAAAAATTATGTGTAATGCAATATATTATATAACATTTCATATATTATATATAAGATAATATATAATTATGAAAAAAATATGTTTAGGGGCCTCGACCATTGAATACTCTCTAATGTGATAGTTTAATGCAAGCTCCATATCCTAAGAATACTGTCAATTGAACTTTCTGAAACTGAGGAAAATGACTAAAATAAATAAGGGTAATTCTAATTTATGAAAATGTTTTAGGCATTGCCTTTAATAACAATTAAAAATGAAATATTTAATTGGTTATATATAATATACATATACACACATATATGTATTCATATATATGTAATATATACACACATATATATAAATTCTTCATAAATTATGTATTAGGTTGGTGCAAAAGTAATTGCAGTTTTTGCCATTACTTTTAACGGCAAAACCCGCAATTACTTTTGCACCAACCTAATTATATATAATATATAATATTGCATGTAATGTACATATATACACACACATATATTCTTCGTAAATTGCAGTAACTTGAAAGCAATTGGGAAAATAGAAAATAAAATCATCTTACAGGGGAGAAACATTTATTTAGTTATATCCTTGTCTTCTTTCTATTTTTATGCCAGTGTGAGAACTAGAAAAATTCTAGAAGAATAAATAGATTTTATTTTATTAATTGTTTGGAAATTCCTTATCCCCTGCTCACTATCCCTTGCTTGCCCTTTATAGGTACACAAATCACAGAGCATCATATTGAAGAATGTTTCCTATAGTTAGTCAATTTCTAATTTACTTGAGAATATGGATTATATGTAAGAGCAGGTATGCCATTGTGTAAAAAGTAATCTGAAAAAAAGGTAAATTAGAATATAAATTTTGGGAAATTTACATATTTATCCAAAATGTAGATGGCAAATACAATTTCTACCTTGAATCAATTTGTCTGCCCTGACAGATAGAATGGTGCTATTGACCTGAAACTGAACCTCTAAGTTCTGGGACCTGATGGGATTGCACTTGGTCTTTTGATTTGTATGTATCTCTAACCTATTTAAGGAGAGATTTGTATCATTGTTTTGCAAATAAAGCAAACTAAAGTCTAATGGGATTTCACTGTGAGAGAGCTTGAGGGGAATAGTCATTGAGGAACTTTCATTGTGACACTAGGAAAGTTTATTAAAATATAAAAAGAGTCAGATCTTTTCTTTCATATGTTATCTATTATCCTAGAAATATCTTGATGACACTATTCTGCTGTTGGCTGTAGGTATCTCTTCCATTGAATGACCTCAATGTGATAGATTAATGCAAGCTCCATGTCTTAATAATCAGTCAGTTGAACTTTGTGTAATTCAGGAAAATGATTAAATCAATGAGGGGAATTCTAATTTATAAAAATGTTTTAGGCATTGCCTTTAATAACAATTAAAAGTGAAGTGTTTAATTGGTTTTTGTCTGTTCTAAGTTTTGTGTTTTTTAAAAAATTTGAGATTATGCTCAGTCCAGAGTGGTACTTTCTGAAACTAGAGGAAAATAATTACGTTAATAAATTTTGCTACAATTTAGGATTTATGGGCCTATAAAAATTATGGAAATTAATGGTGAACAAAACAGACATAATTTTGCTGTCATCAAAATCTACAGTCTAGTGGGAAAACTGGTTATTAAAAGTATGATAATCCAGTGGCTCACGCCTGTAATCCCAGCACTTTGGGAGGCCAAGGAGGGTGGATCACCTGAGGTCAGGAGTTCCAGACCAGCCTGGCCAACATGGCAAAACCCCTTCTCTAAAAAAAAAAAAAAAAAAAAAAAAAATTTAGCAGGCATGGTGGGCACCTGCAATCCCAGCTACTCGGGAAGTTGAGGCAGGAGAATCACTTGAACCCAGGAGGTGGAGGTTGCAGTGAGCCAAGATTGGGCTTCTGCACTCTAGACTGGGCAACAGAGTGAGACTCCATCTCAAATATATATATATAAAATATATCATATATAAATATATATGATATATATTATATATATAAAATATATAATATATTATATATAATAAAGCAATATATATAATATAATATGTATAATATATATAAAATATATATGATAATCATTAATCATTATGAAGGACAAAGGCAGTGTGCTATGAGAAGTGCAAGATCTAATTTAGTCTAGATAAATGTCTTCAGTATTTCTCTGAAAACACTTGTTTTTGATATTTTCATTGAGATCTAAAAGAGAAGTGATTAGCTACAAAAAAAAAAAAAAAAGAGAGAGAGAGAAAAATAAGACAAAATGTTTCAGGCAAAAGGAACACAGGATGTGATGGCCTAAGACAAAAAGCAGTATTGGTCATGAGAAAATGATGGAAGGTCAGTGTGGAAAGAAATAATGAGAGGGTATTATAAGGTAAAGCTAGAGGGAAGTTAAAATCAGCTAATGGTGAACCTTGTATGTGTTAAAAGTACGAAAACCATTGAAATATTAGAAGCTAGAAAGACACATTCAGATTTGCATTATTAAATAATTGATTTTCCTCTTCTGTGGGGAAAGGATTTGAAAGGCACAACGATAGTGGAACCACAAGCTTATTGCATTAATTCAAGGAGTAGATGATGATAGCTTTGACTAGGATACTGGCAAAGAAGGTGCTAAGAGAAAGTTTGAGAGTTATTTAGGAGGCAAAATTGATAGAGCATCAGAATTCATGATATTGAGGAGGAGAGAGGAGGGTATGTTGAAAGATTCTCAGCCTTTCACTTTGAACAATTGTAAAGATACTGTCACAGTTCAACTCGATGGAAGCCAGGAGAGGAAGAAATTATAAGTTCACTTTTAGACATGGTAACATACAACTAGGCAGTTGGATATATGTGGCTAGCATTCAAAAGAGACAGTTGAGATTCAGAATCATATTTACATATTTAGTGTCATGGTATATACCTTATAACTGAGACCTTGGGTGTGGTGTGAACACTAAACTTAAGACATTGCAGTGAGAAGGGACAAAACAGAGAAATTAAAAAATTTAAGACTGGATAAAAGAATATAGATTATCCAAGTGACTGAGAAGAAAGAGTTAGAGGGGCAAGAATAATGCCAGGGGAGTGTGATATCCAATAAAGAAATGTGCTTTTAATTTTATTACCATTATTATTATTATTTTATTTAGATTTTATTATTTATTTAGATTTGTTATTATTATTTTACATAGTTATTGTTAATATGAAATGCTTCTGAAATATCAGGCAAGGTGAATATTGGAAAAAATCTCCTGGATATATAAGACCATATAAGACGTATAAGCAAAAGCTCCCCAAGTAGAGGGATCAGTGGACAGGTTGGAATGAGGTGAAGAATGATGGAACAGTGAGGAAAATCCTTACAGAAGTTCGACTGTGAAGGCAATAATGCAGAGTGGCAGCTGGACAGGAAATTGGCTTTAAAGGAGGATTTTATTTTTTCAATATCATTTAAGGTTAGAGAGATTCAAGTGCATTTAAATGACAAAGGAAAAGGTAAAGTAAATAAGTGGAATGCAATATACACAAAATGGGATTTGATTTAATTGTGTAATTAATCAAACCTAGTAGAGACAGGAGTAGCTGCGATGCACAGCCTCTGAGCTCCTGAAGAGGAACAATAGAGGCAGGTGCATATCCTGAAAATGAATGTTTAGGACACCACAGGCTCTTCTAAATGTTCACACACATTAACACAATTCCCAGCCATATGAGATAGAAACTACTAATATCTTCATTTTATAGATGAGAGATTAAGTAAATTGCTCAAGGCTAATTTTGTGCCTGGTAGAGCCAGCAATCAAACCTAGAAAACTTGACTCCAGGGTCAAAGCGGTTAGCCACTACCCTATAATATGTGGCCTTTTCTGGTTTATTTCAGAGAACACTGAGGGAAGCTTGTGTCATGGTGTCCATTGTTTTTTTTTTTTTAATTTTTTTGAAAGATGAATCATTGTAATACATTGCATAGGATTATTCCAATATTTTAGATAAATAAACAAAAGTTTAGAGCAGAGAAGAAATATCCTCATTTTTATATATAGTAAATAATAAGGACAAAATTTGAACCCAACTCTAAATTTAAGGCCTTTTCCCTTGCCAAGATAAACGATTTTCAGATTCTCAGGGTTGAAAGCTGTCATCCTGCCAATCACGGTTATTCCAAGGTTACTCCCTCAACCTCACTTTAGAAGAGAACTTTTCTTTATCTGTTTTATTCTTCCTCTTCTTCTTGTTTTTTCTTTCTTGTCTAGAGCTTACTATAATAATTCAAATGTGTTAGCCTTTTCCATGCTCCCATAGTGCTCCATACCTACTTCAATCACAGCATACCACTTTGTACTCTAATCATCTGTTTCATTATGGAACAAGATAATTATTAACACTTTTTTAAAAAATCAGCAATGCTAATAGCTGGCAAAAAGTAGCCTGCTGAAAGTAACCTTAAAAAATCGTATAGAATAGTAAACATTATGTATTCCGGTGTGCTCAGCTTTGTAAAGGTATTGGATATATTGTACAAGGAAATCTGGGCTTTGAAAAACAAGGATGGTTGTCTTGAATTGCTGCACTGTAAGATAAACATTTGGCATGGAGAAAGGGTGCCATCGTCTGTTGTCTTTTGGTGAGCAAAGACCTCAACAACACTAAAGGATTCTGGGGTCAGGGGACCAGAGGGTGGTACTCTGAGCTGACGCTGCAAGAGGGGCGCTTCCTTGTGTATCTAAGTCTGTATCTAAGACTGGGATACTTTTGAGACTCTGTTTATGTTTGTCAGGTAAGAGCTGACCATGGATGAAGCACGAATGGTGCCAAAAATAAACAAAACTGGACACTAGTTAAAATGTTAAGGACACATTTTAATCAGTAATAACTATTGCAATAGTCCAGCACAAACTTATCTCAACTTTGATTTGTGCAGTGACTGGGTGTTTTCACCTAAGAAGTAAAAGAGTAGGGAGGGGAGTCAATGGAAGCTCTGTTAAGGCAGAAAATTGAAACATTGTAAACTGTGGGAAGAGAAGGTAGGTCTGTGTGTGAAACCTGTCTGGGTTTGCTGATGTTTATCGAAGTCAGGCACCTACCCTTCCACAAAGACTAGGAGACAGGGGTGCTAATTTCAAGTGTTGCCTGCAGCAAATAGTAAATTCTATTGACAGCCTTGCGTTTTCTCAGGCAGGCACTTTAAGAGGGACTAGGGTCATCCTAGAGAGGCAGCTTTGAGCTGCTAAAAACTCAGTTACTGTTTGCTCAAGTCTTTATAGGCCAAGGTGGAAGGCCAGTTGTTTTGAAATAGTTGTAACAGCTATTTGTTGTGGCACTTATAGCTACTATTCTAGGGACATTACAGACATTATCTCATTTAATACTTAGAGTAACTGTAAGGTAGGTACTGTTATTTTGCTCAAAACTGAGACTTAGAGGCATTAAACTACTTGGCCAGCATTATATATTTAGTTATTGGTAAAATCAGGATTATATCAAGATCAAAACACAAATTGTTTAATTATACAGGCTGTACTTTTAATCCTAGACATTATTTTGTAGCTACTCAGAAGCAATAGGTTGAAACTATTTAAAATGGAATCCGTATGAATTAAACTTTTATTCATTATCAATCTTTTTAAGCACAAAAGCGTTACATTACTCATCTGATAAACTATATTTTAAATAAAGATGTGTTAGGTAATTAACATTAAATTTCTAGCACTGATTCAGTACTTGTGTCGTTTTTGAAAAATATTTTTAGTAACTATAATAGCCTATTTGAATTTTACATTGCTAATTTTTTCTAATATCACTTTATTTCGTTTGTAGCACTTATTGATTTATTATTTATTTACATATTTTAAAAATACATTTGGGGGTAGACGTGCAGATTTCTTACATACATATATTGTGAAATGGTGAAGTCTTTTAGTGTACCCATCATCTGAATAGTGAACATTGTACCTGATAGGTAATTTTTTGACCTTAATTCACCCTGCTTTGCCCCCCAACTCTCTCACCTTTTGTATTCTCCAATGTCTACTATTCCACTCTGTGTGTCCATGTGGACCCATTGTGTAGCTCCCACTTATAAGTAAGTGCATGTGGTGGTGTCATTCTGTTTTTGAGTTAATTAACTGAAGTTAATGGCCTCCAGTTCCCTCCATGTTGCTGCAAAACACATGCTTTCATTTTTTATGGCTGAGTAGTATTCCATTGTGTGTTTGTGTGTGTATACATATGTTCAAAACTGAGACTTAGAGGCATTAAATTATCTGTACAATATATCTTTAGTCAATCCTTCACTGATGACACTTAGGTTGATTTCTTTGCTTTGTAAATGGTGTTGCGACACACATTCAAGTGCTGGCATCTTTGTTATATAATGATCTCACTCTCTTTTAGGTATACCTAAGTAGTGGGATTGCTGAAGTGAAAGACAGTTCTATTTTTTGTTATTTGAGAAATCCCCATACCGTTTTCTATAAAGGTTGTTCTAGTTTACATTTCTACCAACAATATATAAGTAAATTTTCTCCATATTCTCGTAAACTTCTATTTTTTTTTTAGATTTTTAAATAATAGCTATTCCAACTGATGTAAGATGGTGTCTCATTGTGGTTTCAATTTGCAATTCTCTGATGATTAGTGATGTTGGGCATTGTTTCATGTTTATAGGCCACTTGTATGTCTTCTTTTGAAAAATGTCTTTTCATGTCATTTGTCTACTTTTTAATAGGGTTTTTAATTTTTTTCTTGTTGAACTGTTTGAGTTCCTTGTAGATTCTGGATATTAATTAAACTAAAAACTTCTTCACAGGAAAACAAACAATCAACAGAGTAAACAGACAACCTACAGAATGGGAAACTATTTTAAAACTATATCAATAATTTTGGAAGAGACACTATTCTTAAAGACTATGTAATTTGAAAATTCATGTTAGTAGATAGCAAACAAACAACATTTATTAAGTTTGCCTTGGAAGGGAACAACATTATGTAACTTATGCTATATCTTTGTGTTCCCAAACCATGAATGCAAAAATGGAAGAAGTGCACAAGTAAAAGTTGTACAGCAGCAAAAAAGTTTACCTTGAATTAAACCAGAAAAATATTAATATAATATTCAGTGTGTAGTTTCTAAATATCATTTTTGTAGTCTCTCTTTCTCTTTTTCTCTCCATCTCTCTCCCCTACTTCATTCTCTCAATGTTTCTCTCTTTCTGTCTGTCTGTTCCTTTCTTCATCTTTGTCTCTGTCTCTTTCTCCCTCTCACATATCTGGTACATAGATTCACAAAATGGATGTACCCTTATAGAAGTCAACCGACTGCTATTATGATAATACCTTTCTGCATTTCCAAAAAGAAATATGTGACCCTGTGTTTTGTATTGTAGTAGATCACCATGAATATTATTGATAACTGAAAATTATAATCCTTAATGATATAGGGGAAAAGTTAAGTAGAAATGAATAGTCTCTTAGAAAGTGCATTACATTTTATTCAGGCTTCTTCCTTTTTCTTTCCATGCAGCCTTCAGATCTTTCCAAAATATTGTGCATAAGGTAATATTGCACAATGGCTTTTCAATTGTATCTCCTAGTATTTAGAATAACGAGGTGTTATTCTAAGTCAACACTTTTTGACACTGAGGATTAATTTTTTAAAGGTGTGATTTTAAATAATATTGCCAATGTAAATTATTGTGTATTGGGTTCTAAAATCTGAAAGTTAAATTTTATGAATTTCCAAATTGAATCAGATTATTTAGTTAGGCAAATCAAAGGAGGAAGTTAAAAAATCTTTATTTCAATGGTTATTCTTAAGGAAAAATTTCAATAATGTTTAACACATTAAATTCAATTTACAACATTTATATAGTACTGTTTAACATGTATAGCATGTGAAGTAATTAAACAATTTGATGTTTTCATCAAAGCATGTTTATTTAAAAGCATTTGTCTTCAAACTTTTTAGCAACTTAAGGAAAACTAATTTAAATGAGGGTCAGTTTCTTAATGATCAGTTCTGTGTGCTTTCCCTTAAACTAGACCACTACTAATGTTCTTTTGGTCTTCAAATTCCTACTAATATAATGTCGTACATACTGATTTTCTAGGGCCACTTTAATAAAAATACCATAGGATGGATGGTTTAAATTATCAGAACTTTATTGTGTTACAGTACTAGAAGTTTGAAATCAAGGTGTTAACAGGGCTGGTCCCTTCTGAGGACATATTTACATAGTCTTCTTTTATACATTGCCTGTTTATAATTTTTCCCCTTTATAAGAACACCCATCATACTGGATTAGGGCCCACTCTAATGAACTCATCTTACCGTAACTAATTTTATATGAAATGGCCCTATTTCCAAACGAGGTCACATTCTGAAGTAGTGGGAGTTAGGTGGTCATAACATGAATTTTTGGGGGAACACGATTTAACCCATAATACTATCAACTATTATATTTCAGTTTTTCTTTTAAGCAACTATCAGAAAAATTAAAAGTGCTGTGAAGATCTTTGGAGTTTTGGTTTCTCCTTAATGTATGAGCAATAATGGGGCATTGTTATAAACAGAAGGTACTCTTGACAATCTGCAAAGGATTATACGATTTTTTCTTCTTAACTCTTCCTTGTACTCACCTGAGCACCAGTTTGGACCTGATGATTTAATATGCAAAGAAATACTAAAAAGCTTTTGCTATGTTATGTTTTGTTTTTGGATGTCCAGAAAAGGAAATGGGGAGAATTCTAGGTGCCTGTGTGTGTGCTAATTTAATAAATTACTTTCAAATCAGTTTTGGACCCTATAGGTCATTTCCAAGTGTAATCATCATGCTCAAAGTATTACATATGGGATATTTTGCTTTTTTTCATTCCATCTCACTCTTGAACTCAGATATTACAGACTATAAAATATAAAGTTTAAGAAATAGAATAATTCTGGGAATAGATTAAACCTCTCATAATGCAGTTCAAGTTATAGTCATTTTTGGTGTTTTTACCATATTGAATTTATCATCTGAGTAGTACAAACTTTTATTTATTTGGCAATCTATCTTTTAGGGTGGAAATTAAAGATATAAAATGGCCAAGTGGAGGAAATCAGAGGCTGCAAGTGTCCTGGGGCGTGAACCAAGACTCTAATCTAGCTCTTTCTCCTTTTGGCCTGACTTGCTGAGAAAGGCAGCTTTTCTCAGTATGACTGATGTCATAGTCATTTCTCCTCTTTCCCTTGGTTTATGACTTGGTATATGACTTTTTCCTTAGACTCTTCAGTGTAGTATGTAGTTTTTATCCTGACTTTAATTCAGTGTATCTAAAATTAAGCACAGGCTTTATGCCTGGAACTTATGTAATCTTAGAACTGAAAATGTGCATAACATAAACATAGACTGATTTGGACTAGTTCTCATGTTATAGACTCTGTTGGAGATGAGATTGAAACTTTACATATTCACTACTTATTTTACCATGGGAAAATTACTTAAACTCTCCAGCCTTCAATTATTCTCATTCGCAACATGAGAATAATAATAACTGTCACATAAATGTGTTCAGAGGTTAAGAGAGATGGCAAATATAAAGTGCCTTGATATTGTTTTCAGTAAATGATTGATAAGATAATCACCATTATAGTATGTAAGTCCCCAATACTGTTTTTTTCCATCTTCCAGGTACAAACTGGCTATATTACCTTTGGCTATAATCCCTTTTAACAGCATCTCAAGACATACACATTAGCAGCTTGATCATCACTATTTTTTAAGAGCTTTGTGACTTTGAGTAAGCAGTTTTCTCTCTGAGCCTCAGTTTACAAATCTATGAAATAAGAGCACTAACCATGCATAACAGGATCACAAGGACTAGTTTCAAAAGTAAATTGTAAATCCTAAAGCACAGTGTAAATGCTTCATCTCTTCACGGTCAGGTTTTGGACCAGTATTGCCATTCTAACATGTTATAAAAATGGAGTTTGAAAGGTAGATGCAGACAGGCTTACTTGAGAATACTGAGAAAAATACAATTGTCTGATTAGTTATCAAACATAAATAGGTATATCTGTATAATCTACCCACCAATCATTAAGATTGTCATAAGGTATTATGCTAGCAGACTTGAATCAATTTAGCATTATAAGTCAAACCATATGTGATTATATAACTTTGACATTTCACGACTAATTTTTTTTTTTTTTTTGAGACAGAGTCCCACTCTGTTGCCCAGGCTGGAGTGCAGTGACACAGTCTCAGCTCACTGCCAACTCCACCTTCTTAGTTTAAGCAATACTCCTGCCTCAGCCTCCCAAGTAGCTGTGATTACAGGCATGCACCATTACTCCCAGCTAATTTTTGTATTTTTAGTAGAGATAGGGTTTCACCATGTTGGCCAGGCTGGTCTCAAACGCCTGACCTCAGCCTCCCAAAGTTCTGGGATGATAGGCATGAGACACTGCACCCGGCCGAAAATTAATTTCTGTAAAATGATATTATTAATCTGGAATATTATCTTTAAAACTGGATGAATGATTATCAAACAAAAAGGGACACATACTTGAGCCTTACCCAACTTTGCCTATAAGTCATGGAATGTCCTATATCATGGGTGTATAAATTAATCTAATATATATGTACATATATATACATTAATCTAATATATATACACATAGATATGTGTATACAGATTTACTTATATACATATATACTATATATACACATACATATACACAATTGCTGGATATGTATTATATATTTATACATAATTATATACTTTATATATAAGATAATTATATCTTATATATTTCATATAATGTATATATCCTGTTACATTAGTCAAAATAGAGATATGAAGCTTATCATTTTAAAAATGACTGCTCTTGTTTTTTAATATTCAGTATCACATTACATAATTTTTATTACAGGCACACTTTAAGAAACATACTTTATTTTCTAAAAACTGATAAATGAAATTAGTTTAATGAGTAGAAGTGCTGATAAATATATTTTCTATTTTTTTATATATTAAGCTGTAGTTTCAAACATCTATCAACAGTTCCAAAATAGCATTTCCAAGACAGATGCATACTCAGTAATCCATGAATGACACAGGAATTTAATATGGAAATATCTGGTAAACACAATGGTAATCATTGTGAAAAATGATTAGAAATTTACAATTATATTTACGAACTTGTTGAATTTTTTTTATTAAACAAGATTGGAATTTTCTCAATTTCAAAAATAAGGCTTACAAGCTGGAATCAAAAACAGCTGATTTCTGATACATAGTATAAACAGTGTGAGAATCAGAGATTTCAGTTAACAAAGAAAACACCCAACTCAAAGTAAGAGTATGAAGGTGAACAAGATACCCATGAAAGAAAGGAAATGTAGTTTTCAGATGGCTTATACAATTAGGTCAATTCATTTTTTAATTGCTTTTTCTTTTGAAAGTTCTTTTGAGAGAGTTTAACATAATAGTTATTTTAAGAACAAAACATCTTCTTCCATTCTCATATTTGATCATTAAAATTTTTAGTATCAAGGGAAATGTACTACATTACCCTTTGAATCAGCTAAATTATATGAATAAATTAGGTATCTGTAACAAAGAGCTCACCTATTTCTTGATATAACAGTCAGGTTAACTAATTAAAAAGCATGATTTGGAATATACATTATATGCTACTTTCTCTTCTTTTTCAGTGAACTGCATGGGATTATTATTAGAATAAATACATCAAAATGGCATAAATTGTTTTAGAATTTACCATAACAGGTTTAATTGTTGTAGTGAAGGACAGCATTGATCTTCCACTAAAATTATTCAGAATAAACATAGGTGATAACCAAAAGGGCAAAAATACAGGTATTTTTGTATCTTCTTAGAGAAATGATCATCTGTAACATTTAATGTTAAATATAAAATGTCTATCAAGAAAACCTATGTTGTGATAAAATCATTAATATAAAGAAATATAAAATCAAAAATAACTAAATGCATATGCAATACATTTTTAAGGGTACTAGAAAAATCTATATTATATGTTTCGTAACATTCCTGCTTTAATAGTTCATCACCTCTAGAATTTAATCTCCATGCCAGCAGGAGGTAAGTTCTTTGTCCTCTGTTCTATATCAAGTACATAGATTAGAACCCCTCATAAGTCAATAATCAATAAACAGTAATTGAGATATAAACGGAAAACGACATTCTAATAGGTTCAAAATTAAACAATACTTAATAGAATATTTAATATGAACAAGTCACTGTTAAGAAAATTTTCTGTTAACATTTGTTGAAACTTAAACATTATTTAGGAGCATACATCATATTTTAAAATGTATTATTTTTAAATTTTAGCCATATATTGCAGTGGACAGAGAATGCATTTGGAATCAAAACCAGGATATATTCCTGACCTTAGGCTTGATTTATTATGTGACATATCTCTTTACTGGTTCTTGTTACTTCTCTAATTGCAGAATATAGAAGATAGCTTTGATATTTTTATCATGAAGTTGGCTTCTCTACCTAGACGAGACCTTTCAGTGATAGAGTTTGTATTGTCTCAGTGAAAATGAGTCTTCGGAGTTACTCAGTTTTTTTTTTACTGGAATTGTCCAAACCAAAGCTGGGAAATAGATAATTATGACTTGCAGGTCCTATAAAGAGAATCCTACATCAAATATAAAATAGTATAGTACATTGGCTTTCAAACTGTATTCTGTAAATTTCTAGGTATTCATTTCCAATTGCCAAGAGTCCTGTTTGGTAATAAAGGGAGAGACAAGCAGATGGTGCTCTAGAGACTCCAATCATGCTTAAGCAGGACAGATGGACTTTACCTAGTTTATATATTGGGTGTGCATAAGGGATTTCTCCTAAGGAAAGTAGCATGTAGGTATTTAAGCTCAATAGCCACAGCATTAAAGACTCTTTGAGTTCTATTACAACTTTGAGGTTCCATAATTCCATAAATACACAAAATAAAGATATCATTTGGCTGCATACATATTCTGCTATCTCTTTTCGCTTTGAGTGTATACTCTCCTTTCTGTAGGAGTGTTATATTACTTCCATCCTGTGAACCATGTGCTTTGTTTTGGCCAATGGAGTGTGAGTAAAAGTGAATTGTGTTTCTTAATGCAAATGGTTTAAGATATAACACATATTTTTATGTGTTTTCTTTTTGCTGTTTCTACCATACCGATGCACCGGTTAAGATGAGTTTTCATCGGCCTATAAACCCCAATGACTATGATGAGCCCAGCCCCTACTAACCTGCTGTGGACATATAGGAAGAGTAAAACATGAACTTTATTACTGTGAGATCTAGGAAATTCTTACTTGTTGTTGATGTATAGTACACCCTGAGAAAAGAAGAAAGTGCCAAAAGTGCTTGAAAATGTTGAGTCAAACCATTCATTTAGTGGAAGCCAGAGTCTTTTACTGCCTGCATGGTTTGGGTGGAAGTAAAGTGCAAAGCACAAGCACACTCAAAGTTTGATGGCATATGATCAAATTCCCACCACACACTTAATTTTTAGCTTTTTGAAATAGGATTTCTGCCCTCACACCTATGTGAAAAATTTACTTTCTTAAAGATAACCAACAATAATCTACCTACCAAATACGTGAGCTTTTCTCAGTCCATTTCATCATTTCATTGTTTTTTATACACTAATCCTTCTCTTTAAAACAATCCCTTCCATAACATGCAGTCTTCCTTATGATCTCTGCACTCAGCTTTTCTTCTGAGTTCCTTTAGCTTTCTCTCTAAACATAGAAGTTTTCCACTGATTGTTTATGCTTGAATCATCTTCTTTATCTTAAATTATTTTCTCATTACTACAATGCTTTTTATTTATTTTTCTTTCTTTCTTCTCTTTTCTCTTTATTTTTTTTTTTATTTTAGAGGCAGTCTTGCTCTGTCACATGTCAACCTTAACTCCTGCCTCAGCCTCCCAAGTGGCTATGACTACGGGTAAATGTCACCATGCCTTTCTACTTTTTAAAATTTTTGTAGAGACAAGGTCTCACTGTATTGCCCAGGCTGGTCTCGAACTTCTGGCCTCAAGTAATCCTCCCAACTCAGCTTCTTACAATGCTGGGATTACAGGCATGAGCCAAACTGCCCAACTGCTACAAGACTTTAGTTACAGTAGTTGACCAAATTATACTGGAATCTCCTCTTATGTTTTTATATTCTAAGTTTATACATGAAGGTCCTTCTGGTAATTCCATATTAAGATTGTATTTCTCTTATGATTTTTTGTTAATTTGAGAATTTCAATTTCTAGCAAAAAAAATTTCTTATAAATCACCTGTTAAATGTATTAATGTGTGTCTTCTACAACTAAGTACATGCTCCCACATAACTGTAATTCGAAAGTCACAATCAGAAAATTAATATTGATTCATTATGGCCACTTAATCTTTAAATCCCATTCAAGTTTTGTCAATGATCTTTATATTGTTCTTCACAGCAAATTGATCAGGTTCAGAATCACCCAAGTCATCACTCTTTAATCTCCTTCGATCTTGTAACATTCTCAGTGTTTCTTTGACTTTCATGATCTTAAAGCCTTTGAAGATTACCAGAAAACCATTCTGTAGAATGTTCCTCACTCTGAGTTAGCTGATGCTTCCTCATGATTAGATACA
This sequence comes from Hylobates moloch, assembly GCF_009828535.3. Taxonomy (NCBI): domain Eukaryota; kingdom Metazoa; phylum Chordata; class Mammalia; order Primates; family Hylobatidae; genus Hylobates; species Hylobates moloch. The sequence goes on from NW_026652279.1 coordinate 148,699,719, forward strand.
GGCCATGTATCTTTGCCAGGAATAGCACAGAGGCTATACTGAGTTCTCTGTGTATCTTATTAGGTGACATATGATTTCGATTTTTCACAATACTAATGATGATCACTTTGATAAGTTGAGTAAGGTTGTGTCTGCCAGGTTTCTCCATTGTAGAGGTACTCTTTATTCTTTGAAATTAACAAATATTTTATAGGGATGTTGATAGTATATAAATACCCAAGTTCCTTATCAAACGTTCAATTTGTTCATTTTGTTTATTTACAACAGAATGGACTCATGACTTCCCATTTTATACAATGAGTTAAAATCAACTACTATTATTATTTATTTGGTCAGTAAGAAAGCCCCTTCTTTAACCTTCTCTCACCCTCTTCACTTTGCAACACTCAGCTCTGATAATCAGATCTCGTCCTCCATGGCTGCCTAGCTGAGAACCACTAGTACACATGGCTTCCTTGTAGTGTGTTTCATGATAGTTTTATGACTGAGTTGCTTTGGAAAGTAAAAGGAAGGATGGGAAAGGGAAGAAAAATAGAAACAACGTTTTAACTTTTTATTAATAAATATGCTGTTTTGTTGTGGTTTTTTTTTTTTTTTTTTTTTTTTTGAGACGGCATCTTGCTCTGTCACCCAGGCTGGAGTGCAGTGGCGTGATCTTGGCTCACTGCAAGCTCCGCCTCCCAGGTTCCTGCCATTCTCCTGCCTCAGCCTCCCTAGTAGCTGGGACTACAGATGCCCACCACCACGCCCGGCTAATTTTTTGTATTTTTAGTAGAGACAGGGTTTCACCGTGTTAGCCAGGATGGTCTCGATCTCCTGACCTCGTGATCCGCCCACCTCGGCCTCCCAAAGTGCTGGAATTACAGGCGTGAGCCACCGCGCCCGGCCTTGTTGCGGTATTTACACAGTTAAATATTGTTTTAAGAGTACAAATGTTCTTTTACAAAATAGTGAATGTGATATGGCGGTTGTGGGGTATCTGTGTTTATATGTGAGTATATTTTCCCCAAAGAGAAGTAGTGTGTCATAGTCACAAACCGACAAACCGTCTGCTAATAAGATTTATATAAAACTAAAATTTGAAGTTAGAAAAATACTATTATGTGTCTAAATGTGAAATATTAACCATATACCTGTTGCTTCTATATTAGGACCATTTTCAGAGGCAAAGTATAGAAACATCAGAATTATCTTGAAATTTTCTCACTCTCTTATCTCCTACAAAATTCTGTTTCATGTTTGCAGTATTTTTTAAATATCTTTTTTTTTTTAAATTTTCATTGACTTTCAATGTTCTCTTTTTGAACCTTGGTTATTGTCCCTGGTTTGCTGCAAAACTGGTCTTCCTACTATAATTTTATGTCTCCATCTTACATGTGTTACCAGATTAATTGTCCTCTCCTTTCATACAGAGGACAATAAAGGCATTTAATAATATCTAGGATCTGTTTTCTAACTTAACTTCTTAATGTTTTCTTTAATTTCTTCCGTAATTGTCACTTCAGCTAATGTAGAAGATTATTATGCCTTTTGCAAACCCTTGGGCCTTCATCTTCCATTTTCATCAATAGAATTCTCTTCTTTACTACTCTATTTGCTCAGATAGTCTCCAACACTTAAAGCCTAGCTCAAATGCCAACTACTCTATGAAATGTTACTTGTGTATTCTGGATAGAAGCACATCCACCCAATTCTTAACCAAATGACATACATTCTTTTTCACCATGGGTTTCATTTTTAGGACATGCCAAATGCTATTTTAAGTACTTTATAAATATTCATTAATTTAATTCTCAAAACAACCCTATGAGATAGTTACCATTGTTAACCTAATTTAAAAGATTAGAAAACAAATCTCCAGATTGTTTAAGCAATTCTTTTGCACAGTTTGACTCCTGGATCCATGTAATAAGTTTTATGTTGTGTGGCTGATGTTATTTATATATATATATATATATATATTTACCATTTTAACAAAAATCTAAAGAGAGAATCAGTCATTTCTCTCCTCAAGACCTACTCAATTGCACTGCATTTATAAGGGATTCGAAAAATATTCTAATATACACTTAATAAACAAAAGTGTTAACATTTATTGAGCTCATATTTTGGAGAAGTAACATTACTGTACAATTTGCATTAATCAGTTTATTCTTCTGATACCTACATAATAGGTACCATTACAACATTTTAAAGGTTAGGAAATTGATCAGAATAAGTTGCAAGCCACTTATTTTCTCACTACCTGCACCAGAAAGTACAGATTGGGAACATTTGAGTATGTGATCTGTAAATTCTTTGACAGCTTGAAGAGATTATCTCATTTCAGGCTGGTAACAGCCATGTCATCAAAGAATGTTATCCCTTCTTATAAACAGGGAAACTCAAGTTTAGAGTTTGGCTATTTACCCCAGATCACACATTTATAATAAGCACTTCCTGGATTTCAACCCATTATTTTCTGATTCTCAAATCTGAGAGATTCACTTTTCTCCCTCCCACTGCCATACTTGCTCCACAAAAGGATGAACATAGGAAGGGAGGAATTGTGCTCTTACATGTCCTTCTCAAAGCAACCTTTGGGAAACTAAGACCAGAGTATGAATTTGAGTATGAGCAATAGGTTAGCAATCAAGAAAAACATTTCACCACATACATGTGTACACAGTGCAGTTTCTACAGAGAGCAAAATGTGAAACTGTCTTGCCTCTAGGTACCAGACATCAGGTCAATAACAAAGTGGCAGACTTCCATGAGAAGTGCAAACAAATATTTTCTATGCCACTGACTGTATTAGTGGTTTTAAAGGAGTGACATAAATTATATTCAAAATGATAAAGTAGCTGTGAAGATGTGATTGATTGTATCATCTAATTTCTCAGAAGGTTATCTTACAAGTCAAATTAATTGGTGAACAGGGAATACTTCTGCACCTCCTCAAAATAGTCTTTGGAAAAAGAATAGGCTTACCTTGCCAAATCGATTCAATTGTTAAAGAAAAATGAGTTTGGAACCTAAACAAACAATGCAGCAAAAACAATGGATTGTTATAAATTTCTAAACTTTATAAACTTTATAGCTATCATAATCAAAAAAACAAAATTAAGGTTATGGCTTAGAAATTTTAAGAACACAATATCAGCAGTGTACAAGTGTTTTTCTTTTTTTTTTCTTTTTTTTTGAGACGGAGTCTCGCTCTTTCACCCAGGCTGGAGTGCAGTGGCGCGATCTCGGCTCACTGCAAGCTCCGCCTCCCGGGTTCACGCCATTCTCCTGCCTCAGCCTCTCCAAGTAGCTGGGACTACAGGCGACCGCCACCACGCCCGGCTAATTTTTTGTATTTTTAGTAGAGACGGGGTTTCACCGTGGTCTCGATCTCCTGACCTCGTGATCCGCCGGCCTCGACCTCCCAAAGTGCTGGGATTACAAGCGTGAGCCACCGCGCCCCAGCAGTGTACAAGTGTTAACTGAAATTTAACACTTCATCAGTAGTAGCTATTTTTTAGCATATATTCTACAAAAGGCCAGAAGTTTATGACATACTCCCACTGTTTTTAAAAACAACAACACTTCCCACTATGGAGGTGAATCTGAGTGAGGGCATAAGAATGGCCAGAATTATTACTTTGTTGTTGTACAGACATACCTTGTTTTATTGCATTTCACTTTGCTGTGCTTTAAAAACATTGAACTCTTTCCAAATTGAAGGTTTGTGGCAGCTCCAGGTTGAGTGAGTCCATTGGCAGTAATTTTCCAAAAGCATGTGTTTCCTTCACATGTCTGTGTCATAGTTTAGTAATTCTTGCAATACTTCAAGCTTTTTTATTGTTATTATATCTGTTATGGTGAACTGTGACTGGTTATCTTTGATGTTCGTATTAATTGTTTTAGGGTACCATGAAATTTGGCCATACAAGATGGAAAACAACGATAAAACTGTGTGTTTTGACTGCTCCTCCTACTACTGGCTTTTCCTCCATCTCTCTCCCTCTCCTTTGGTCTCCGTGTTTCCTGAACACAGGAATATTAAAATTATCCCAATTAATAACCCTATAATGTTCTATAGGGTTATTATATACTATAAAGTAGCACCTCCTCTCCTTTAAGTTCAAGGCAGACATGATTATCTTAGTGAAGAAGGTATGGTTGAAAGTCAAGATAGGCTGAAAGATAGGCCTATTGTGCCAAACAGTTAACCAACTTGTGAATGCAAAGGAAAAGCTCATAAAGGAAATTAAAAGTGCTACTTTGGTGAACACAGAAATGATAAGAAAGCAAAACATAAATTCTTTGTCAGAGCCAATGTCCAGAAGAATTTTGCCTATGTTTTCCTCTAGAATTTTTATAATTTCAATTCTTACATTTATTCTTTAATCCATCTTGAGTTAATTTTTATATATGGTGAGAAAAGGAGTCTAGCTTAGCTGCTTCTGCAGCTGGATATCAGTTTTTTTCCGTATCATTTATCAAATGCAGTTTCATTACCCCATTGTATATTTTTATCAACTTTGTAAAAAATCAGTTGGTTGTAGTGAGTGGCTTTATTTCTGGGTTTTCAATTCTGTTCTATTGATCTATGTATCTCTTTTTGTACTAGTATCATGTGGTTTTTGTTTATACAGGCTTGAAGTATAATTTGAAGTCAGGTAATGTGATGCCTCCAGCTTTGTTCTTTTTGCTAAGGATTGATTTGGCTATTCAGGCTCTTTTTGATTCCATATGAATTTTAGATCAGAGTATGAGCAATGTGTTAGCAGTCGAGAAAAACATTCCACCACATTCGTGTATACACAGTACAGTTTCTACAGAGAGCAAAATATGAAACTGCCTTGCCTGTAGTTACTGGACATCAGGTCAATAACATTAGAATTAGGATTGTGTTTTCCGAATTCTGTGAAAAATAACATTGATAATTTGATAGAAATTGCATTGAATCTGTAGATTGCTTTGGGCAGTATGGTAATTTTGACAATACTCATACTTCCAATTAAGGAACATAAGATATTTTTCCATTTGTTTGTGTCATCTACAATTTCTTTTTCAGTGTTTTGTAGTTCTCCTTGGGGAGATTTTTTTACCTCCTTGGTTAAATATATTCTCAGTTATTTTATTTTTCTGGCTTTTTAAATGGGACTGGCATCCTTCTTGATTTGGTTTTCTGCTTGTTATTGATGTATAAACATGCTACTATTTTTTGTACATTAATTTTGTGTCTGAAACTTCACTGAGGTAACTTATTAAGTTGAGGAGTCTTTTGGAGGAGTCTTTGTATCAAAAATATACCTGCACTGGTATGTTTATCACAGCACTATTCACAATAGCAAAGTCATTGAACCAACCTCAGTGTCCATCAATGGAGTGTTGGATAGAGAATATGTGGTGTGCGTGTGTGTATATACACACACACACACACACACACACACACACATATTATGGAATAGTACTCATCCATAACAAAAATAATGTCTTTTTCAGCAACATGGGTGGAGTTGAAGGCCATTATCCTAAGTGAAATAACACAGAAACAGAAAATCAAATATTGCATGTTCTTACTTGTAAGTGGGAGCCAAACATTAGGTACACAAGGACATACACAGGTAAATAATAGACACTGGGGATTCCTAAAAGCTCGGAAGGTGGAGGGGTAAGGGTTGAAAAATTACCTATTGAAGACAATGTGCACTACATGGGAGATGGGTACACTAGAAGCCCAAACCTCATCATTTTGCGATATATCCATGTAACAATTTGCACTTGTATTCCTTGAGTCTATAAAAATAAAATAACTCTTTTTTTAAAAAAAGAAAGAAAGCAAAACAGCCTTATTGGCGATATGGAGAAGTTTGAGAGGTCTGGATAGAAACTAGCCACAACATTCTATTAAGCCAAAGCCTAATCTGAGCAAGGCCCTACATCTCTTCAATTCTATTAAAGCTGAGAAAGACGAGGAAGGTGCAGAAGAAAAGTTTAAAATTAGCAAAGGTAGGTTGGTTCATGAAGTTTAGGGAAAAGAAGCTTTCTCTGTTAAAAAAAAAAAAAAAAGGCAAGGTGCAAGCAGCAAGTTCAGGTGGAGAAGCAAAAAGTCCCTCAAAAGATAAAGCGAAAATCATTAATGAAGATGGCTACACTAAACAACAGATTTTCGACGTACACAAAACAGCCTTCTCTTGGAAAAAAGATGCCATTTAGGACTTTCATAGCTAGAGAAGAAAGGTCAATGCTTTGCTTCAGAGGACAGGTTGACTCTCTTGTTATAGACGAAAGCAGTGGGTGACTTTAAGTTGAAGCCAGTGCTCATTTGCCATTCTCAAAATCCTAAGGTCCTTAAGAATTCTGCTAGATCTTCTCTGTCTGTGCTCTGTAAATGAAACAACGAAGCCTAGATGACAGCACGTCTGTTTACAGCATTCCTTACAGAATATTTAAAGCCCACTGTTGAGATTACTGCACAGAAAATAATTTCTTTCAAAACATTACTGTTCATTGACAATGCATCTGGTCACCTAAGAGCTCTGATAGGAATGTACAAGGAGATTAATGATGTTTTCATGCCTGCTAATTCAACATCCATTCTACAGCCCATGAATCCAAGAATAATTTCAATTTCCAAGTCTTATTATTTAAGAAACACATTCCATAAAGCTGTATTTACCATAGGTAGTGATTCCTCTGATGGATCTGGGCAAAATTGAAAATTTCTGAAAAGGATTCATCCTTCTAGATGCCACTAAGAACATTCGTGGTTCTTAGGAAGAGATTAAAATATTAAAGTTAACAGGAGTTTATAATTAGTTGATTTTAATCCTTATGGATGATTTTGAGGAGTTGAAGATTTCAGTGGTGGAAATAACTGTAAATGTGCAAAAATAGCAAGAGAACTAGAATTATATGTGGAATCTGTAGATGTGAAAAAATTGCAGCAATCGTACGATAAAGCTTTATGAGGAGCTGCTTCTTATGGATGAGCAAAGAAAGTTTATGGAAATGGAATCTATGTCAAGTGATGATACTGTGAACATTGTCAAAATGATGAGAATATATTTAAAATATATAAACTTAGTTGATAAAACAGAGGCAGGATTTGAAAGGATAGACTTCGTTTTGAAAGAAGTTCTATTTGGGGTAAATTACTATCAAACAGCATTGCATACTACAGAGAAAAGTTTTGTGAATGGAACAGTTAACGGATGCAGCAAACTTCATTGTCTTATTTTAAGAAATTGTCTCAGCCACCACAGGCTTCAAAAACCACCACCCCGATTAGTCAGCAGCCATGAACATCGGGGCAAAACCCTCCACCAGCAAAAAAGATTGTGACTCACTAAAGGGTCAGATGATAGTTATTTTAGTAATAAAATTTTTAAATTAAGGTACATATATATATATATATAGTTTTAAAAATAGTCCTATTGTGCACTTAATAGACTACAGTGCAATGTAAACAGAACTTTTATATGCAGTGAGAAACCAAAAACAATACATGTGACTGGCTTTATTGCTATATTCTCATTATTTCAGCGGTCAGAAATTGAACCCATAACATTTCTGGGGTATGTCTATATATTTCCACTGGAAATATACTGGCATTAAAATTTTACCTACCTAGCTATCTTTAAAAAATAAAGTCTCAGTTACTGTATATTTGGGAAAGGAAGCCTTCCCTTATCCAGAAAAATCTAACCCTGGTGCTTCTACACCGTGCTTAAATAAAGCCTTTTACATGATGAGGACATTTCATTATTTTTTGCTACCAAAACATACTACATTGATCATCTTCATGTCTATATCATGGTGCTTATGAGCAAAAATGTACATAATTTTCCCCCAAGAGAAATGGCAAGATTAAAGGATCTGACCATTTAACAATTTTAAAAATAGTTAAAACTCCTTCCAAAAATAGGTCCCCAATTTAACTCAGTGTATAATAGCATCAATTTTCAGCCTTTTAGCAATATTTAATAAGATATACATAGTTTTTAGTTTTGAAAATCTATTGAGTGGACAATTATCTATTGTTTTAAATTTTGTTCTCTATATTATGAATAAAATTAAATATTTAAAAATACTTATAATCAAATTATACTTCTTTCATTAAGAAGTGTTTGTATATCATATTCACCCTTCTTTTGGCTTACTTGTATTTTTAATTATTTTGTTACCATATTTATAATTTCTAGAGTTTTATATTTTTAACTTACATATATTAAAAATATTTTCAGTGACTTTTAATTTTATGTAAAAATTGTATTCTCTGCAAAAGGTGATGTTTTTGTCTTTTTTGCTCTAGTATTTATGCTATTTAGTTATTATACTTTTATCACATGATTATGTTGAATAAATTGATGAGTATGTCTGTTTGATACAATAATATCAAAATTGCACTCCTTATAGAGTATTTAGTTAGCATACTTTTGAGTAAAAAGAAGTCTTTATACCATAATAAGGAGTGCTTTTTAAAAAAAAATTGTACAGTTTTTCAAGAGTGTTATGGAAGCATATCTTTTACTAGACCGTTATTATATGAATTAAGCCTATAACTGAATGGTTTTCAGTTTGTGGAATGTACCACTCTTTTGAATTTTTACAGTATATATCTGTAATTTTTTAATCCATTTTTCCAAATAGAATTTTAGTATAAGGTATTAGTCTTTAATATTTTCAAGTAATCTTCAGAAATCCCGTAGTTTTCTGAGTCCAAGTATTAGCTTGAGTGTTTCATTAAAACATTTACATTAAACTTTGAACTAATGCCATTTTGTGATACAGTGATTATTTTCACATAAATCAGTTGTCTCATTAGGAATTACAATATGGTTAATTTCTGATTTTTGTCTGCATTTATTCAGTGGCTTTCTTCTATGTACAGGAAATTATTATCATTAACAATTTGGTTATCTCAAATACAGTTAAGGTAAGAAAGTCAAGATAAACAATTTTTTTCTTCAACTTAAAATGTTTCAGGGTAACTAGTTGGTGACCCAAGCAAGCTCTACTATGAGTTGTTTTCAAATCTTCTCTACATACTCTTGCATTTTTATATATTTGAACTATTTCAATCAATGGGAATCATTGTTCTTATTTTTTGTTTAAAATATTATATCTTAGAAAGGAGAGCTCCTTCCAGTTGTTTTCTGCAAACTGTTGACAAAATCTTTGTGGCTGTATAGTTTTCTTTTCTAGGGGTACACACATAAACACACACACACACACACCCCACCCACACAGATGACCCAAGATCAACTTGTATATTCCCTGTACCAGACTTAGATTTAACTATTTCTACAGAAAGCTTTCATTTCTTTCTTGGGAATGAAATTTAGAAACGAAAATTTGGGTAATGGATGATGGGGAAGGCTCATTTACAAGTTCACACTGGTATTTTCAATTTAAATGTAAGCTTGAAACTTTTTAAAAATGTTTTTATTACTACCAGGTGAATTATTTTAGCTGACACTTTGTTCAAATTCTTTAAAAAAATAATAGGACAATAGCCATAGAGAACAATGAATATCAGGTATATAATCCACTGACTGCTAAAGCCCCAGATTTGTTTTAGTTTTTTTAACTCTGAGATATCTAACTATATAAAAGTACTATATTACTGTGTTAACTTTAGATATTTATTAGATCTACTATGTTAACTCTAGATATTCCTTAGATCAACCCCAGCTTTGCTCCTATTCTTAAGAGAGTATCAGAAAGCAAATGTTCAAAATAAACTCAGACAGTACTTTTTTACAATATTAGATTTTAAAAATTCTTCAGTATTATGCCCCAAATTATTATCATTTTTAAAGTATATATTTAATGCATTCTTCAAATTTCTTAAGCTACTGAATCCTTTATTGAGACAACATTTTACAAAGCTCAGTGTGCAAACAAATAAAGCAGAACTACTCTGGTTGTGTAGGGGAGGTGGTTTAGGTAAAACTGTGTTTTAGTAAAGGCACCTGGAGCTTATACCACTAGAACTATGGTACCAATATTACATTAAATCCAAAAACAAAGTAAAAAATAAGCCTTTGGTTTGAAATAATATTGACAGGTACCTATCTTACCAATTCTACTTTATAGTTCTGCAAGTCAGGGAAGAAATTATTTGATCTATCAGGGGCATGGCTTCCTTTTGCATAAAATGAGAATCTCAGAAAAGGATTTTGTTGTAAAAATACAATAAAATCATAGTTTTGAAAGTACTTTGATATGGTAAGTTACATATAAATACATATTATAATTGTTTATATACGAAATTTTATTTCCACCAAGTACATATACTATTTTTAATCCTAATTTTCGATTCAGAATACTCCCTTTCAAAAAATCTTATAGGATTGTCATATACTGTGTTATATAAAACAGTTGTGAATATTAGGGGCTCACATTTTTTAGGCAAAACCGCAAAGCATTACTGGTAAAAGATGTTCACTGTGGTCACTAAATCATTCTGTTTGAGTTATTATGTAGTCAGATGCAATACTGCATCTATTGATATTTTAGGGCCTAGGATATTTCATGCATTTATATTAATGTAAATTCATAATGCCCCTGCAGTGTTGTGGAACAGACAGCATATGCATAAGCTATTAAGACAAATCTGACCCAGTAAATAATTTTAGCCTCAAAAGTCGATATAGGATGGATTCTACATGAGATAATAGAACCATTAAGTTTTCTTTTAGGATCTTTTCACTTACAAGTTGATCTCATGGTAGGGACTTTGAAGAAAGACATTTTAGAGAAGCACCAGTGTCAGGTGTGTTTTAATTACATTAATGAAATAGAATATATGTCTAAATATTTACTAATAAGTAGTACCGAGGGGCCATGTGTATGCCAGTTATTATTCAGAGTTTTAAGTCCAATGTCTTGCTGCTGGCTACAACACATTTGCTAAACTGACAAAAGCTAAAGTAAGGTTATCCTAATATGAATTGAGGAAGATTATTCTGGATATTATATTTTGGAAAGGTAGGAAGGAGGAAGGATTACAAGCTGAAAGCTCAACAAACATAAAAGAGTCTAATATTACAGAGTATTTGGCAAGACCACATTTAAGTAAAAATAATTGAAATTATTTACTATTAATAGCAGTCTTCTAACACTTGAAAGACACATTATCATTTGGGTTATTCTTTCTGGGACATTGTAAATTTCAAGAAAGAGGATCTAAAAATTCTGTCCTGACATTTGATGAAAGAACAAATGAGTATAAATTAACCATGCTGAGGTTCTGGTATTATTTATCTCTGATAACACTTTCTGAAAGTTTTGTACCTTAACAAAATGCAATCTAATAGTAGGTTATAATTCATTCCAAAGATTAAAGTTATATTATTGGTATGTACCTATTTCCATAATGTATTATTATTATGGTTACAAATGTTTTAAATGATAGTTAACAGGGCAAAATTAGTGTAGAAATCCATGTAATTAGATTAATAATCTTTTAATCTGGAATCAAAAGAGTTAATTTACTTTTAAAACAAATAAAACTTTATTTTCATACTTACTTTCAAATGTTAATATTTGTTTAGCATCAATTAGATTTGTACAGGAGCTGTCCAACCTTGTACACACTTGAAATAAATTCATTTGAAAAATAAAATATAATATTTTTTGGCAATAATATAATTGTAGAAAAATAAAAAGTAAAAAATATTATTAAACTCTGCCACTGACAGAGTTTGATGCTTGGCAAACCATACGGGAATTGTGAATTATCACGTGTGTAAGAAAAAGTATGTGAATTGAAAGGAAGACTCCCTAAAAAATAGGAAACTTCCACCTTAGCAGAAAAATAGCTTGCACTTTAAAGGAGGAAAATAAACTAGATTGGTTGCTAAGGGCAACTCTAAATGCAACTTCTTCAAGCATGACATTGTATTGTAAGATTCATGTCTATGCCTCTGCTATTTATCTATCTGCAAGTGATTAAGATACTATTTTAAGTCAGGTGTTCACACAACTGTCAGTCGTCATGAGTTGGTTAGCAGAGAGCATAAGCACATGGACTTAAATTTCATACCTTGTGTGATGCCTGAGGCACAGAAGTGAAAGACAGTGAAGGCTGGGAGCAAGAAGAAATGTGAGCCCCTTATCAAGCAGATTGCTGCCCTTGTCAAGTAAGGCTGACATTTGCTAGAATATAACAGGATGCCCATCTGTTATGGGCAAAAATGCAATTGCTATCCACTGGAAAATTACCTGAGATTAGTGTGAAATATTTGTTGTTTTGTAGCTCTTTGTCCAATTACCGGATATAGGTTTGCAAATAAGTTAGGGATATGAAAATAAATCAAGTTAAAGTTATAATAAAAAAACTCATAAAAATCCTCTGTAATTTAATATAGGTATTATAATGACTAACATATTGTGATGCGTGGCTGGATACTATTTCAACTGATATTTACAATTTATATTAGATCATATTTCATTTCATGGTATGTAAATATTTGTAACTCTGATTTTAAATCCAAGCCATTTAAAGTTGTTGGTCTTGTGGAAGTTGTGATCTTCTTCTGCGCCAAAACAAAACTATCGATCCATTTTTTTTTATAATGAAAACATGCTAATTTGACAAAAGAAAGTGCCATTAAAACTTCAGTATCTGGGATTTTGTGTTTGAATAAATGGTTGTGAGTTTATACCACGGAATGATAGACTGTGCATTTCATTCTATCACTAGAATATATTAATAACTTAATTTGAAAGCAAGTACTCCTTTCATTTTTGTATCCCTAGCATCATGCTAACGTTCCACAAATATAAGCATTCATCAATACCATTGGATGACATATTTTAATTTTTAGTGCCTCAGCTGCAATAACTATAACAAGGCATCAAAATTCACAAAGTTACTTGACTCTTAATCCACTACAATCTAACAAAACGATTCCTAATTTTTAATATAAAAATGTCATCAGAACTTTAGAAAAGAAATTATTGAGAGAGAAAGTAAAGCTCAGACATAGTCTGTATGTAGTAACATAAATAAACTTAACATCATGCTATCACTTCGCTTTGCACCTGCAAACAGATAAGTCACCAAGAGATTGCTGAGCACAGGTGTTTTGTGCTCAACTCATCTGAGACCCTTACACAAAATAAACTGCTAAATTTACTTCTCCGTCAAGCCTCTGAGTGGATCTTTATGAAGCTCTTGATGAGGTGAACTTTTCTACAACCTGAAAAGTAGTTATGTCCAAATATAGTCCCATTGTTTGTGCTAATGAGCTATTAAAAGTCTGTGGTCTTACTTGTGATACCAAAATCGATGTGTCTGACCTCAGAAAGTTGATGCAAGAAGCATATCATATAATAACGTTTTGTGTTTATTAATAAAAGAACAGATTTCACCTATTTCCAGTGAAACATGATAAACTGATTTATTTAACAAGCTCAGCAGGCAGTTCTAAGCATGGAATAGTCAAGCAAATGCTTGTGTCAGAGCCGGGGCTTGGAAGGGCAATTTTGAAAGGTGTGGCTTCTCAGGCTCCACATCCCGAGGTTCTTATTCAGTATGTCTGCTCAGGGCCCAGAAATCTGAGTGCTTGGTAACATTAAATCCCGAGGTGTCTCTAATGCAGTAAACCTATAGACTGAACTTTTCATTAAAAGTGAAGTTTATTGCAGCATTATATTTAAAAATTAAAAATCAGACTTTTTATGTGATGAGTTGCTTAACCAAAAACATAATGAATGTATAGAACAATTTTATTACCCCAAAACTTTTCCTCCTGCCCTTTTGCAGGCAGGAGAAAAACTTTTCCCTCTTTCTTCTCCAAATGTCTGACAGTCATTCATTTGTCTTCTGTCAGTACAGTATTATCTTTACTAGAATGGCGTATAAAAGGAGTCTGATACATACCCACTAAATGTGCTTCTTTTACTTAGCACTATTCTGTAGAGATTCATCTCATGTTGTTACATGAATCATAATTTACTTATTTTGGTTGCAGAATAATATTTTATTTTCTGGTTTTATCATACTTTCTTTTTGTCATTTATTCACATTTTTATTTTACATTGCATTTTACTAATCAGTACATAAATTTCTCTCCCTCTTACATTTTATACTTCTTTCAAATTTCAGGATATTTACTTTACACCTATTTTCTCTTCTCTCTCTCAATTAAGCCACTCTATTGAGATATGATTGACATGTAAACAGCTGTAGATATTTGATGTGTAAAACTTGATGTGTTTGTAGATAAGAATACACCCTTGAAACTACTATCAAAATCCATGTCAAAAACCCTTTCCAAAATGTCATATGAAGGGAATCATGTAGTACATAGCTTTTTCAGATTGATTTCTTTCACTTAGCAATATGCATTTAAAATCCACGCATGGATCGATAGCTCGTTCTTTTGCGTTTCTTAACAGTATTCTACTGTATGGCTGCATCACATTTTGTTTATCCATTTGTTTAAGTGCATAATGATAATTTCCATTTTTGGTGACTATGAATGCAGCTGCTACAAATATTCGCATGCTGGCTTTTGTGGAGACATAAGTTTTCCAATTAACTGACTACCTAGGAATGCGGATTCAGGACTGACCAAAAAAATAAAAAAGTCATGAGGATAAATAAAGGGATGCAGTATGATTATGTATTTAAAATACTGTTATATCTGAGTACTTGTGACTTATTACTATGAACATTTGTCACTGAATTTAGCACAGGACCTCCACTACACTAGTAATAAATGGCCAAGCTATCTTCTAAGGTTGTGGCATTATTGTGTATTCCCACCAGCAGTTAATGAGAGTGTCTTTTGTTCTGTACCTTTGCCAGAAATTGCCACTGTCAGATTTCGTTTTGTTTTGTTTTTTAACCATTAATAAGTGTGTAGTGGCATCTCATTATAGTTTTTACTTTTTCCCACAATGACTAATGATTTAGATCATCTTTCCGTATGCTTATTTCCATCTGTATATCTTCCTTTGTGAGATGATCGTTTAGATCTCTTAAAACTTGTGTTGGCCAGGCACGGTGGTTCGTGCCTGTAATCCTAGCACTTTGGGAAGCCAAGGCGGGCGGATCACGAGGTCAGAAGTTCGAGACCAGTCTGACCAACATGGTGAAACCCCACCTCTACTAAAAATACAAAAATTAGCCAGGCGTGGTGGAGCGTGTAATCCTAGCTACTCAAGAGGCTAAGGCAGGAGAATTGCTTGAACCCAGGAGGCAGAGGTTGCAGTGAGCCACTGGGTGACAGAGCGAGACTCTGTCTCAAAAACAAACAGACAAACAAAAAAACAACTTGTGTTCACTTTTTAATTATAGAGTTTTATGTGTTTCTTTGTAGAGTTTGGATGCAAGCCCTTTCCTACATATGTGATGTTTCACATATTTTCTCCCAGTCTATGGCTTGTCTGTTTTAACAGTTTTCTTTTTTCAGTGAAAATGTTTTAAATTTTAATAAAGTCCAACTAATCAACTAGTACTTGCATGGAGTATGGCTTTAGTGTTTTATCTAGTACTCACCACCAAATTTAAGGTCTTACATATTGTCACTTATGTTTCTATCTAGAATTTTTATAGTTCTTCATTTTACATTCATGTCAATGATAAATTTTGATTTAATTTTTGTAAAAGGTATAAGATCTGTTTCTACATAATTTTAAAAAAATTGATATTAAAATATTTCAGCATCATTTGTTGGAAAAACCACAAAACTCTATTTTCTACCTTGCATTGCCTTTGCATTTTTTGAAAGATAAGTTGACAATATATATGCTGATTAATTCCCTGATTTTTGTCCTTATGTTTATTACAGACTTCCCTTTATCTAATTTGCATCTAATTTGTTTTCTAATTTTCCAAAAGATAAGCTCAGATTATTGATTTAAGATGGGCTTGTGTACACATCAATGATGTATACATCAATGACAATTTATGATATGTGTGTATCTATATATCCCTATATATATATACCTATAGAGAGAGAGAGAGAGAGCCACTAAAGGCTATAAAATTATTAAGTACAGCTTTGGTTGCATCCCCCAATTTTTGATACATTCTATTTTCATTTAATGGAGTAGGAAATGGATTTTGAAATTTCCTCTTTGATCCATGCATAATTTTAAAGGATTGTTTAATTTCAAAATAATTTTTATTTCCAGATATCTTTCTGTTATTCATTAACAAGCAAATTATTTGCTGCTTAAGCATATGATCTGTATGACTTCTATTTCTTTAAATTTCTTGTAACTTTTATTTTTCTGAAATAAAATGTGGTTTTATGTGGTAACTATTCTGTATCAACTTGAAATAAATGTGTATTCTCACTGTGTGCAGTATTCTGCAAATACTAATTAGGCCAAGTTGATTTATTTCTTACTGATTTTATGTCTACTTGTTTTATCAAATACTGCAAAAGAATGTTGAATTTATCAACTATGATTGTTAAATATTTTAATCTTTTTACTATTATGAATTTCTACTTTTCTTGAAACTGTCATTAGGTGAGTAAAAATTAATAATTTTTAAAGATTAATATGTTATTTTTATACAGTTAACATCTTAGTCTCCAGCAGTATTTCTTTGTATAAAGTCTTTTATTCTGATTTTAATTTAGCCACTACAACTTCTTTTAAATAGTGTTTGCATAATACATTTTTCTTTTCATCCTTTTACATTTAACCTAGATAGCAGATCCTGTAGACGGTGTGTTTGTAACAGATGACACTGAGTTTGGTCTTGACTTGTTATTTTGTCTGTCAGTCTGTGTTTTAATTGTAGTATTTATTTTTATTTAATGTGATTATCAGTGTGGTTGTGCTTATATCAACCACTCTGATATTTTTCTTGTTGTAAAATCTGTCCTTTTCACTCTTCTTCTCTTTCTGCTTATTTTTAAAATTAAGTCAGCAGTTTTAGGATTCTATTTTATTCTCACTATTGGTTTAATAGTTTTCAACTGCTTTAATTTAAAATATTGCTCTATGACTTACAGTATAACTGTAACTTACCTGGCTGTTTTCCAATAATTTTATGCTATCTAATATGAAGTATGAAAACATTACAACAAAATCCTGCTTTTATCACTCCCAT
Organism: Hylobates moloch; assembly: GCF_009828535.3. Taxonomy (NCBI): domain Eukaryota; kingdom Metazoa; phylum Chordata; class Mammalia; order Primates; family Hylobatidae; genus Hylobates; species Hylobates moloch. Next base: position 148,716,778 of record NW_026652279.1, read on the forward strand.
TTTTGTGTTATTGCTGTTGTGCAAGCTAATTCTAAAAATGTTATTATTCACAAAAAACATTGTTTCCATATTTGTTTAGAGTATTGGTTTCTTTATTTGTGTAGAGTTTCTATATTTCTTTTAGAGTTAAATATCTTTTAAGATGGACTGGATGTGGTGGCTCACCCCAGTAATCCCAGCCCCTTGGGAGACCGAGGTGGGGGGATCACCTGAGGTCAGGTGTTCGAGATCAGCCTGGGCAAAATGGCGAAACCTCGTCTCTAATAAAAAATTAAAAAATCATCTGGACATGGTGATGCACACATGTAATCCCAGCTACTTAGGAGGCTGGGTAGGAGAATTGCTTGAACCCAGGAGGCGGAGGTTGCAGTGAGCTGAGATCACACCACTGCACTCCAGCCTGGGAGACAGAGCAAGACTCCGTCTCAAACAAACAAGTATCTTTTAAGATGAATAGTCATACAATTATTCTTTACACATTACTGGTTCTGCATTTTTTATTTTACCATGATTTCTCTGTCTGAATAGCTCTTTTATTTTTTAACATTTATTGCAATGCAATTCTCCTGGCAATGAATTTATTAGTTATTTTTTGTTGAAAAACTATATATTTCATCTTCACTTTTAAAATATATTATTTTCTGGCTCTAGAATTCTATGTTGACAGATTTTTATTTTTAGTAATTTAAAGATCTCACTCCATTGTGTTCTGGCCTGTATGGTGTGGGATAAGAATCCTGCTATCATTTTTATTTCTCTTCCTTTTCATATAATGTTTTCCCCACTGAGTTACATTAGGATATTTTGTTTATTAATGACTTTCATCAATTTAATTAGAACACAGCTAAGCATGCATGTGTGTGAGTGTATGTATATGAATTTGGAATTTGTTTCATTTTCCGATTGTGTACCTGTGTATATATTGTGTATCTACCCCATTTTCAATGTGCTTTTTACAATTTTCATTTGTCTGTGATAATTCCCATCTGCTCATGAATGAATGTTATCTACCTTTCCAGTTTGGCTATAACATATTAACTATAGTTACTTTAATCCCCTTCTCATAGTATTTAATACCAAAATCTGTATTATCACTGTTTCTGGTTGTATTGACTGCTTTTTCTGTGGAAAACAGGTAGTATATGCACGTATGACCAGGTGCTGGACACTGGTTGATAAAATTACACCAAAAACTGAGGTAAACAATATTTATGCCAAGAAAACGAAGAGTTTCGTTCTGTTGATATGGGGAGCTGAGTCTTTCTATTTTGTAGTTGAGCTGTGTTTCAGTTTATTATTGCTTGAGTTACCTTAAGTGCACCACAGACCTCAAATTTCTCCAGTGATAGACTACTGCTACTTTAAAACAGAGTGAGATTTGAAGTACAAGACCACTTTTTCTCAGTGCTATGCTCTAATTTCAACAAGACTGAATGCCTGCATCAAAGATGGTGGTCTTTCTAAGCAGACTTGCTTTTCTTCTGCCTATGTGTGAACTGCCGGAGCTTGTCACTTACAGGAGGGCATTGCCATGTGAGTTTTTCTCAGCATCCTTACACATCCACTGTGGAAGCTGAATTCTGTCTTGTATCACCAGAAACCTATGTTCAATTCTGTTTCCTGCCTCCTTTCTAGTGGCCACAGGTCACTGCCCCTGGCCCAGGAGCAAAGGGTGTTGCAAAGCATCATTGATGATAGAAGTCTGTGCATAGGTTTTCGTCCCTTCACTTAGTTGACCCTGGCTTTTGCCTGGGACTTCTGCTGTGGCAATTCCTTGCCCATCACGCAGCTGCAGATAACTTTTGTTTTTACCCCTAGCATACTGGCAAAATTTGCCAAGAACAGATGGTGGGTGGTGGTGATTGGCAGTGAGAGAATTTCTGCTCCTACCTTGGTGGCAGATGTTTTTTCTTTGTATGGAAGAAGACCTCAGTAGTTGGCACCTATGCTGAAGCAGAAACTAATCATCATTTATGTACTTGCCCCATTGAGAGTTCTCTCAGGTCCTCCAACATGAACCCAAACTTTTTCATGAGCATCTGGTGGAAGCCCAGGGAAGAGCTGACAAGAGGTTGAAGGCACTCTTGGTCTTTGTGGCTACCCTGGATTCTAAACCACCACACAAATCCCTGACCATCAGGCTTTTGTTATTTATCTACTTATTCTAATTTTCTTTTTACCCACCCTATGGCTACCACCTTTTCCTCTCATATTCTTCCAAAGGCAAAACCTATTTCTGTGTCCTTTCTTTCGTATGAGGAACTTCGTATGTCATCATCTCGAATATAACTTTATAGATTATCTGTGTTTCAAATAAAAGGAAAGTAGGGGAAGAAAATTTGAGAATAAAATTGGAAATCACAGATACTTTCCTCTAATTAAAGAATAGTTATATGAATCATATATATATATATATATATATGTCCACATCTTAAATTATGAGTAGTTCCAAAGTATATATAAAGAAGTTTTTTTTGTTTTTTTTTTTTATTATTATACTTTAGGTTTTAGGGTACATGTGCACAATGTGCAGGTTTGTTACATATGTATCCATGTGCCACGTTGATTTCCTGCACCCATTAACTCGTCATTTAGCATTAGGTATATCTCCTAATGCTGTCCCTCCCCCCTCCCCCCACCCCACAACAGTCCCCGGAGTGTGATGTTCCCCTTCCTGTGTCCATGAGTTCTCATTGTTTAATTCCCACCTATGAGTGAGAACATGCGGTGTTTGGTTTTTTGTCCTTGCGATAGTTTACTGAGAATGATGTTTTCCAGTTTCATCCATGTCCCTACAAAGGATATGAACTCATCCTTTTTATGGCTGCATAGTATTCCATGGTGTATATGTGCCACATTTTCTTAATCCAGTTTATCGTTGTTGGACATTTGGGTTGGTTCCAAGTCTTTGCTATTGTGAATAGTGCCGCAATAAACCAGAAAGAACTTAACTAGTAGCTTACCCCTCTTTTTCCCCTCTCTTGATCATGGAATAAAATTTACCATCTCTTTATTCTTCATAGGGAATTCTAAATCATTAATACAAACACATTTGTTTTAAGAAGGAAGCAACACTGAAATGCTTCTGGAGATTTAAAGAAAACTTTCCTGAAGCTAAAAACTGAAGATGCCTATCATTTATGAACAAAGTACCTAGTAGGCCTCTATGCTGATCAGAAATGAAATATCTCATGCAATGAGTGAACAGAATGCTTAACTGTGGGAGGTCAGCATTATTGTGCACATGTCCCCAGAGGTGATAAAAGTGTTTAGTAAATGAAAAAAATAAACGTGTATCCATTTTTTTTACTCTCAATAGGTTGATAAAACAAAAACTTAGTTGAGCTAAAAGTAATGAAATAAAACTGAACCTAGAAAAATGTAAGCTCCATATAAAGTAGCAAAAATAGCAGACAGATTTATTAAAGTATACTAAAGTAACCCTTTTAAGGAAGGGTTAAAGGCCTTCTGCATCATTTAAAAAGGTCCCAGGGAAACACACACACACAAACACACACACACACACACACACACACACACACAGCATAAACAGACATGTTACGAGGAGTAGCACTCACTACTGAACAGGCTGAATGTTTACTTATCTTTAATATGTTTGAAAGCAAGGATAATAAATAAATTTCATAGCAAGTATATTTGGAAAATAATTTATAAGGATTAAAGAATTAAAACTATATAAATAATAAATTTCGAGTTTATTTATATGTTCTTCCAATTAAATATATAATATTAGAAAAGGAAAGTTCTATTTATAGTAGTACACCAAAACTGTAAGTCATAAATATAGGAAGCCTTACTAAATTCAATCCAAGAAATTCCTAGTACTTAATGTCAAGAACAAGCAGTCAGCAAAAAATAAATATGAATCAGATAATAATAATGTGATAAATATAGGATTCACTATAATTAATACAAGCCAATATTTACTTGATAATTACTACATGCCAAACTCTCTGCTACCTCCTTTATAAATATTATTTCATTGAAATCACCTAATGACCAAATGAGATAAGTAATATTATTGCTCACATTATGTAGATGTGGAAACTTAGATATATTGAGGTGCCCATGTTCACACAGATGTAAAGTATTTATGCAGTATAACAAGACCAAAACCTAGGCCTGTGTATCTTAAATCAGCACTTTTCAAAATTTAATTTGCATTTGGATCAACCAGGGATCTTGTTAAAATGCAGATTATCATTCGGTGTATCTGGGTTGGGGCTCAGGATTCTGTATTTCTAACAAGCTCCCAGGCAATGTTGATGTTGCCTGCTCAATAGCTACACTGTGATTAGAAAACATTACCTTTTATTATATAGAACATTACCTTTTATTACTAAAATATATTACCTCATATATGGATATCAACTGAATTAATTATAAAAAAGGTAATTTGTGGTGTTGATGTATGTACAATTATGAGTTTGTGGATGTTTGTTGGTAAGGTTGTAATAAGGAATTATATATAAGATAATAAGAGATTAAATTGGTGTAAGCACTTTTAAAACAATATGGCAAAGACCTTGGCAATTTGAAATGCAAAAATCCTTTGTATCCAATTGCATGTCTACACGTATTTTAAAGAATTAGATTCTCAAATGTGCTCAAATATATATATTTTCAAAGTATTGATTTCAATATTACTCGTAATGGCCAAAAAGTGGAATGCTTCAAAGTATTCAACAGTAAGAGAATAAATAAAACAGAGTTAAGTTTATCCAATGAAACATTGGACAGAATTTAAAAAGATGACATATATCAAAATGACATGTGGAAAAAAAATCTCCGGACAGGGCCGGTGGCTCATGCCTGTAATCCCAGAACTTTGGGAGACCGAGGCAGGTGGATCACCTGAGGCTGGGAGTTCGAGACCAGCCTGACCAACATGGCAAACCTTTTTCTCTACTAAAAATCCAAAAATTTAGCCAGGCGTGGTGGCAGGCGCCTGTAATCCCAGCTACTTGGCAGGCTGAGGCAGGAGAATTGTTTGAACCTGGTAGGCGGAGGTTGTAGTGAACCGAGTTCACACTATTGCACTCTAGCTTGGGCAACAGAGCGAGACTCTGTCTCAACAACAACAACAAAACATAAAAAAAAAAAAATTCCATTTGTTTTGAAAGTCTAGTGAAGGTAGGAACAGTTTTGTTCATGTCTATAACATACACACAAATGAACCATGCCTTTTACAAAGCAGGGGCTTAAAACAATTTTTGCTCTATTAATATATATATATATAACTTCTATGATATACTATTGAATAAAAAATATAATAGTATTCATGGGGTTTTAAGGGCGGGATTCTATCAAGCAGTTAGCATGTGAAGTTTTAGATCCCAGTGATTTTTTTATTGTGAAGAAAAATTACATTACCTAAAATTTACCATCTTCACCCTTTTTCAGTGTATAGCTCAGTAGTGTTAACTATACCCACAATGTTTGAAACATATCTCTAGAACTTCTTCATCTTGTAGATACAAAACTATACCCATTAAACAACTCCAGTCTCTTTAAAAGAAAAGATTTCAAGCTGCTGTGCTGACTCAAAGATAAATTTTTCTTCTGGACTTCCTCCACATATTTCACTCATACATTTAAGTTTGTGTAGCCAAAATTAGCCTCAAGACTTGCCCTTTGTCATTTTTTTGGGGGGTCTACTTTGTTTAATGTGGTTCCCCAAAACATGGGTATAATCAAAGTGAATTAAATGTTATCATACTGGTTTATACCACGATCTAGTTCTGCATATCCAGTTTACAATATTAATCATTGTAAAATAATGAGGCAATTTGGGGATTAAGAAGGTAGATAAAATCAGAAGAAAATGTTGTGGTTTGTATTCCAAATCTGTTCTCATAGCATGTGCTCACAGTAATGACTATTTTTATTCTTCAATATTGTTGACATTTAGTTGTAAATAAAGTAGAACCTGCTCAAAATTTCAAAGAGGCTAAGTTATGGGTCCAGACTCTAGAGGTTTTTGATACAATTCACACAATGTGCAACTACAATGCTTTATTTCTCATTTTTAGAATATGTAAATAGGCCCATTTCTTGAGGTTGAATCAGAAACAACTTATTTTATCTTGTAGGCTTTGAATTATTCACTGGAATCCATAAATATTGAGATGTCTCCAAATCCCTGGGACCCAGAACTCCAGCCAGAAATCTCAGTTTTTCAGGATTAACAATGAGTCCTTCAATTTTATCTTCTCCTGGAATAAGTTTACCAATAATTTGAAGAAGCTATTCCAGGCTAACCACTAACACATGGTACAGCCAGTTCTCTTGTACAACTAGAATTGCTTTTTCATTCATCCTGTTTTCAATCTTGTCAAGTTCCTTCTTCATGTACAGAAACCTGATGGCATTAGAGCTGTATTTTTCACAGAGAGGTACCTTACAGGGGGAATCATATCATAGGTAGAGCTTATAGACTGATGGTATAGTCTAGAGAGCTTGGGATGTCGGATGTACTCATGGCCAAAATGATTGACTCCACAGCAAATGCTGATTGATAATTATGTTCCTGTTGGTAGGGAGGACCCTGTGGATATAGGCTATCCATATAGCCCTTTGCAGCTATTGTCTACAGTTAACATGGAAGCCCTTTTCTCATTTTCTTAAGTATGCAACTGCTTTATATCATCTGTTTGAACAATTATTTATAAAATTAGCAAATTATTTATAAATTTCTAAAGCCTATATGTCAGGTAAAAAAGAAGGAAAAAGAGGATACATTTTAACTTTCTTCTCAATTTTTAACAATGTAGATTAGAATAATAATAGGACACATAAAAATTAGCTGGAATAACATGGTCACAAAGTTTTACATGAAAGATTTCTAATTGAAGCAATAGAAAACATAAATATCATTAAAACTGCAACAACACAGTGAGCCGAGATTGCTCCACTGCACTCCAGCCTGGCGACAGAGCGAGACTCCATCAAAAACAAACAAACAAACAAACAACAAAAAAACTGCAACAACAAGAAAATACCCCATAAGAGTTTGCAAACTAAAAACAAATTAGGCTAACCAATCTAGAGAGCATAATTTGACAGTACACTTTAAGGTAATAATTCTCCAGGTGTAATCTAGCGTCCAGTGGCATCATCAGGACAAGGGAGACTTTTAGAAATGCAAATTCTCAGGCCCACTGCAGGCCAACTGAATGCAATAGGGTAAGGCCCACCAACCTGTGTTTTAAAGACCCATCTAGGAGACATATGATACAGGTGGTGAATCACTGCTAAACATTATATAGTAAAATAGGGTAAAACATTCACAACTGTTTCATCAGTGCCAAGTATTCTTAACTGAAGAGAAAAAGAAAATAAAAATAAACTGCACCAATTATGTATCAGACATTTCCTTTTTAGCCCAAGTACATTTTTAAGTGTACCTGGACTACTTTAGTCTTACCTAATTTAGTCTTTGTTCTCAAATTTCAGTAGCTCAATTTGGAGCTTTGATAAGAGTTCCATGAAGTTTACCATGTATTTGTATATGCACTTAAACTGAGTGTTCAATGATCATAGTTTGTCAAGGTTAATTGTGACACTGGGAATTTCTATTTCGATGTTCATCACTTACAAGGCTGCAGGTGTGACTGGTTTCTGACTGCGCTCCAATACAGAGTTCCCTCCACTCTGCAGCTGAGCCCAAGATGCTGACAATACTGGTGCAGAAGAGGGTCATTGTGCGAAACTAATTTCAGGTATCTTTGTGATGCAGTGATTTTTTTTTCCACAAAGTGGCTAATTATGAATACTATGACACACTTGATAGCCTTTGTGCTTTTGCCTCGCTTCTATCCTTGTGACCGTATAAGTACCAGTACTGCTGGTGGGAATTTGACATGGGGAATCTGGATGACTGGAAGGAAATGCAACATTTAAACTAAAATATCCATGAAATTGCCGTAAAGGCTAATTTGGGAGTGGGCAATTTCAGGCAAATGTTGGGAATGCATAAACAGTTTTTGTGCTCGTATTACTTTAATAGAACTTCTGTAACAGAACTAGAATAGAATTTGAGAACCACACATGAAAAATAATTATTTTCCTATATCATACATACGCAGTCAAATTATCCTTTAAGACTTAGTCAGTGATGGTATTATCTAAGTGAATACCTGTGATTTTGTGGGGGTAAAAACGTAATTTTTTGTATGCATTTTTTTTGCACTCATAAAAAGTATAATCCCAAGTTTCTTTTTTTTTTTTTTTATGGTACACACTTTTCTGTTTCTTTTGGGCATCTCACTGGCATCTTCAGTGACAAAATGTTTGCTTTGCTACATTTTTGGTCTTATAATTTAATTAAAAAGTAGATATTGTGAATACGTGAGATAGCCAGCTGGGGTTATAATTATAATTTTTTTGAATGATGTAGCCCTATTCAATGCTAACAGGCTTATGCAATAACTAAATGTATTTTCATATTATAGCTAAAGGATTTCATTGAAATATAGAATCAAGTATTAAAGTTATACTGAAAGATATACTAAGGCTTGCTACACAAAAGTAGTCTGCAGAGCAGCATCATCTGTGAGATCATCAGAAATGCATAATCTCAGGAACTACTGCAGAACAGCTGAAGTAGATTCTGTATTTTAACAAGATTCTAATTTATTAGAATGTCTGTCAGAATTTGAAATACACCATCCTGGCAGGGAAGGAAATTAAACAATTTTTGGTTTATTTGGCATATTGTTCTTTGTCATCAAAAATGAACATGCACTTTGATATACTATTACAGTAGTCATTTTGGGGATTAAAATTATATTGGTCTTTTCTCATACTACTAATAAAGACATACCTAAGCCAGGGTAATTTATAAAGAAAAAGAGGTTTAATGGACTCAGTTCCACGTGGCTGGGCAGGCCTCACAATCATGGTGGAAGATGAAAGGCACCTCTTACATGGCAGCAGGCAAGAGACAGCGCATATGCAGGGGAACTCCCTTTCATAAAACCATCAGATCTCCTGAGGCTTACTCACTCTCACAAGAACAGCATGAGAAAGAACTGCACTCTGATTCAATTACCTCCCACCAAGTCTCTCCTATGACATGTGGTAATTATGGAAGCTACAATTTTAGATTCAGATGGGGACACAGCCAAACCATATTTTTCCCTGGCCCCTCCCAAATCTCATGTCCTCACATTTCAAAACCGATCATGCTTTCCCAACAGTCCCCCAAAATCTTAACTCATTTCAGCATTAACTCAAAATTCCACAGTCCAAAGTCTCATCTGACACAAGGCAAGTCCTTTCCACCTATAAGCCTATAAAATCAAAAGCTAGTTAGTTACTTCCTAGATACAATGGGGGAACAGGCATTGGATAAGAACAGCCATTCCAAATGGGAGAAATTGGCCAAAATTAAGGGGTTAAAGTTTGAAATCTGGCAGGGCAGTTAAATCTTAAAGCTCCAAAATGATCTCCTTTTACTCCGTGTCTCAAGTCCAGATCACGCTGATGCAAGAGGTGGGTTCCCAAAGCCTTGGGCAGCTCTACCCCTGTGTCTTTGCGGTATACAGCCTCCCTCCTGGCTGCTTTCACAAGCTGGCATTGAGTGTCTTCAGCTTTTCCAGGTGCACGGTGGAAGCTGTCAGTGGATCTATCATTCTGGGGTCTGGAGGACAGTGACCCTCATCTCACTGCTCCACTATGCAATGTCCCAGTAGGGACTCTATGTGGGGCTCTGACTCCACATTTCCCTTCTATACTGCCATAGCAGAGCTTCTTCATGAGGATTCCATCCCTGCAGCACACCTCTGAGGTTCCTAAACCTCAGTTCTTGACTTTTGCGTGCTCAACACCACATGGAAGCTGCCAAGGCTTGGGGCTTGTGCCTTGTGAAGCAATGGCCCAAGCTGTACTTTTGTCCCTTTTAGCCCAGGCTGGAGTGCCTGGGATGCCGCACACAGCAGGGCATCCTGGGATTCAGCCTGTTAAACCATTTTTCCCTCCTAGGGCTCTAGTCCTGTGATGGGAGGGGCTGCTGCGAAAGTCTCTAACATGCCCTGGAGACATTTTCCCCATTGTCTTAGTGATTAACATTCATCTCCTTGTTACTTATGCATATTTCTGAAGCCGGCTTGAATTTCTACTCAGAAAATGAGTTTTTATTTTATATTCCATTGTCAGACTGCAAATTTTCATGCTCTGCTTCCTTTTGAATGCTTTGTCGCTTAGAAATTTCTTCCTCCAGATACCCTAAATCATCTCTCTCAACTTCAAAGTTCTACAGATCCCTAGGGCAGGGGCAAAATGCTGCCAGTCTCTTTACATAGCAAGAGTGACCTTTACTTCAGTTCCCAATAAGTTCTTGATCTGCATCTGAAACCACCTCAACCGTACCTTATTGTCCATATCACTATCAGCATTTTGGTCAAAGCCATTCAACAAGTCTCTAGGAAGTTCCAAACTGTCCCACATCTTCCCATCTTCTGAGCCCTCCAAGTCTCTAGGAAGTGCCAAACTTTCCTACACTTGCCTATCTTCTTCTGAGCCTTCCAAACAGTTCCAACCTCTGCCTGTTGCCCAGTTCCAAAGTCGCTTCCACATTTTTGGGTATTGTTATAGCAGTGCCCCACTCCTGGTACCAATTTACTGTATTAGTCTGTTTTCACACTGCTAATAAAGACATACCCAAGACTGGGTAATTTATAAAGGAAAAGAGGTTTAATGGACTCAGTTCCACATGGCTGGGGAGGCCTCACAATCATGGCAGAAAGCAAAAGTCATATCTTACATGGCAGCAGGCAAGAGAGAGAGCATGTACAGGAAAACTCCTCTTTATAAAACCATCAGATCTCATTAGACTTATTCACTATCATAAGAATAGCATGGGAATGACCCACCCTCATGATTCAATTATCTTTCACTGGGTCCCTCCCATGACACGTGGGAATTATGTGAGCTACAATTAGAGATTTGGGTGGGGACACAGCCAAACCATGTCAAAAATGTATAGAATTTATTATGCCATCAGCATGAACCTTGCAAACCTAGGCATTTCCTACAAGTATATAACAAATCCTTTATTTTTATATATCTATTATGTAAAAATCACTTTAATAGTTATTTGGCATTAAATAAGCTACTTATTTTTGTCATCTGTAACATGGGAACAACAGTGATACTTCCATTGCAGGGTTATTGTGAGAATTATAGGAAGTATACATGTAAAATCCTTTTTAAATTTTTTATTTTTATTTTTTATATTGAGACAGGGTCTCACTCTGTCACCCAGGCTAGAGTGAAGTGACTCGAACAGGGCTCATTCCAACAGTGACTCGACATTCTGGGTTCAATGGGTTCTTCCATCTCAGCCTCTGGAGTAGTTGGGACCACAGGCGCATACCACCATGCTCACCTGTTTTTATTTGTTTATTTTTCCCCCTTAGAGACAGGGATTCACCACTTTGCCCAGGCTGGTTTTGAACTCCTGGGCTCATGCGATTCACTCACCTCAGCCTCCCAAGTGTTGGGACTGCGTAAGTGAGCTATCGTGCCTGGCTGTAAAATACTGAAGAGTGTCAGATACATTGCAGGTACTCATTAATTCTTTACTCTTAGTATTTTTTTTATATTAGGTACAGAGAGATTGTTTTTATTCTTCAGACAATGGACAGGAAGGACGGAACCAATGTAGGTTAGTGAATGGGTGTCAGTTTATAAATGCTGTGGAGCACATTGGTCATTTTGTTGGCTTTGATTCTTCATAATACTCCTTCCTTGGGTGAGCAAAACAAAGTAAGGCCAGGGAAACTTAGCATCTCTGGTCATTGTAGGTTATAAGAAGTCTATGATCATAGGCTCAAGAGAAATGCACCTGCTGCTCCTGAGGCTGGCATAGCTCAGCCAGGGCAGCAGAAGGCATCAGTAGCAGCACCCACAATCAGCACTATTTTACAGTGTCTTCATCAAAGAGGTTTAGCACACTTCCAGAAAGGGGGCTGGTGGCATCCAAGATAAAACACGAAAGAAACAGAACTTTCTCAAGGGTCTCTCTCTCTCTCTCTCTCCTCCCGCTCTCTCTCTCATCTAAAAAGAACTTACAGAGATAATGATGTATTTAAAAAAAATCTGGCCAGAGGGGATGATTTCACTTGGTATTTCAGCCACTCTGAGTATTGGCGTTATCTCTTGATTTTTAAAATAGTATGTTTTTACTTAGGATTTTTTTTTTTCAGAAGATTACTTAGGACCAAATTTCTAGAAGTGTGATGATTTTAGGAAAAGTGTATTCCTTGCTTAAATGTAATAGCAGAAAAGTACAGACTGAACCTTCCCTGAAAAGGCAATTTCAGATAATGTTTCACAGAGAATTAAAATGAATCAGTGTAACATTACTTTTTTCTTTAAAAGAAAATGAAATAGAAAAAAGACACAACTAAAAATGAGTTTTTGAAAATGAGGAAACATTTTATATTTGCCACGTGGAAAGTGACAGAAGTTAATGACATAATTTATGAAATATACAAGACTATACAAATCCAAAATGAATAATGATAATGATTACGTTAGAAATTAATGCTATTTTTAGATTTGGCTTTTGTAAAGTACAAATGTCTTCATGTTTTGATTCTAAGGCTAACAGCAAACTACAAGATAAGTATTATTAATATCAGGTAGTATTATTTCTTTTCTAAAGATCAGGAATATAATGTTCAGAATGTTCTGAGATGTTTTGTAACTTGCTCCAGGATACAGATAGAGTGGTATTAAAAGATCACAAGATTGGTCATTCTCATAAGTCTACATCATCATCTTGCCTTAAGCCAGGCCAAATAAACTTCTCCTTTAAGAATAACATTTCTGCTTTTCCCCAAACGATGCTGCTGCACTGTCATATATTAACACCCAGAGCCTTTGCTGCACTGTTCATAGTGTAAGTAAACGTTCAACCCAAGTATGTGTTTCTGTAAAGTCCCTACACTTTAAAAACTTCTCCTGCAATTCACCATGTAGACAATAACCACTGTAGACATTCTCACTTGTTAGAAAACCATTTTCCCTAGAAATAGTAAAACTCCTATTTCTGTTAGCATTACTTATATAATACCGTGCTATGGTAACCATGAGAATGACCCTTGTAAACCTTCAACTGTAGGGAATGTATTATTAACCAAGGATTCCAGCTACTGTGGCAGGCTTGCAGGGGCTGCTTTTGGGCAATGACTGAGTGTGGGATGCTCACTAAGGTAGGCTCATTTCTGGGACACATGAGACTCTTCTGATCACTGCTTTGGCTCAAGGTCTTCTTAGAGCACTTGCTGTATCTTCCTTCGACTGCTCAGCAGTCACAGATGCTCCCATCAATCTTACTTCCCTCTTCTTCACTCAGAGTCAGACTTGCATTCCCCTCTGAATGCTCTTCCAGTCATCCCAGCTTCCTCCTCATTTCCTCTTACAGTCATTCCTCCTAATAAAATACAGGTTTAATTTTATCATGGCATCCACTTCTCTGGCTACCTGGACTAACATAGATGCCATTCATTCCTCCAAATAATGGAACATTTTAATTTGCTTTATATTTTAACCTTTAGTTTTGTGCATTCTCCTCATTAATATCATATCAGTTTCAATTATATTATTCATTAAATATTAGATATATAACATTATGTATCATATATTAATACCTAATACACTTATTAAAATTAATTCACTGAATTCCTTCTAATCTGCTTTATTACTTTTTTTAGTTTTGAATTATATAATTGTTCTGATGGATATTATAACTTTTTAAAAATGCCCATGACATCCCTCCCAGAGAACTCTGTTTTCCTGCTTCAATTATTATCCTGGAATTTTCTTCCAGTGATCTCCAGGTTCAGAATTATTAAATTTCAAAACCTTTTCTTGATTTATTCCTCTTTTTTAAAATTTTTTGAGAGATATAATTAATTTACTAGGAAAAGATGTGCCAGAAATAGATTTCTGATTTTTGGAATTTTGCAATGCCATTGTTCTGGCTTAGGTATTATTGATAATTTGTCAAAGTTTTCAATTCTAAGTAGAAAAATCTTTTCTCAGAATTTGAAGTTCCTTGCTCCATTGTCATCCAACACACATTCTTGCTGATAAGGATTCTGAGACCCATCTGTTTTTGTTCATATTATTGACAATCTGCTTTTTCTTTATAAATTACCTTCTAATCATTCCTATATTACTGACATGCTGAATTTCACAGCAATATTTAAAGACATAAATTTTGTGGGTGTGTGTGGTGTGTGTGGTTGACAAAAACACTTTTAAGATCCACATTTCTTTTTAGCTTTTATTCTTATTTTTCAAAATTTCCTGCCTTTCATTTTCATTGCTGTCCATTTCTAAAATGCCTTTAGTATGAGATTAGATTCTCTATATTAGGTTATTCTCCATATTTTATACCTAATATATTTTCATTCTCAGTTTATTTCATATTTGGTCAATATGTAAAATGTAGCTTCTATTTATCCCATAACAGATCCAGTATTTCTTCTGAAACTCATGCTGCTTCTAAAGATACATATTTTGGTTAACTGTATCAGTCTTTTCCTGTTAACATAGTTCATCTATTCATAGTTCAACTCCCCACCAGTGTTGGTTTAAATAGTTCCTTTTATGTACATGAGTCTCTTTCAGTTTGTGTCCCGCCTTCTCTTCCCCAAAATGGCAACCATGTATGTCAGGGGTCTTACTGTGCCTTTGTTGTGGTTAAAAAGGATCTCAGATTGGTGAACATCCTTTGTATCTGTGCTATTTTCTGCTATGAGGGGCCAGACAAGTAGCCACTGACTCTGGACAGGTCATGTTTGTATTTTGCAGGACATACTGACACCTACTGCTAGGATCTGTGGTTCTTCTCCACTTGCCTTTGATCTTAAAGTCCTCACATTCATAAGCCTTCTTTTTTTTTTCTTCCATCCCGGGGTTCTAACCTTTTGCTCATGTAGTTAGCACTTCCTATTGACTTTGTGAAGTAAGCGATTATTTCTAGGCTACCTGCTTCCTACACACAGGTTGAGACTGGGGGCATAGAATTGCATCTGTATCTTAACTTGTTGCTTTTCCCAAAGGTTCTCATTCCTTGTCTGTGTAATCTTTCCAGCATCTTGGTGAGCGTGGCACTGATGTAGAAGCCAAAACTCTTCAATGAACCTGGACTCTTTCTCTGTGCTGGTTCAAGGGAAACAGGACATCTGCTCCATATGGCCAGGTTCCCAGTGCATATTTGGTTACATTTAAAACTTGCCTGTTGCTAAGACTGGGGACTAATAGTCAAAGCAACAATTAAGTAGGGGAACCTCATCACTTTACCACAATTGTCCTTTTCCACTAAAAATCCAGACAGAGAAAGAAAGGAGCACCCTATTTTTTACTTCTTTCTTTCAAAATCTTGTCTCTGGACTCAGCCCAGTGGCACTTAGAGTCAGGAGAAAAACCATTCTTCTGATAAAGAACAGATCAGGAGGCATTTCACACCTATTACATTTACCATTGGTCTTTAAGGTGGTCACTAATGAACACTTCTATTTTCCCCTCCTGAATTTGAAACTTTTTGCGACATAACAAACTAGAATTAGATAGATGGGGAAAAATGGCATCTTTATTGCTGATAAAGCTATTTGATGAGTGTTGCTTTAAAAATATAGCCACGTGGACTTGAAATGTTTCACCTCAGTGTTAAACAGAATGGTCTACCTGATGTCTGTCGGACTGAGCAATGATGGCCTTCTTGGCCGGCGAAAGCTTACTCTGCAGACTTGGGAAGCAGGCATCCTGCAGGCTAGGTGGCTCTACAGAGCTTGGAAGACCCTGAACCTGAAGCAAATGTGTCACTTCTCTGTTTTGGGGTAGAGGATAGGGAGAAAGCAGAGTATAATCTTTCCATACCTTTATTTCTTGCATTAGGAAGTAGGTATGTATTTACATATGTTCCTCTTTTATTGAAATATGAGGAATGGAAACTAACTCTTCTCTAACACTCCTCAGATTATTTTTTACTTGTTAGCACAAACAACCCCATAATCAGCCCTGGTTGTGGCAGCTCTCTTTAGTACAGGATGGGGGTGATTTATTAGAAAAGTCCTGTTCCAAGTGTTATAAGGCCACTGCCCTAATGCCAGCATTTCTTCTGTGATAGTTTTGAATTCACTGGCAAGATGATAGCTTTTGACTCAGAGAGTTTTGGAATGGGTTAGAACCTTACTATTGCAGAACACAAGCATCAGCATAACCTGAGAGCTTGCTAGAAATGCAGAATTTCACAGTAAGTCCAGATCTAATTATTGAACAGTTTAACAGGATCCCTAGGTAATTCTTATGTACATTAAAGCTGGAGAAGCACTGGGTTAGAACAAGTCATTCATTAAAGTAACTTAAAGCCTTTGCTAAACCCTAAACTGAATATTTCTTCCCAGTTTTTCAACACAAATTATGCATGACCACTATCTTCAATGTACTTCACCAGAGATTATGGGATGAAATTAAGTAGTAGTGGATGAAATAATAGATGAGATTAAATAATTACTATTGTAATAACCTGATAATAGTTAGCCACACATTCTTCACATTTGAATTTAAGCTCTTTCCCTATATGGAGTTTATTAAAAAATCACAATCCAAAAATTGAATGCTCTTACTCACATACAAATGTAAAATATGAAAATATCAAACTCCATAGTCCTTGTTACAGTAAAACATAAAATTCATTTCTAAAAGTTAAACTCCTTGACATTGGAAGTTCCAGACGCTTCCTGAGATACCTGAGTAGACACCCACTCTGATGGCTGTTCAGCAGATACCTCTTCAATAGCTAGAGCCAGGACTGTCATCCACTTACTCATGCTGTCTCCTCACTCAAAAAGTGGTATTTGAGGCATATGTTCCTTTTAGCAATGTGTGGAAATTTGCACTGATTGTGGACCAGTTCCCAGATCTTAAGATTTCTTTTGTGTGAGTGTGCTATTGGGCATAGTACCAAAAATAGGGGTGTGTGTGTGTGTGTGTGTGTGTGTGTGTGTGTGTGTGACCAGTATCTCTGTAAAACACCTCAAAGCCCTGGCTGTCTTTCTTCAGTTTTTGAATATTTCCAGCCTCAAGTAGCATTTATTTCTACTCTCTTTTTTTCTTCAATAGTAAGCTATGTCTTAATTTATTATTATTTTTTTACCCCCTATACTTTGTGGAAAGCTCAACTGAGCTTTTAGCAGTTTAATCTATCTAATCTAAGTTCACTTTTTTTTTTTTGGCTCTACCACATTAAGAGCTAGCAATGTTGTCAGATATAAATACATTTTTCCCTTTCTGTGGTGATGGCAGACATTTGTATTTCCTATCAACTTTTCTAGCTTTCGTTTCGTGAGGCCACCTTGGTGAGATAGAACAAATGAGCAAGTTTTGGCTTTGCAAAAGTCAATGAATATTCAAAAGAATATTATGCACCTTAATATCCCTGGTCTGAATCTTTCCACTGAGGGGATGTTTTTCCATCAGACCAGGGATGGCCATAATTTGTTATAGTTCTTGCCGGCTCATTTTCAACGTGTCTCACTTCCTCTGTGCTTGTTTCCTCAGAGCAAAAGTAACACTTTCCCACCCATATTCACTGGGTCACCTTGAAAGTCACTCCATGATCATACAATTATATGACACCATGATCTTACGAGTCTTCCCTTCTCAAATGTGTCCAATATTTCTCTAAGTACTTAATCTTTCTAAGCACTTCTCTAACTACATAGTCCTTACCTTCAAACTGTGATTCACCATTTTGAAAAAATGAACTCTCTATTTCATTATATCTTTAAGAAGATACCGCTCAACATTTTTGGGTCTGTTTTGAATATGAAACTCCCAGTTAATAAAATCTTGCTTGCTTTCTGCTGTTATGTGCTTTTTTGAACCAAGCCACTCTTTTTGCTCTAGTAGGAACCAAAACAGGACTCTCTTATTTATTTTTTTAAACTAATTATGCCCAGGTGTGTATTGTCTGTTTTCATATCTGTCTGGCTTAACCTTCAAAATCCAATTTTTCCCCTTTTCTTTAAAATCACATTTCTCATATGGAAATTATTTCCTCCTCCAGACTCTTCACTACTCCTGATACCAAGAGCAAAGCATATTTTAAAATCAATCCAGTAAGTCTTAGATTTTCTGAGAAAATAAATTCCTGGAGACGGAATGTTCCTGCTCAGGCTTTTAAAATTGCTTTCCTAAATGTTTGCACTTAAAATAATTTTATTGACATGCTGTTTAGCCTCAATCAAAGTTGATGGATAATGCTTCATAATTTAGTAGTCCTTTTTTCTATTATTTTTTCAATGATATGATCTACTGAGCTTATGTCGATGGAACTACAATCCGCATCTCTGAAATCTAAAACTTTAATCAGAGTTTTGGAAGTGGCTCAAACCAGGTCCCATTTGAGACCAAATGAGGGACTCTGACTCAAGACAATGTGTATGTTGCTAAAGATTGTTACCTTTAGATGTTTTCCTCTTAACCTTAATGCATTTACAAACTACATAAAGATTAGCAGAATGTGCAACATCTGAGCTGGCACCATCTAGCTGACATTGGTCACACTGTGGAGTTCTCACTTGGAACTTAGCTCCCTTTGCAATTATAAATTCTAATGCGAGGTAATGGCTGAGAAGCACAGGAAAATCAGGGAAAGTTAATCCATACTTCAATGACATAAATGCTTGTCTAATGAATTTTTGCTTGGCTTAAGTGAGCATAAAGCAGGTATCAAAGTCTTTTATTCAATGTAATTTATATGCTAGGTAAAATTTGTTCAGCTTTGGTGGGGTCATGTTCAGTCATGAGGGACCATCGCATGCCTTAGGTCAGATCAATGTCAACTGCGGAGAACACTATTATTGCTTATTAAGGTTTGTACAATCCACACTTAATAATTCAAGGGCTCATTAAAAACAACACTGAACCTCTAAAAACAGCTAATCTCCCATGGACAAGCCACTGTGAAAAGCTAAATTCAAAATGTAACATGACCTTCATTTTCTAAGACCTTTCACTAGTACTATACCAGAAACTTCAATCTTTTTTAGTCCCTCAATACCTCTTGCATATTCACAAGGCTTCATGTTAATACTGTAGTGTTAAATTAATTAAGTAGGAGTTACTAGGTATAAAACCGAGACATAATTTATGAATATATTTTGTAACAAACAGCGAAGTTTTTGCCAATCATGAGCAGCTGAGAATCAGCCAAGCACAGGCCGCCCATTGCTCAGACCATGCTCCAATAGAGCCAACACCTAGATGTATCCAATCAGGTGATGCTTCTACTTTGATTCTGTGTCCGGCCTTTAAAAGCTCACTGTCCACCTCTTCTGGTTCTGAGCATTGCCCCATTCAATACATGAATTGTTCTTTGGCCAAATCAACTCTGTTAAATTTGTCTAAAGTTTTTCTTTTAACAAGAAGATGCTGAGCTTTCCTGGAGGAAAGAGATAAAAAAAAAGAAAGGAAAATAAATGGAAGAAAAACTATAAAACCGTACAAGCCTTTTTACTTTTCTCAGGACAGAATGTCAGGAAAATGAAAGGTACAATGATGGGTGTATTACAAATAATAGTGAGTAGAGATCAGAACTTTAGTTAATGTGGCAAAATTGACCTGCTAATCTTTCATCCTTGCATTAAGTACACTTAGTCCTTCAGTCGCTAGCGCCATTGGACATCTGCAAAGCTCCCTGGCAGGGTGAAAGCCAGACTCTCAACTTATTCTATGGAGCAGCAGAGGGTGCATATGTCTTCCAAAGCAGTTGGATACAAAAGAAGACCTAGGAGACACTAAGTCAACCACACAACCTTTTTATTTTTTATTTTTATTTTTTTCTTGAATTGCATTAGTCAGATGTGTCTCTCCCACACATTTCTTTCCTGGGGCATGGAGCATAAAGCCACTCCTTTCTAAGAAAGCAAGACAAATCAGGAATAAACATTCTCACTGTATAATTTCAGTGTGGACAAAGGCTATGTTTCTGTACTCAGTTCATTGGTATTTTTCATCTACTTTTAGCCAGTTATTTTGGGAAATAATTGAAAGGAGTAAATACTGTCTTCCCCAAAGCAAGCAAACATTAATTGTTATTTTAGCGATTAGATTCTAACACATTTTTCAAACCTTCATCTCTTTAGAAAGCATGCCTGAGTTAGCTTTAAAATAAAGTTTTCTAATAAATACAATTTGATTGTTGTTTTTATTTGATGCTGATTGAGTAAACGGGTAAGTGATTTTTTAATAGGCCCACTATATCACTGAGAAAATTTGTGTTCATCTGGATGAGGTTGGGAAGTGGATTCTTTTTAATGAAATCAAAGAGATACAGGTTCAAGTTCCAGCTCCACTACTTGACTTTAGGCAATTGATGATTTCTGTGTGCTTTCATTTCACTTCTTTGAAAGGAACAATAAGAACTTCACAAGGCTATTGTCATGATTAAATGAAAAAATATATGCGAATTGCTTAATATACTGCTTGACATATTACTCAAGTAAATTTAGTGCTCTATTAATAACTATCGGCATCACTAAAGGGAAAAGGTTACTTCGTGATCTCATCTATAGGCAATCTTTTACATATATTATATACAGAAAAACTGATAGTTATTGAGGAGATTTTCTCTTTGTCGTTGTTTTCCACCTGTACAGCGTATTATGGCTATTCATCACTAATCTGTTCTCCAATGAGAAAATTTCTCCCTAAATTTATCTCTCTAGGCAGCCAAATGATAATAGTTAAAACATGTCTTCTAAGATATTGCTGCCTATTAACGTCATTGCAAAGAGCATGAAATTCCTACATCCATATGAGCAGCTGTGTACTTAGGAATAATCGGTGCTGTGAAGAAGTGTGTGCATCTCCTTAAGGAGGCAGTAATAACTGTGGTGATGTGAACAGGGCATGGGAAAGTGTACAATTCAGTCATAAATATCAGAAGTAAACCGCTTTAAAGGGATAACCAGAGGATGAAAACCTTTCTATTTCCTAGTTTCCCTGTGGAAACCAGAAGTAAAATTTTGAAAAATTATTTACTGGATTGCCAATTAGATCGGCTAATACTAGGTAACCTTATTTTGGGTACATTTACCTGGGGACATGAAGTGGCAAATGAAGTGGAAGTTTTAGGGTCAGATTTTTGCAAAACTTCTTCCAGATATACAGGATTACAAGACAAGATGATCTTTGTCACTGCCTAAGGCCTAGATATCCCTAACAAAATATTAGTTCCAGTAAATTGTGAGTCAGTGACTTCTGTGATCATTTTGAGCCTCTGGTCAAGTCAAAGATATTGTACTTAGTAATGAACAGATACCTGTAACACTGCTTCAGGCACTCATGATTCTACTCAAACAAATACATGTTAGTCAAAAAATAGAGAACTATTTCAGAGATTTCTGTTATGACTGCTAGGACCACAACCTTGGGAATATGTGCATTACCTAATTGAAGTGGATAATGTGGCTTCCCTCTCATCATATCTGCTAATAATAGTTTATGATGAGAATGACAGTGACCCAACAAAAGTTATGTTAGTGTTATTTTTCAAAATCAAAACACAAAATGCAGAATGCAAAGCATTGCATACATGTGTAGAAAAATATTCAGTTTATGCAGATACTGTGTTTTAAAGGATCTGAATCCAATTACCATAATCTAGTATTCTTACAGAATTTCATCAGGAAAATCTAATCTTCTGTCAAGTATCCTTGAAAAGCTAGGTGTTGAGATGGAACACAATGAAATTATTGTATTGTAATGAGAATGCTTCTTAATGGACCCCTTTCTGAGGTTGCCCTTTTACTCAAAGAATATACTATTTTTGTCGTTATTTGGCTACGTATTAAGCAGTGTAATTCTTGACTTGGTGTTAGGCAAAGTTTATAGTTCCAAGACTTATCTAATTTTGTTTAGAATTAGGTTTCAAATACTCAGATGCAAATGACCAAGCATGATGATAGCATTGCCCTTTAGTGCTAGTTACTATGCTAAGCAAACAAGTCATCAAAAAAAGCACTTGTTCTGGATAGAGAAAAATACAGCAGAAACCTAGTCTGTTAATTCTTTTTAAAACACATCATAGAAGTATCATTCAAAAGTATTAAAAATCATATAGGAAAGAAAACAGCTTATAGTTTGCAAAACAACTTTAACCTGTGACATATATGGAATAATGTATGTTTTAGTCAATGTATTATTATTATTTTTCTGATACGGAGTTTCACTTTTGTTGCCCAGGCTGGAGTACAGTGGTGTGATCTTGGCTCACTGCAACCTCTGCCTCCAGGGTTCAAGTGATTCTCCTGCCTTAGCCTCCTGAGTAGCTGGGATTACAGGCATGCACCACCACGCCCAGCTAATTTTTTTTATTTTTATTAGAGATGGGGTTTCACCATGTTGGCCAGGCTGGTTTCAAACTCCTGACCTCAGGTGATCCACACCCCTTGGACAGCCAAAATCCTGGAATTACAGGCGTGAGCCACCGTGCCTGGCCCTAGTCAATGTATTTCTATTTTATATTCTAGCAGAATGTTTTGGTAGTAAGGCAAAGTGAAGCCTCTATTGCTGATTTATTTCTTAAGGTTCTGTATCAACAAACGAGGGCACAATGGAGAAAGATATCTGCAGTGCATGAATTTACATGTGAAATTCTTAGTATTTATTTTAATACATTGGTTAGACACAGTGGGATAGCAATTTACATCAATTATTTGTTGGTTTATTCATGTACTTGGTATCAACCAAATATCTATTTTGTGAAAGTTATAAATTCTCTACATTCTTAAAACTGGTCGAATTTTAGGTTAAAGTTAAGCATACTTAATTAAAAACTGGGGAATGCAGAGGTGACTCTGTGCCCATGCCAATGAAAGTGGGGACTGCTTAGGTCTCAGCTCTCAAGTGGTTTCGGGCAGGGAAGCCAGGTTGGCCACTCTGATCACCCAGAACACCCAGGGCATCCCAACATAGTTCTCACAGTGTTACCCAGGGCAAGATGGAAGCCCCTGTCTGGCCTCTAATCATTCTGGGTGGAAAACTATTTTACGATACTTCAAATACTTTCCCATAGGGTGTGGTTCGCTGAATGAGTTCTAGTTGAACTGGTGGCATTCTGAGTATACAAATAAGCTCTAGCAACCAAGGGAAAGGGGCTCTGCTGGCTGGATTAAAAAAAACATCAAGCACAAGAGAAGCTGCTTGAGATCCCAGAATTTAAACGTTGATATGGAGCAAAATATAATAGGCAAAATATTCTGCAGTTAACTATCCAACTCTAACATTTACAGTTGTATGTTCATCAGATAATTGATTATCTCTCCCCACAGGTCCTTCTCAGGAGTTTCTATGAGCTTCATGTCAATGGCCTATAGTTCAATAAATTTAGGACTGTCTTCTGTATCCCTACTTCAAAACATAGGCTTTCACTTTTCCTCATGAAGACCCTTTTACAGAAAGATGACAAATGTCATTATTTGTGACAATGCAATCTTGAAAGCAAATGGAAGAAAACTTGCAAAAATATCATAATGAAATATCTTTTCTTTAATAATCATTGTTGAAGTATTCAGCCTCAGAAAGTTGAAAAGAAAAAGAAGTGTTAGATGTAATAACCGATGATCGTTCATCACAGAAAAGATGAATTATTTTTTAAAAACTTTATGGAATCTTAAAAGCTTAAGAACATAATTCTGTAGTTACAGTAAAAATAAAAAAAAATAATAAATCACAGTGGCAGTCTTAATATCCTGTTCAAAATAATCTAAAAATGTGAAAATAAAAGACAGAACAAATAGTTATATGACTTTGTACCTGGAAATAGAGTTATATAACAATTCAATACCACAGATATAAATGACGAGTTATTTTGAAAAGTTACATTTCACTTAGCATTTTAAAAAGTTTTCAGTAGAAAGAGTATTAGCACTATTTTTTATTATTCATGAAATAGTGTATATACTCATATTTTCTCCATTGTTTTAGCACATTATTTTATTGTTATAGATAAGTTATTTTTCATATGATTATCTGTATATATCAACATATCAGTTACAATACAAATTTAATAACAATTGATCTTTGAAAACAATATACAGGAAGTAAATACCTTAATTCAGTACAGAAATTCTCTACTTACTAAGAACTTGTAAGGAAATTGATGTCTTGATTAATAATGTGGGATTTAAATGGATTTACATTGTGGAATGTAATGAAGCAACAGTATATACTTAAGCCCATAATTTGGAATTAAAATATGTGAAAGATTTATTTAGTGAAATAAATTTAAAGTTATATAGCAGTAAAGATCAGAATTGTGAAGTACATTAAAGACTTATTCATAAGATGAAAATTAATGTTTTAAAAGGCAACTGAAGGACAGACTTCAATGTTTTCCAGGTAATTGTGAACAATGTTTTTGGAAAAAAGAGAAAATTTTTGAAAATGCATTTTGTGGGACATTCCTGAAGGACAAGGCTGCATTATCTTTCAAATAGTAGAAACCTTCAAAGTACAATATGCAGTTAAGATTTTAAAATGTATTTTAATTTTTAAAATATTTAAAACTATCAAGGACATATTTTTTAAACCTTATTTTGTCCTGAGAGCAACAGTACACTGGGGACTAAAAGACATACTGCCACCTTAATGAAACTTCTTTTCATTTATTTTGTTTTTATATAAATCCAAAGGAAATGCATTAATATATTTTTAAAATACATTTTTATGTGCATTTTCAAAATTATTCATAAACACCTCTCATAATAGCAATAACTATGCCACCATCCAAAGACATTTATGTTGAGAGCAGCAAATTATCAAATAACAGAAAAACTGATGTGGTCCGGGAAAAAGAACATTGACACAAGTTGTAGTTAGGCTCTTCTAAGTTTAAATTCAAGATTGTTTGCTTACTTTTTCTGATACCTTAGGCAAGTTATTGAAATTCTCTTTTGGAGCTGACATGAAATTTAAATATAACATATGCAGATATGACTTCTCAGATCTTCTATAAAGCCAGCTGCTGATTTGTTGTAATCCTAAATCCATTGCTTTGTGATTGTGTGACCTGAGAAAAGCTGCCAGCTTCTCAGTCTGAAAAGCTGGAAATTGACACCACCTTATTTGATGCCATGAGGATTATGTAAAGTAGCATATGTAAACGTATCTAGCCCCAAAAGCATGTCCTCTTCCTGTGTCATATTCTTGCTCCTTCCCCTTTTTGCCTGTTTTTGGTTCATAATCAAGAATTCCTTCCCCTCTGCTTCATTTCATTTATTCTTTAGTCACCAAGAAAGGATATTAAAACTAGAAAATCTGAGTGGCTTCAATGAGTCTATTGTAGAATAAATACCGTTTGTGGTGTTCTATGTTCTGTAGGAGTAAACACTATTAGAAGGGCAAATTAAAAAATATACGAATAAAGACAATTGAGCTCTAGTTTCCCCTGCCTCTGCCTTTAATCCTTATGAGATGTATACATTTGAGAAAGTTACATATTTTATTGCGTGGGAGAAATCTGTTTTCTAATATATTAAAATAAACAGGTTAAATAGGTGATCTTGAAGGCTTATTACACTTCTAAATTTTGTATTATCATTAAATACATCTCAACATCAGTGGCTTTCTATTTTCCTCTTCTATACTGTTTCTGACTTCTCACCTATTAAGGTTGTCTTCAATTTGGTTAGCTTGGTTAATACAATTCTGATATGAATGAATGAAACCACATTCTGATCTTGCACAAGCCATAGCGGTGTTTGCTCCATTCCAGAAGTTACCAATAACGTATCCTTTAATGACACTGGGAGAGACCATAAAATATGAATGGATCAGCAAAAAAAATTCCCAATTTTGGAAAAAATACTTAGAGTGCACATTCTGCTAATGTTATCTTTACTTATGTAGAACAACTGTGTACTCATCATAAATAATACACAAATTTTACATCGTCGTACTCTGTATGTTTTGAATATAACTAAGTAGTTTCCTTTATGAATATAATGACAAAATACCTAGGATAGACTGTATAGACATACGCATACATAATAGTTAAATATATTTTATATGAGGAATATTGATCACTGACGGTACACGGGTAAAATGGCCTGTATGGGGAAATTTTTACCTTAGCACATATATCAATTTAAGGTTAATACATATGTCAATTTTAGGTTAACAAATAAGCATTTTTCTTCAGTGTGAAGAACTAAATGAGGAGAGATAAATTCCTTCCTTCATCAATTTCAGTACATAAAAGCTGATTTGCATTTCTAGCATATACTGAGAGCATAGCTACTATTTGATTGGTATCATTAATAATATATCTGAAGAAACTAAATGTTATAATGATTAATATTCAGATAAAGGTAGAATAATTGTATGTGATTAAAATTATCAGATTGATTGCTAGCCCCATTCTAGTACAAATTGGTAAGTTTGATTTTTCTGTTGCTTGATTAGAATCTTTTGGATTTAAAAGGCCCAAAAATATAATTAACTATTTGTCTACATTGCTAAGAATACTGTGTCTGAAAAATATAGATACTGTGCGACCGAATACAACTTCATTCCAGAATTAATGAATGTCCACGCAAATAAGAGAACAGCAATAAAAATGGGAGCATGGTTTAAATCATCAAATTTAAATAATTATATTAACAATATCATTCATTCATCCCAATAATTAAAAAATATATATTATATATATTATGTATATAAAAATCTCAGGAACTCTCTTAAGTTAAATGTAAATGCTATTTAATCAGGGCATTCAGATTGTTGATAGGCAGCTCCCAAATCATATGTTAAGTTCCTTTTGCAGAGAGTTGCTGAGATTTTATTTCAGTAAAGTAGTACATAAAACCACTCAAAATTAGTCTAAATAACTGAAATACCTAAGGTGAAAAGATGTATCGAGTTGTGAGAATTCAAGAAGTGTATATGAAGAAAAAGTGGAAGGAGGTCTATGTCACTGATGCAGGGTCCTGACTGTCTGAAAGCTAAATTTCCCTAGTTCTATGGAGTCCAGGTAGCTTGTATCACTCCCTTAGGAGATTTCAGGAATGCTTCTTAGGTTTTCATTAGAATAGACTGTACATGCTTCTTTTGCCATGAAAAGTGTGGGAAATGACTAAAATTTGGATTACAGAGCAAATATTAAACAGATATTTTCATATGTATTATCTCAAACTCCATAATGAATTCATAAAGGTAGGCATTATTTATCCCTTTTTAAAATATGAGGAAATAGAGGCTCTCTTGTTTGATGTGTGTCATCACAGGTAAAATTCAAATTCTAGTAAGATTTCTGAATCTGAAATCCAAGGAGTCTTTGCATTCTACTGACTTGCGTCATTTGACAAAAGCAGTATCATCATAGAGTCAAATATATGATAAGCCCCATTAAATAAGTATACTGCCTGGCTTAACCAAGACTTATAAACAAAATACTACATTGCAAAGGAATTAAGTTTTGAGATGATTCAAAATAGGCTGAGTGTGGTGGCTCATGCGTGTAATCTCAGCATTCTGGGAGGCCATGGTAGGTGGATCACTTGAGGTCAGGAGTTCGAGACCAGCCTGGCCAACATGGTGAAACCATCTCTACTAAAATTATCCAGGCATAGTGGTGCGCACCTGTAGTCCCAGCTGCTTGAGAGGCTGAGGCAGGAGAATTGCTTGAACCCAGGAGGTGGAGGTTATAGTGAGCCGAGACCATGCCACTGCACTCCAGCCTGGGTGACAGAGTGAGACTCTGTCTCAAAAATTAAAAATAAATAAATAAATAAATAAAATGATATATTTTTTAAATTATTTTTATTTTACTTTAAGTTCGGGGATACATGTGTAGAATGTGCAGGTTTGTTACATAGGGATATGTAATGTGCCATGGTGCTTTGCTTCACCTATCAACCCATCATTTAAGTTTTAAGCCCTGCATGCATTAAGTATTTGTTGTAATGCTGTCCCTCTCCTTGCCCCCCACCACCTGATAGGCCTCAGTGGGTGATGTTCCCCTCCCTGTGTCCACGTGTTCTCATTGTTCAACTCCTACTTATGAGTGAGAACATGTGCTGTTTGTTTTCCTGTTTCTGTGCTAGTTTGCTGAGAATGATGGCTTCCAGTTTCATCCATGTCCCTGCACACGATATGATCTCACCCTTTACAAGGCTGCATAGTATTCCATGGTGTATATGTGCCACATTTTCTTTATTCAGTCTATCATTGATGGGCATTTGGGTTGGTTCCAAGTCTTTTCCATTGGAACTGGTGTTGCAATAAACCTAAGTGTGCATGTGTCTTTATAGCAGAATAATTTATAATCCTTTGGGTATATACCTAGTAATGGGATTGTTGGGTCAAATAGTATTTCTAGTTCTAGATCCTTGAGGAATTGCCGCACTGTCTTCCACAACGGTTGTACTAATTTACACTCCAACCAATGGGTTAAAAGTGATCCTATTTCTCCACATCCTTGCCAGCATCTGTTGTTTCCTGACTTTTTAATGATCGCCATTCTAACTGGTGTGAGATGGTATCTCATTGTGGTTTTGACTTGCATTTCTCTAATGACCAGTGATGATGAGCTTTTTTTTCCTATGTTTCTTGGCTGCATAAATGTCTTCTTGTGAGAAATGTCTGTTCATATCCTTTGCACTGATGGGGTTGTTTGTTTTTTTCTTGTAAATTTGTTTAAGTTCTTTGTAGATTCTGGATATTAGCCCTTTGCCAGATGGATAGATTGCAAAAATTTTCTCCCATCCTGTAGGTTGCCTATTCACTCTGATGCTAGTTTCCTTCGCTGTGCAGAAGCTCTTTAGTTTAATTAGATCCCATTTGTCAATTTTGGCTTTTGTTGCAATTGTTTTTGGTGTGTTAGACATGAAGCCTTTGCCCATGCCTATGTCCTGAATGGTATTGCCTAGGTAAAATGATATTCTATGAGGCAAAATGTTAAATTTTCATTAAATGATAAATAAAAATTAAAGAATTCAGTACAAAATTTATACCTGCACACTTACTTGAAATATAAAAGTGTGCCATCAAAAGTACATCACACTACTTGATAGCAGAAAAACAAATAATTTGTTTAAAAATATGGGCAAGGGATCTGAACGGACAGTTTTTCAAATAATTTATAAACATGGCCAACAGAAATATGAACAGATGCACATCACTAATCATCAGGGAAATGCAAATTGAAAGTTCTGTGATATACCACCTCACACCTCTTAGGATGGCTATTAACAAAAACACAAGAGCTAACAAATGTTGGCAAAGGTGTGGAGAAAAAAAAGGAACTCTAGTAACTGTTGGTGGGAATGTAGATTGTACAATCATGACGGAAAACAATATGAAGGTTCCTAAAATTAAAAATAGAACTACCATGAACTCAGCAATCCCTCTTCTGTATATATAATGAAAAGAGATGAAACCACCATCCTGTAAAGATGTTGGTGCTCAAATGTTTATTACAGAATGATTCACACTAGCCATTTTATAGAAACAACCTAAGAATCTATTGACGAATCAATGGATAAAGTGTGGTATATCTATACTTAATGGAATGCTATTCAGCCATAAAAAATCAGATCCTGCCATCTGTCACAAAATGTGTAGAACTGGGGGACAGTATGCTAAATGAAATAAGCCAGAATAGAAATAAACATATTGCATGATCTCACTTATATGTGGAGTCCACAAAAAGTCAAGTATACAGATAGAGAATAAAACAGTTATAACCATGAGCGAGGGGAAGAAGGGTGTGGAGAAAATGGGAGACGAGACATAGGCAAAAAGATAAAAAATAGCAGATATCTAAAATGAATTTAGTCTAAATTTGTAATGCAGAATGGGGATGAATTAATTAATTAAATTGTATTATATTGGGAATTTTTGTTAAATAAGTAGATCTTAGTTGCTGTTGTCACACACAAAAAAGTAACTATATTATATGAGATGATAGATAAGTTAATTTGTTTCACTAAAGTAACCATTTTGCTAACTGTATGTATCTCATAACATCGTGTCTTTAACCTCAAATATACACAAGAAAATGTATTTTTTAAAAAGTAAATGAGGGTAAATAAATAATATAAATGATTGAAAATAGTAATTGTTATTTGTTGAAACTGCCAAAATATCATATTTTTAACAAACATTGCACTGTGTTGAACATAAATAAAATGAGAATAAAATAACTATATCCGGCTTTTCCACAGAAAAATATTCATAATGAAATAGAAGAGTTCCCTTATCCACCTGTAAGAATGTGCAGCGCGGGTGTGGCTAGCTCCTTCGTTGGCCCCGCTGCTCAGACCCCTAGGGGGAGCATGCAGATGGGCAGGTGCAGAGGCTCTGGGAACCACTCTTGGGTTCCTGCCTCTCGCAGTGTTTAGGGATAGGTGTCTACAACTCCTGAAGCCCAAGTGGGTGTGTGTTACAGTGTGCTCTTTCAGCTTTGCCATCTGAAGACGGCTTGTGTTAATCAGCTCAATAGACCCTCTGCCTTATCACAAGGGCAGGGGGCCAGTGTAACAGCCTTTTCTGTATCCTGAGTTTTTGCCCAGTGTCCCAGAAGAATCGGATCACACTTGGGCTGGAAGAATGAGTGCAAGGTTTTATTGAGTGGTGGAGGTGGCTTTCAGTGAGATGAATGGGGAGCCAGAAGAGAGGGGATAGAGTGGGAAGGTGGTCTCCCCTGGAGTCAGGCTGCCCAGTGGATAGACTCTTCTCTGACTGCCCTTGGATGAACTCCCCTTAGCATCCAGACGTCCATCCTCTTCTCCCTTTCTCTACTGCATTGTTCCATCATCACTGTGCTGCTGGTTCCAACATCCAGCCACTTGGGTCTGTGCCTGCTAAGATCTTGGGTTTATATGGGCGTAGGATGGGGGATGTGTCAGGCCGGAGTGGTCTCAGAAAATGCAACAATTGGGTGTGAAAATAGGAGTGCCTGTTCTCACTTAGGTCTATGGGCACAGGCCTGAGGGTGGAGCCCTTGCCAGGTACCCACCCCTTCTCTACCCAGCATTTCCCTGTTCCCCTCCCATATCAACAAGTCATCCTGTTACTAGTTTTGGATAGTGCATATTTTGATACATAAATTTGTAATAAATTCAACAACATATTTTATGCATACCTGGGCTTTTTGTTGTTTTAATAACTAAAGAAAAATTAAATGTGTTGGATCAATTAAGAACTCTTTAAAAATAATATAAATCAGTACAAACTCATTTGTAACTAATTAATAAGTTAGTTACAATTTATAACTAAAAATTATAGTTAAAAAGAAATTGTAAGTTATAACCATTTGTAAGTAACTAGTATACAATTATACATCTATTTTTTGTTTCTTCATCTTTTTATCTTCTATGGATTCTTTTTCAAAGAAGAATGCTATTTAAATTTTTTTATTAACTCTTGAAAATAAAATGAAACAAATTAAAACAAACAGATCAGGACATTTCTTCCTTGCATTATTGAAATGTACCTGAGCAAGGTTTACATAGTTACAGTGACATCATTAACTAAATTAGTGAAATTTAGTTGCAAATTACTCCAATGATTTATTAAAATTAAATTTGAATAAATCAACTTTGATCTATCAATGGTATTCTTGATCCATACAAAACAATGGATCTAAGTTGTAGCAAATTTTCATAAAATATTTGTTTAAAGAATGAATGAATGCACATATAATTGTAGAAAGTCAGCATAACTACAAATGCTAAATATAGTTTTAAAAGAAAATGTATGTGTGTGTGATGTTCTATTGCTTTGTCAATTTTCATAAAATATTTTTTATGAAAGGCAGTCCCCAAGGCTAACCTACTTCAAAAATATACCTTACTAAGACAATCAAATCAGTGATCAAATGTTTCAAAATAAAATTTCTAAGCATAGAAATTAAATATCAATTCCATGTAAAATAAGTTTCTAAGCCAAAAATTTCACGTAAATGTCTTTTGTGCAAATGCTAAAATCCAAAGTTTAGTTGAGAATTTTATATACATGTATAAAGATTGATTTTTAAATTATATAAATAACTTTTATCAATAGTATATCATAAAAATGGAAATTTTTTAATTGTAAGGTGTCATTTATTTATAAAATTGGAAAAACAAGGACAAAAACTGATGACATTATATATATATACACACATATATATTGACATATATATATATGTGTATCGGTTACTTTGAGAATTCTTAATCCCTAGAGTGTCTGCTTACTCTGCAATAAGATATCACACGCTCATAAATTTGTAATCTAAATTGATATTTCTATATACAGAAATTGACACTTTCATAAATAATTTAGTTTTTTAGTCTTATAGTTACAGAGTTGTTGGCGCACTATGGAACATAAATGTATTTTTTGGCGCTATCCTTGATGTCAAGTTTTTTAATTTGGTTCCCAGAAAAGGATATATTTCTATAATATTCTTGGCTTATTTATGAGATAATAGTTTTGTTGATATATTATTGTCCCAAAAATGCGTGTCTATCCTAAAGAACAGATTTCTAAAACAGTACAAATTTATATATTAGTAATTTATAATTCCTGTTTGTTTTTTTCTTAAGGATTTCATAAAATTAGAGGTTCTTCAAGCATCAAGTAGGAAAATCACATATCATCTAATTTTATTATTATAAATGCTCTGTTATTAATCATACACATGCCCGTAACCCAGATCCCTAGTAACAATTGAGGTTGCTATAGGATATGAAGAGTGAACTGATGCAATGGATAATAGGTTTCAGAAGGAAAGAGGAGGCTATATATAGTTCCCTTAGAATAATATGCAGATCCTGATATTATTTATTGTCACAGTAATAATGTAACAAAGTGTGTGTGTGTGTAAACAAGCCAAAAATTTAGTGACTTAAAACAATAGACATTTATTTAACATATGACTATGTAGATCAGCACATTAGGCTGGTTTAGCTGTGTAGTTTATCTGTTTTCTACTAAACTCATTCACATGCTGAGAGTTAGCTGTAGAAGTCAGAATGGGAGGTGACTGAGTCACATGCCTTTTATTCTCCAATGGGCTACCAGGCATATTTTCACAGAGATAGTGGAGGGAGAGGTTAAAAAGTAATGTCCCAATATTCAAGTTCATTTAAGACTCTATTTGAATTACAGTAGCCAGCATTCTATTGGCTATAAATACACCTGATGGTGGAGCCCAAAGTCATAGTGGAAGGGAACTACAAAGTTACACAGCAAAGAGTGCAGAACCAGGGGCCACTGAAAAATGGAGAGTACTGAGACTATCAATATACCACAGTCTTCTAAGCTTTTAACTAAGATATAACAAAAGCCTATTATAAGACTTTAGGACCTATTATAGGACGTTAGGACTTACTAGTATCTCAATTAGATGAGGCAAACTATATGTATAGGTGAAGTCTGTTACCATTATTATCAAAAGAGAATTGAAAGATTTCAGAATTTTATTGACAGTGAAGGGTCAGGACGACTGTTAAGTAAAATATGACTGAGATTTCAGTTACAGGATATGATAGGTGTGTTAGTTCCCTAGGGCTTCCATAACAAAGTCCACAAACAAGAAAATATTGTTCTCCCGAAGTCATGGAGGCTGGAAATCCAAAATCAGGGTTAGCAGGGTCATGCCCCTCTGACACCTACAGGAGAAAATTCTTCCTTGCCTTTTCCAGCTTTTGGCATCTGCTGACAGTCCTCGGCATTCCTTGGCTTGTAGGCGCATTACTACAAGTTCTGTCCCTGTTGTCATAGAGCTGTTGTTTCACTGTGTATCTTTCTCTCTTTAGATGGGGTTTCCTCTGTGTCTGGCCCCCTATTTCCCTCTTATCATGAGGACACCAGTTATATTTAATTAAGGGCCCACCTTACTCCAGTACGATTTAATCTTGACTAATTATATCTGCCACAGCTCCTTTTTTTTCCCCCCAAAATAAGTCACATTCTAAAGTACTGGATGTTAAGACTTAAATATATAATTCAATGTATAACAACAGATCATTAATGGAAAGAAGTTGTGGATAAGAAAAAAAAAAGATTTGGGGAAGGTATGAGGAAAAGATGAAGTTGAGTCAAAGAAGTCTGAATTTAAGCTTTCAGAATAATATCCATAGTTTTGGAAACCCAAAAACATTTAGAAATGTAAGATTAGTTTAGAGACACAGGTGGGACTAGAGAGAAAGCCATGAAACATATGCCAAGACAAACCTTTTTAATGGTAGATTGGGTAAATCTAAAGACTCAATGGTAGGTTGGGTAAACCTAAAGACCAAGAGAAAAGAGTAGGCACACAACTCAAGAGGAATTTTGGAGAAGAGAGAGAGGCAGGAAGAGGTACAAAAATATGTACAATCATAAAATTAAGAAGAAAGTATTTTACTTAGTGAAGAACCAAGTATAGTACCTGAAACACACTAAACATTATAATTGTTCAGGATGGACTTTGCAATACTTAAGCCTAGTATAATCTTAATATTTATTACTAAATTTATAAAGGAATCTAAAATTTAAAAAATCTCAATCATTATTACTTCCAAACTAAGGAATATTTCATTAATAAGTACAACAGTACTGAATATAATTTGAACAGAGCTTTCAATTAAAATTTTTATAAATAAAATTTATCAGCTTTTTCTAGAAAGAATCATAAACTACCAGGGCTAAGGAAAGCCAAGCTAACTTACTCTGATTATAGAATTCTAGTTTATAGAACATATGGCCAATTTTGAAAGTTAGTAAATACTCCCTTGAACTGCCTAGTTTTAGTAAAGTATCCATTGGAACTGGAGTTGAAGATTAAAGATAAAAATAAACATATTTTATCACAGTTTTAAGGAAAAGAAAAATGTTGAAAGGAGGTAACACTTTTCTGAATCTTTCAAACACCATTTTCATTACCGTTCTATCACTGGAAAGCAGATTACTCAAGGGAAACAAGAACAAGGGGTTTGAAGCCAAACTATAAAAAAAAATTAAATCTTGGAAATACATTAAAAAATAAGGAACTAATTAAAAAGAAATCAAAGTGAGAAACAAATGACAGTTGCTCAAATGCCCATCTTTGGAAGTAATTAGTTTTTACAACTCATCTTCCAAAGCATTCCTTAAAGATATTAATAAGTATGTGGGTTTTGTTTTATTTCCAAGCAAATCTATTTGGAATTTTGGCACTGAAAATATGGCATTAAGGAATTAAAAAGGGTAAAGGTGCTAGTATTATTAAAAAATAAAAATAAAATTAATTTAGTGGGAAACCATGAGAGTAACAGGCTGCAGAAATACTGAGTTGCCTAATTTAATGTACATTAATTGATTGCTTTATAAAAAGAAGATACTAGAAATCTGCTTACACTATTGCTACAAAGAGTCTCTGACATGATGGGTATAAAGTACTTGTTATTACAAAGTCAACATTTGTTAGATTTTTAAACTTTTAACTGAAAAATAGTCTCTGCTTGCCATTTTTGCAACAAATACAACGAGGTTATAGAATCATATATATATAATTTCTTTTCGGGGATGATTATTATAAGAGTAGATAAAAGGTCACAATCTTTTATTTTAATTAAATTATTAGACTTCACTTCCTTTATTATTTCCACCTATCATCAATATGCCTTATATGACTGGATTTTCCCTGATAGATGCAGTTTTGTTTTCCTTTCTATTTTGTATTTATATTAGAGTTTTTATATTCTTAGGCATGCCTTTGACAGCCAAGAAAAGGGGTTTGCATAAATCATTATATCTACAACCTCGAAGTAATTATATGTATTAGTGCCATATAAATTTAAAACTTAATAAACAGTTGTTTGTTTGTAAAATCATGGGTATGAAAAGTGAGGCAAGAAAGCCAAAGATTGTTAGATCCCAAGAAATGAAAATGCTAGGTAAAAGGAAGCTGTATTTGCACTTGCACCAGTTTCCTTTAGCTAGAGGGTTTTCTGGGGATCCTGCTATTGGACAGAAGCCCAGGTCACTCTTGGCAGCTGCCCCATGACTGGGGCAGCAGCTGGTTCATACGCTTCTATATTGATTACCTTCCA
This sequence comes from Hylobates moloch, assembly GCF_009828535.3. Taxonomy (NCBI): domain Eukaryota; kingdom Metazoa; phylum Chordata; class Mammalia; order Primates; family Hylobatidae; genus Hylobates; species Hylobates moloch. Next base: position 148,752,882 of record NW_026652279.1, read on the forward strand.
GATGGAATGAAGGATGAAGTAATTATAAATTATTACAGAAAATTAGGTTTTAAATTTTGACAACATGATGAAAACACACTCCAAATCATGGTATTTCTTAATTGAAATGATTAAGGTTTTATTTTCAATTTAATATTAATAATGAGTATATTTTTAAATAAACACCCAATCCTGTTGCATACACATTTTAAAAAACATTTATGCAGGGCTGTGATATTAAATTGAGCTCCCTGTCAATTCTTCTGAAGAGATGACAGATGCCCGTTTAGATTCCTCTCAGCCTTGAAAGTTCTGGGACCCTCTCTGTGTTGGACTGGACACAGTTTTATTGCCTTAGAGTCTCATTGAGAAGGAAGGCATTGCCTCAGACTCTCTCATGACATAGCTATTTGGCTGTGAGTCTTGATTATAACACACCTGCATAGTATTTTCTCAACAAATACATATATTATCATTGAATGGGAGCAGTACATTTGTAAATGCATACTAGCTTTGCAAGTTTTAAATAGCTTATCATTATTTTCAAGGTTTCACTTGCATATGCACTGATTCAATAAGTTGAGGAACAGTTAATATGTATCTAATATTAGAGTAAGTACAGTATTTTGGGGAGCAAAATTTAATGAAACACTCCAAGAAATTGCCTTTTTTATTTTTGGAGACAAACATGCAGACATGATACAATGGGATAGTAATTACTAAACAAAACAAGAACAAGAGCAGGGTAGTGTGCTGCAAACTTTTTTCTCATTTGCTAAAGTATCTTAGAGACCAGGATATGGCAGATTATTTGGTAAGAATGTTTCAGGGAAAGAAGGAAGAGCATGGCAAAGTAGGGAGGAGGAAATCATAAGACGGTTCTCTAGTTTTATTTGAAATGTGTCACACTTTCATTCAGATATTATCTAACCTCTCTGAGGTGCCAAACCATTTAAATCCGTGTTGTAAAATATTTAAAAAATAAATATTACCATTTTGTGAACATGCAGCTTTCTAAAAATCACTCATTGAGTAACTGCTATATGAAAGATAAGGTAGGTCCAGTAAACATAAAGGTAAATAAAACACAATCTGTCTTTGAGAAGCTCATTTTCCAACTGGTAGAAAAGTCATATAAATGATAGGTTTAGTACTAACGTTAAACTTACAAAGTTAAAATTTAAAAGTATATGCATATTGATATACATGCATAACTATATGTTTGATATTGTGCATGCACACTTATTACAAAATTATGGGGACATTGTCTTGGTTATTCAAGTTACATGCATAATTGCTCAAAGTCTTGATTATAACATATTACCACCAATATTTTCTCACAACTTTTAAAATGCCAGTGAATAGAAGCAGCAATCTTACAAATATATATCAGTTTCTCTCTATATTTGTTTATGATTAGGGCATTCTCATCTTGTTGACCAGATTCCAAAAGCAGGTACTATTACATGAACAAATAAAATTAGTATTCTATTATTTTATTTTTCTTTTCACATTAAAATACCTGATCAAATTTCACCAATAAGAGAGAGAGTACCTATTTCAACTATAGTGGATTTCTCTGTTGAGAAATAATCTTTATTTACAAAAACAATTTCAGGCCACCATTTTTTAAAAAGCCTGTATTCACATAACACCCTAATGACCATTTATAGAACTGAAACTTTACCAGAGTCTAGAGGCAGCAGATTTGTATGTGTTGAATAACCAGTTGGATGTCAGTGAAAATCATTTTGCTCCTTATGTAGACCAGATATAGTATGCTGAAATGCTCTGTTAATATTTGTATTCTCAGAATTAAAGGTACATTAATCTAATTTTTTTCAGGAAGCACAAACAGTGTTTTAGAAGTTATATAACCTATATTTTAGCATCTTTAAAAATGATTTTAAATCTATATGTCTATTTTCATCAGAAACACTCATATATTGAAGACACTTTGGTAAACAGAAAGGATATAAAAAGACGCAGCAAATTAAGCCTTGTGAGCTTTATTTTTCGAAGATCTTACTCATTTTCCCTAACATAAAATAATTACACATGATTTGCTTTTAATATGAATAAATTCCATCTATCCCAATCTAAAAACAGCCATATAATAACATTTAATATGAAATCTCTATTTCTTTTTATTTTAGTACTTGGATAAAAATAAGACAATTCAAGGAAAATATCAGGGTGACTCAAATATGTCCTATATAATTCCAAGTGAAAAACACAAAAGACAGAATTTGTAATAATAACTTATGACATCGAGATCTTATTAAGCAAAACACCACTTACAATTCTAGTCAAATTTCATTTTATTATAAAGAAATGTGCTTGGCATTGTTTAGTAGTATTTTGTAAGCTTACTTAGCAGATGTTATTTTTGTGGCATAGGTAATATTTGTTCTGAACTTTGAGATTCTACAAACATTTACCTTTCAAAGGCACAGACACTCCTCTTATTTTGTACACATTACAACACTTTGAACCTACAATGAAGAAAACTGAATGCCATTAAGTGAACACTTAGACAATTTTAGTAAATTTCAAAAGAACCCATCTATATGGTATCCCTGTATTACTTAAGAGTTTTTAAAAGCACCTACTCTAAGCTATGCCTTTAGGATTTCTAATTCGAGTGGAAAACAATGGTTTTCTTACATATGTGATTATATGTGTTTTATGGCATTATCCCTAAGAATTGCCATCATGATTATAGAAAATTACGTGCAATTCAGAGCTGTGCTAAATATTAAGACAAATTTAGCTAGCTTAGATTCAAGATTTGATATTCCTAAGTCATTACTACTAATAAATTGGCTATGGTAACTAATTTTTACGAGGATATTTTATGAATGACTTATTAGTATACTTGTCTTAGATGACCGAAGCAGCCCACTAAAGTGTTTTACTCTTTTCCTCTTGCATTCCTGCAAGGCAGCCCCTCTGTGTAGTTAAAGAAATCTTTCTCAAGTGTACTTCAAATCATGTCACACTTGGAGTAAAATCAGAGACACAGCCTCAGTGCTTTAAAAGATATAGTTCACATTTCTAATCATAGTTTTACCAAGTTCTGAGCTGGCCCCATTTTCTCTGTCCATGTTTTATCTCTTGCTCCTAGAATATGAATCCATAGGAAAAAACATGAACTTTCACTGCTCTTTTCTGTCTGTGGGCCAGTGTACATCCTTCTCTAGGCCTTTAATACTCTCTTTCGTCTTCTTTATTTTTTATCCTTCACATTTCAGCACACATACCAATTTTTACAAAAGTCTTCCCTAATCTTCCCAAGTCCTAAGGAGACTTGCCACATAGACGTTCTCACACTTCCTTGTATTTTACACAGTTGATTCGTGAAAAACTCAGGGGTTAGGAGTGCTGACTCTTACACAGTCAAAAATCAGCATATAGCTTTTGACTCCTTAAAGTCTTAACTACTGGCCAGGTGCAGTGGCTCATGCCTGTAATCCCAGCACTTTGGGAGACTGAGGCCGGAGGGTCATGAGGTCAGGAGTTTGAGACGAGCCTGGCCAACATGCTAAAACACTGTCTCTACTATTAAGATACAAAAAATTAGCTGGGCATGGTGGCGCGTGCCTGTAATCTCGGCTACTCGGGAGGCTGAGGTAGGAGAATCACTTGAACCCAGGAGGTGGAAGTTGTAATGGGCCGAGATCACACCATTGCACTCCAGCCTGGGCCGCAGGGTGAGACTCCATCTCACAAAAAAAAGAGAAAAAAAAAGAAAAAAGAAAAAAAATCTTAACAATAGTAGCCTACTGTTGACTGGAAGCCTTACAGATAACATAAACAGTTGATCAACACATATTTTGTGTGTTATACATTTGTTATACTATATTCTTATAATAAGGTAAGCTAGAGAAAAATATTATTAAAAATCATAAAGAAGAGAAAATATATTTACTATTCATTAAATGGAAGTGGATCATCAGAAAGGTTTTCATCCTCGTCATCTTCAGGTTGATTAGGCTTAGGAAGAGGAGGAATAAGAGGGATTACTCTTTCTGTCTCAGGAGTGGCAGAGGCACAGGAAATTTTGACTGTAAGTGAACCCACACAGTTCCAAGCCGAGTGGTTCAAGGGTCAACTGAACTACTTGTTTCATTTCTTAGAAAATAAGTTCCATGAGGGCCATGGATTTCGAGTTTTAAAATACCCATATCTGTATCATTAACTAACATAGAAATACAAAATATATGTCATAGAAAGTACACAGATTTTTTTAAAGCACCCCTTGTTCAGTAGAGACTCCCATGTATATTTCCAAAAAAGCAGAAGAGGGGAACAATCTTGAATCAGTGAATGTTGTAGTAGGAAATCATTTTAGACATTTAAAAATTCAGTTAGACTCTATTTTGTATTGTAGGAGATAAAACTGCAAAAACAGGAGATAAAACTACAAAAGTAGTTTAGAATTGACTGGGAGGGATATAGCTTTTTTTCGCTAACTGGTTGATGGTCAGATTATACTATTAATTGATTGTTTTAAGGCCATTTCATTGTTATTTTGACATGCTGAAAAATTTGCTGTGTCTTACACTAAAGCATACCACACAAACTTAAACAAGGAAATAAGGGAGTAGAAAAATAAGGGCAAGGAAATATGTAAGGAGAGTCATAGTGTTAGAATGCAAACTGAAAGCTACAAAAGCAATCATCATTACTTGAGGTGAGTAGAACTTTTGGTTATCAGATTCCTAGAAGACAAAGCAGAAAGGGAATTATTATTCAAAATAAAAATACTCAGTCCTATAAAATTCCAAGTGAAAAACACAAAATAAAGAAGTTATAATAACTTATGACATTAAGATTTTATTAAGCATAACACCACTTAAAATTGTAGTCAAATTCAATTTTCTTTTAGGAAATGTGTTTGGCATAGTTTTACTAATATTTTGTAGGCTTATTTAGCATATGTCACTTTTGTTGCATAGGTAGTATTTGACATGCTTAATTACACATATGAATTACTCAACATCACAGGTTTTTTTTGTCTAAATGATTTCTCATATACATGGCATGCTACTATATAGAGGAAAATATTCTCCTTGGCATGCTTGAAATAAAGATATTATGAAGTTTCAGAATTCCTTGCCTTAGAAAGTCTCTCCAAATAGGATGATGGCATAATGCCAAGAGTTTGCTAAGTACACACCTGAAAAAGCCTAAATAAGCAGCTCTGTTCTCTATTGCTCTGACTTAAAACAAAAATGAAATTAAAATTTGACAGCAGATGGAAGGAGTATGCATCGTTTTAGAATCTTCCATGAATATTGATTCTAGCAATAAAGATTTGTTAAGAACTAGATTGATTAGAGTTCAAAATACAATTTAGATTTATCAAAACACTTATGTTAAGGGTATTAGCAAATTGTAAGAATAAAAATTGTCTGGAATGGATAACAGGGTGAGGTAATAGCATAACTTTGCCACTAATGAAGGCTAAGCAATTCTTCCTATTCCCAAACTAGCAAGCAATGAACAGAAAAATGTTCATTCAATTGCTAGAATTTTTTAATCTAGATTTTCTTTATTTTCATAAACCCATACACATTGTTCTCCAAACTGTTTAATGTCTTCTTCCACATCTGTATCTTTATTTTTGATTCTGTGTAGTTTTGTAAGTTTTTAACAACTAAAAATTTTATTTTTAAAGAATTGCCTTTTAATGTTTAAATAATTTCCCTTCTTTTAGAGTTTTTATTCATATCTGCTATAATTTCTGTTCTTTTTTTCTTGCATCTATTTTTCTACATTTGTTTTGATCTTTACTAAATATTATGCCTTCAGCTTATGCATTTTATTACCATTTGTTTTCAGCAAGATTTACTAATTACACAGCTTGGTTTTATCATAGTTATAGATTGTTTTTTATATTTTAAAAATACACTATTATGTACATCTCAAATTTTAAAATCAGAAATTAAGAAGTATTGCTGATGCCCTCTAAATTTAGCTAAGGTTATCACTCTTTGACTTCTCTCTGTAGGTGATCATACTTTTCAAATAAAAATAGTGACTTTAAATTGATATTTTTAGATACTTATTTAATAGTTCTTTAACTTTCATCTAAAAAGAATCTTTTCAATTTTTGTGTATACTTCTTAAGGTAATTCTTTTGTTTTATTAATTCTTTATTTATGCTAAAAACTTTTTATTTCTTATTTTTATTTTATTTTTGGTGAATTTTCAAGGCCACACTGAATACTACATCAAACAGATATATATGAAACGTTTAAAAAGTTTAAGAAAGTTGTGCTCACTTCGGCAGCACATATACTAAAAAGTTTATATAAGTTGTACAATTTCTGCCACTTCTTTGAGAATTTTTAATTTTTAATACATAAGAAAGTAACCTTTCACTGAATATGAAAATGTCACACCATATTGTTATTCAACTCTATAGAAATATTATTTAATATGTAATTTCAAGTTGAATGTATTCTTCTCAGTAAACTTTTGTTTTACTCTGTATTTATGGGGTTATGTATTTCTTTAATTTTGCAGGTGCAAATATTTGCTATGATAGGTCTAGTTTCTTTCCTCAGAAATCTTTCTAGATTTCTGATAATTTAATTTTCATTTTTTCTTTCACTTCTTTTTAAAAAACATGGATTATTTCTAGGTGGAAAATTCATTTTCTCTGGCACATACCCAATACATGGTTCTCATAGTTGTAAATTGTATTTTTCACATTTGCATTCTAAGGAAGTTGAGCCTTCCTTAGAAGGCTGAGTTTTACAAGAGTTACAGATTCTTTTGACGGTGGACACAACACAATGACACTTAGATAGATGAAAGGCAATTTTTCTTGGTTATTTTTGCCTCTAAATGAGAAAAGGCTGCCAGGCAGGGTCACACAGGGAGTTATACCAGGGACAGGGTAATAGCAAGCTGGAATCCTCAGGAGCAGCCTGTATACGACAAGTGAAATAAGGTTAGCTACGTTTCGATGGATCCCTTTGTATGTCTCATTTGGAAAACTGTCCAGGTTCTGGGGCATAGAGCCTGTCCCTATTCTGTGATACTTGGAAAATCAGAAAATAAGTAGAATTGTTGATGCCTTCTTAATTTAAATAAAGTTATCACACTTTAACTTGCCTCTATTGAGGATCATACTCTAAAAATAAAACTAGTGACTTCAGATTGATGCTATTGGATAACCGTAGGACTGTGAGGGTGGGTGCATAATGGCGGGTGTATGAGAGCCCAGTAAGGGAAGTCGTTGGGAAGTGAATTTAATTAGCTGTGCAAGAAGGGGAGCTGATTAACCTCTAACCAAATAATTTCTAACCTCTAACCTCATAACTGAATCAACACAGCATTTAAAAAAAATATTACAGTATTACTAGGTAATAGAACAAAACCTAAATTCTGTTCTCTTCTGTTTTTAATGTGGATATAAAACTTACCAAAAATTTGGAATCTTACTAACCTCTTTTTCTATCTTTTTACACAGCTTCTGTTAGGACCTGGGGTGTGTATTCGTCTATTAATTTCTCTACCAAATTTAGCTGTATTTAGGGGTAGAAAACAAAGAAAATTTTTATCACAATACTATAAGTGAGGACATGCAAAACTAGTAACATGTGAGGATGAGTTCTCTAGATAAAACCTCTAGTTAGTGAATATGGGAATTATAATCATCCAACATTGTTATTGATTACATTTTCTTTTTAGGGAATTCTGTGACTGAGAATCTCTTGTCTGAAATTAAGTTTTCATGTTATAAGTATCGTTATCTATATGTACTATTTTCTGTATCCCCCCTGTCACAGATCACTACTGAACATGGTATAATCAATACTTGAAATAATGAAATGTTGGAAGTTAAAAAGTTCATAGAATTACATAAATTACACATTTTAATGCTTTCAAAGCCAATTCAGAGTACAATAATGCGTTGGTCTAATCAGAGCATTTATGTGAACAAAATTTACTCTTTTATTGCATGTATAGTCATGATTCAAATCACTTTCTACATATGAGCATATATTTGAGAAAATATTTTACAACTATAAATGTACCATAAAAATGTTAGACATTATTATTTTGGTTATTTTATCTGGCATCTAGACGTGAATGAAATTTAGTATGATTTGCACTTAGGAAATAACTTTATTATTATTTATATCAAAGGATCACAAAGAAATACATACATGTATGTACACTTTAGTCCTTCAGTTGTCATACAGAGTTCTACTGATTTTTACAAAAAACTAGTCAGATGACTTAGGGATACTCCAGATTCCACTACTTAACGAGTTCATTCAGTGAATCATTTATTCTCTGAGCTTTGCTCTGCTCCTCAGAGACTTGTATAATTTCAAAATTAATTAAAAACTTATAATCACATAAACCATCTTCTTCTAAAAATCAACTTCATTTTAAAATGAGGTAACCATGACATAGAAGGCTAAATTGGACTAAACAAAATGTGGCAGTATTCATAGTTATAGCACTGAATAACCCCAGTCCTTTGATCTAGGCATGTTGAACTGTATAATATGCTCTGTTTTATAGTTGTACTGAGGTAGAATATAAAAAAGTTTGGAAGCCATAACATGCTGTAGCATTTGAAGGTTTATTTATTTAATACTAATGATAATTTTGTATTTCAATAGAGAATTTTTCCTCATGATATCATTTCTTTGTAGTTATAGTTATTCTGATCAATCTTAGTTAAGTGAATTCATGAAGAATATTTTAACATTAACAAAATGCAAGCACGATAAATTTTACATCACCAAATAAAGAGCAAATCCCACAAGACAAAAACAATGTCAGAGCTGTCCTGTTATCATGAATACCCTTCACTTAATGCGTTTATAGCCATGCATGCTCATAGATAATAGTCCTAAAAACCCACCTACAACTTCCAAGGAAACACTCCTACAGCCACTCACATACACAAATAGAGAGTGAAAAAATACTCTAAAGCTCCAAGTATAATGGGAAACACTGAATATATTTCAAAATCCCACAGACATACTTAGAATTGAATAAGAGTAAATAGATTGTAAATTACTAATGGATAGGGTTCATTTTGAAGATGATCCTTCAGATTTTCAATGTATATTTAAAACTTTTATGGAAAGCTACAGGCTGAATATTCAGCTATAAATATCCTTCTGACTTGTGTAAGGTGGCAACTGCTGATCCATTTTTTTAAATTGTCTTTTAACAAACAAACACCTTTTCTGTTGAAAAAGCATTTTCTTCTAGCATGTATTCTATATGCTTTGTTTCCTCCTTTATCCATTTCTCAACAAGAGTGACCCCGATGTGAAAGTTGTAGCATCATTTATATATCTCAGCATAAATTAACAGTCAAATTGGTATATAATTTTTATTTATTATTTCTCTTTTTCAATACATTTTGTGAAAATCTCTTACTGAATAGATTATTAACAATTCAACTTTATAATCTGCTAGTGGTAATCATAAATCATATTTATGTGTGTGTGTGACTTATCGATGTGTTGAAAATACATGTTGTTTTCCAAAATTTTAAATTATTTAAACCATTTCCTAGGCATAGCAAACTAAAAAAGTAAAACTTTCTGGTAGATTTTACAGTTTAAGACCCACACAGAAACAAAAAGACTTTAACAGTCTTATAGGAGGTTTGAAAAAATACTTTGAATCAAAACTAATTCTGCTGCTCACTACTTACCACAATAACATATGGTCAATGACTAATTCTGAATGCAACTTAACATTTTCTGAATCCTACCAGGGTCCTTTGTGTTTAGAATCACTAGATAATTCAAAAGTGAAAAAGTTTATTCATCCCATAGCTACTTACACATATTTGGAAAAAAAAGTAAGAGAGAAGTTCAAAGTATAGAATTTGTAATTTATGGTAAAAAGATTTTTGGGCTCAATTATTTTTATTCCTTTCTTTACTCCTTCCATCAATCCACCACATATCCTTGCCCAATTGATAGAAAATGCCGTGTTTTCACGGTTTTTATTTGCCAAGTAAAGAGTAATATTTCACAAATACTTTTCTGTTTAAGAAAATAGATCTTGTCATTCATTTCCTGGATACTTATTACGTATGTACTATGTGCCAGGCACTGTCTTGGAGCTAGAGTATGTTAAAATATCAACCACAAAAAAGATGCGTGATCTTTGTTCTCCCCAAATTCACCATGTAGTAGATGAGACAAACATTAAGACTTACAAAAATGCATGTAATATCATAACTAAGAAAAAGCTTTGAAGGAGAAGTGAATATTCCTATGACAGCATAAAGGTATTTGAACAAGTCAAGGAGTCAAGAGAAAAGATTTAGGAGACGACTGAACTGAGTTCTGAATACCAAGGAGGAGGTAAATAAAGAAAAAAGTTGTGATTAACTTGAGCGGGAAGATGGGAAATAGCTTATGCGTTAGTATCCTCTATTCTCCAATCATGAGATTCCTATTTATGTGCATCTAATCAATATGCGAGAGAACTTTTTCCATCAACTTTGTTGAAGGTATTCTCGCTGACATTTCAAGTAAAATATAAAAAAGAGAGTTCAGATGCTTCTTAGACATTGACATGCATAAATATTATTACTGATATTCATGGCTTTCATTTCCAATGTGGCATTTCTAACAAATAATTGGCATAAATCTGGAAATTTTATTTCATTGTTTTCTTGGTGGTCTCTAAACTGAAAACAAAAGGTAAAATTTAGAAAATTCTATTGGCTGTATTTAATTAAATATAATATGCTTAATTAAAATAGATGACTATATACCTGTGAATGGCATTTTTCTCTGATGGTTAATGGTTTTCTTATTCACAGGCTTTATTGTCAGGATAAAAAATGTAGCAATACATATAAAGTATATCTAGATCAGTATCGATAAAAAATAATTCCTGATTTATCCCAACATTTTCTTGCCAACATATAATGCATATTCTCCTTATATACTAAAAATTCACTTGATACATGAAAAAAATTTAGTACTGAGTTCCTTAGACATAGATTTTCCAATTTATAATTGAAAATGTATATTGGTTAGTAGAGTAAATAATTTAAACATTCAGAGCCTCTATGCCTTCATCTAAGGAATAGTTATAATAATAGTTAATAAAATTTATCCAATGATTAAATTAGGTAATTTATTTAAAAATCTTATACCATATTTGCTTACAGATATATGCACTCATTGTTTGTAGCCTATATTTGTAACTTAATATATAAATAACATAATTTGTAATTGTTATTGTAACTGATAAGAATTGTTCATTACTCATTTTATAATTAAAGTCTGGGGGTTTTGACGGCCAATTAGGGCAGTTTAAAACTCCCTGAAGGGAAACAGAGCCTCTTACTCACAGGAAAGAGAGAGGTGGCAGAGTTTCAGAAGAGAGGAAGACCGGATAGTTTCGCAATTCATACATACTCACCTTCCAGGATCACGGTCGATGTACCCAGTTGAAAAGAGAAAGGCTCCCTCGTCCCCCTCGAGGGGCTCGTGATGGCGGCGTAGCTGGCTTCTGCAGTGCCCCGCTGCTCAGACCTCTCGGGGAGCATATACAGACGGGCAGGCTGTGGGGCTCCTACTCCAGGGCAGGGTCTAGGGGTGAATGTTTACAGTTCCTGAAGCCCCAGTGGGCATGTGTTACAGGATGCTCTCTGAGTTTGCCGTCTATAGGCAGCTCGTGTTAACCAGCTCAGTCAGGCCCTCTACGTTGTGGCAAGGACAGAGGGCTGTCTGTATCTCGGGTTCTTGCCTTGGTGTACCTGAAGAATCGGATCACACATGGGCTTGGAGAATGAGTGCAAAGTTTTATTGAGTGGAAGTAGCTCTCCGCGCATGCGGCAGCCAGAAGGGAGATGGTTTTCCCCTGGAGTTGGGGTGCTCGGCAGCCCCAGCTGTCCTCTGACTGCCCAGGCCAACCCCCGCCTCCTCCCGCTGGTCCGCGGCCTGCTGGCTTCCGGGTGCCTGTCAGCGTGTTCTTCTGCTGGCGTGCTCCTATGGATGACCAGAGCTTGTGTCTTCTTCTCCTGATGTGTTGTTCATTAGGACGTCCAGCCACTTGTGTATCTGCCTGCAAGGGTCTTGGGCTTTTACAGGCCCAGAATGGGGGCGTGGAGAGCCAGGATGGTCTTGGAAAATGCGACATTTGGGCGGGAAAGCAGGTGTGCCTGTCCTCACCGAGGTTCCTGACCGTTGGAGCCCTAGCCAGAGACCACGCCCTCCTCTCCCCAGCACTTCCCTTTCCCTCTTCTGTATCATTTAAAGGGACCACGCTCTTCCCTTCCCAGTACTCCCTTATGAATTTTATAATTAAAATAAAGTCCACCATAACTCTTAAGGATGAAGCGTTAGAAAAATTCTTATTAATGTAAGAAACATTACCAGTATTACAACTCTCATTACTTCAGTCTAATATTAATTTAGATTATTCAAGATAATGGAATTAGACAAGCTAAATAAATTAGTGGTGAAAATATGAAAACATTGAATGCAAATTAACCCTTTTTTGGGTAGATAAGATAATTATGTGTAAGGATACAATATAGCAGATTTCTAAACTTAACCAGCACAATATTGCATTAGACTTAGGTTTAGCCAGAGTTTTCTATACATTTGTCTATAATTGGTGGGAATTTTAAGCCACTGTGTAGTTCTTCCTGATTATGCACTCATTACTTCATATCAGCAGTTTGGAATTGGTCATGGTGGGAGTATTTACATCACAGAAATTTTAAAATGTCACAAATCAAAGTCTGCCTCCCACTCCCAACCCCAGAAAGCTGGCTGTCAAATTTTACTAGCACCCCTCTGCATCAGACTTATGTTTAGCCAAGCAAAGTGTTCTATATATCTTACGGTAATAATTTGTTTATGGATGAGATGTGAACTGAGAGCCCAAGATGAACATATCAGAGAACTTCTTGCAATATTTCTTTTTATTTTAGATTTTTGCCAAGGTTTTGGGGAAATGTGGTCTCTCTTTGATAGAGTTTCAAAAGCAGGAACTTTGGAATCCTTGGCTTCTGGCCACTCATACAACTAAGTCATAGAGAGGTCCTTGCCAAGAGATGGAAAATAGAGTCCTGGTAATACTAATTGTCTCCCTAGATAGAGTTGTACCAGAAGTCAAACTAAACTCACATTTTCACATACATAAGCCAATTGTTTGTTTGTTTGTTTTTCTTTTTTCTTTGATTCTGTATGGGTAATCAGCATTGAATTTCTATCACTGTTAAATAAATTTTTCCTGAATATCACATATGTATTAGTAACAAACTCTAAAATATTATTGCTCCAAGTCTTTAGAAATAGATAATGATGTAGATCTTTTCCTGACACATTTTAAGATGAACAATGAAGACCGTTTTCACCTTTGCTTTATGATGTGGAGATAAAAATAAGGAAATTCTTATTTGTTTCATTTTTGGAAGAAAGATAGAGTATGGATACCTCTGAGCTCAAAGGTTTACTTTACATATCTGGAAATCTCCCAGATTTTTTCCATTCCTCCTATTGTCTTTCCAAAGCCCAAACTTTTTATAGGAACTTAAAGTAGGTTATTTGAGGGGAGAAAAGTTGCCTTGAATTATTCCCTGTTGATCTCAGATGCTTAAAACAGATTCTTACTTTCTCCCAAGGAGTAACTAATACCCTGTGGTATTAGGCAGGCTCTTTACACAGTAACATCATGATCGTTTTTAGCAAAAGGAAATAGTCTGTGATTATTGAGCTATTATTTCCCATGAGTCCTCAAAAAGATGGACCAGGGAAAGCAAATCAGTAGTTTTGTCAGTTTCTTATTATTAGTGTGATCATGTGATGTGTTGGAATGTACAGATTGCCTATGGGGAGGAGAAGAGTGTCATTTCTCTTTGGAAAAATAACCTGCCTAACTTATCTTTATAGAACCTCAGGAAGTCTTTACTAACTTACAATTTTTAATCATTAATACAGGCTTAGATAAGTAGGTTGTATCAGCAAATAGGATTTCAACTTACCTAAGACCATAGTCACAAGATTCATGATTTTTGTTTGTGGAAATAAGTCTTAAATATATTTGAGAAAATTAAAGTAATAATGAGATATTTTGGAGGGTCATCTTAACATGTTAGAAGAAAATGGTAATAGTAATTTGTTCGGATTTCTGGTCTGTGATGTAAGAAGCTTGCAAATTGTCACTCTATCTCAAGTAAACAGCTGAGGAAACTGAAAAATCAACTCTTCTTATTTTCAAAAGACAAGGGACACAAGTGGTTTGGAGGCAAACCACTGCCCACCCCCCCCACCCAAATTGGAGAGACTGACAGATAAATATGGAGAAATAAAATTTACCTGAGCCGACATCCACCAGCTGAAACCTCTGTGGAAACCAGTGCAGGGGTAGAGAAACCTGAACTGTAATCGATGAATTGCTAGAGGTGCAGTAAGAACAAGTTTGAAAGCTAAAAATTCCATAGTAAAACAGTTATGGCGGTTGAGTTCACATACTCATAAATTTTACCTCCAAGAATTCTACCAGGTCCTCACAGTAAATATTGAAAAAAAAATCACCTAATGCTTCCCAGCAGGAAGAGGGAAAAATGAACCATTTTGAAATACTCCAGAGTATTCTGTATTCTGTAACAAAGCCTGCACAAGGAGGGACTATTTAACAAGAGCTTAACCTGCTGGAGTTTTCTCAGAGCCTAACTTACCTAGAGAAATGGGGAGACCCAACTTCATCAAGCTCTAGTCTTCCATGTGGAGGAAGGGAAAGCCCAGCTTCAGCCCAATTGAACTCTCCTGTCCCAAGAAGGGGAGAATAGGGGAATGAAGAAGCACATGTGAATTTCACGGTTGAGAGGCACAGGCTCACTATAAAACCCAGACCTAATCAAAGACTATAGAACTCATTCCTTCCACCTACACCTTACCACCACATTACTAAAGACCTACTAATAAACTTATTTTTACCCAGTATATCATTTCTGGCCATCAGGGAAAAAAATTACAAGGCATACTAAAAGACAAAAAAATACAGTTCAAAGAGACAGACCAAGCATCAGAACCAGACTCATATATGGCTGGAATGTTGGAATTATCAGACTGGCAATGTAAAACAATTATGATTAATATGCTGAGGTTATTGTTATGGTTTCTTTCTAATTTGATCTTAAAGTCTCACTCTTGAAAGTGTTCATAAGGCAAAATATTCACTTTCCAGAGGAAAGTAAGGTTTGGATGTGTTGGTGAAGTGAGACACAGTGAGGAAGTGAAATAGAAATGCTTGCAACAGAAAAAAATATATATTACTTACAGATTCCTGAGAGGTTAGAAGTGCCATCCAAAGGGCAAAGGAATCCTGGAGGTGACAAGGAGTTCAACCAGCAGGTGGGAAATGAGAAAGAAATAGAACCTCTGAGTCTACGCCTTTATTTATAGACATGTGGGTTTACGGACATCCCTCAGGCTTTGCCATGGGATTTATAGATTGCTTAGTTTAAAGAAACACATGTCAAGGAACGGGCTTATTTACAAGACTCTGGTGTTAACCATTATGTTTGATTATGGTCAGCAGCTATGAAGTGTGTTTAGTTTTGGATCTGTTAGATAAGAAACAAGTGGACTATATTATCTACAACCACTAAGTGATGGGAAGTTTTAACTAATCCAAAGGTGACAAACTATGACTGGATTTCAGAAAAATTAATGTCAGGCTTAAAAATGGATGCTGAGGCAGCAAATGTATCACACTAATTTATAAGAAAAGAGCTCTAATGGATAACGTAGACAGCTTGCAGAAACAGGAAAAAAAGTAAAGAGATGAACATTTTAAGAAAGAACAACAACAAAAAGGCTGGAGATCAAAAATGTAACAGAAATAGAGATGCCTTTGACAGGCTTGTAAGTAGATGGCACATGGACGAGGAATCTCTGAGCTTGAGGATACTTCAGTAGAAACATCCAAAAGTCTGAAAGTAAACAGGAAAAAATGCAGGAAAAATACAACAGAATAAGACAAACCACAATATCTAAGAACTGTGGGATAACCACATAAGGTATAACCTAACTCTAAAGGAAATAGCAGAAGAAGAAGAAAGTAAGTAATTAACAGAAGAAATACTTAAAACAATAATGACTGAGAATTTTTCCAAATTAATGTCAAATGCCAAACCACAGACCCAGGAAGCTCAGAGAACACAAAACATTATAAATGTCAATAAAACCACACCTACACATATCATTTTCAAAAAAAAAAAAAAAAGATTAAAAAAAAAATTCTGAAAAAAGTCAGATGAAAGAAACACCTTCCCTAAAGAGGAGCAAAAATAAGAATTCTATTCAACTTCTCCCAAAAACTTTGCATTAAGAAAAGAGTGGAATGATATATTTAAGACATCAAGGGAAAAACCTCACCAACCTAGAATTCAACCCTGCAAAGTTATCCTTGCAAAGAGAAGGAAAAATAAAGATTTTTCTCAGAAAAACAAATACTGAGAAAACGCGTTGCCAGTAGATCTGCCTTAGAAGAAATCACTGAAACTGAAACCAGGAAATCAACAGAGAAAATAAACCCCAAAGCTGGATTTTTGAGCTCACTAAAGTTAGCCTCTGTCCAGGCTAACAAAGAAAAAAAGAGAGAGGACATAAATTCCTCATGTCAGAAATAAAAGATAGATATCACTTCAAACCTCAGAGACATTAGAAGTGTAATAAAAGACTATTATGAACAACTTTATGCCCACAAGTTTGATAACCTGGATTGACCAACTCCTGGAAAAGCACAACCTTCCAAAACTCAAACAAAATAAATAGATAATTTGAATAGCCCTATATCTATTACAGAAATTAAATCAATAATTAATAGTGTTACACAATAGAAAGCACCAGGCCCAGATGCATTCACTGATGGATTCTACCAAACAATCAGGGAAAAAATTATGCCAATTCTTTATAACCTCTTGCAGAAAATTGAGGCAGAGGGAATACTTGCTAACCCATTTTATAGGACCACCATCACCCTAAAATCAAAACCAGACAAAGACACAAGAAAATAAAACGAAAGACCAATATCATCCATGAATATAGGTGCAAAAATTGTCAATGAAATCTTATCAAATTGAATCCAACAACATATAAAAAGAATTATAAACTGCAGTAGGCAAAGCTGGTTCAACATTAAAAAATTAATTAAGAACAACACCCAAATGCTAAATTTAACTGGCTTGAAAAACTTACTAATGATAACTGGTTGATATTTGGTTTGATTTAATCATCCCACACTGTATACGTGTATCAAAACATCACTCGGGATGCCGAGAAAAGGAAACATTTATACACTATTGTTGGGATTGTAAATTAATATAACATATATGGAAAACAGTATGGAGATTTCTTAAAGAACTAAAAAGAGAAGTACCAGTCAATCCAGCAAGCCCACTACTGAATATCTACCCAATGGAAAGGGAATCATTATATAAAAGAGAGACCTCCATTGCAGTGTTTATCACAGCACTATTCACAATAGCAAAGTCATGGAATCAACCTAACCATCCATCAATGGCTGACTGGATAAAGAAAATGTGATATATGTACACTATAGAATGCGATGCAGCCATAAAAATAATGAAATTCTGTCCTTTGCAGTAACATGGATGGAGCTAGAGGCTATTATCCTACATGAAATAACTCAGAAGCCAAAAATAAAATACTACATGTTCTCACTTAGAGTTGGGAGCTAAACAATGGGTACATATGGACATCATGACGGAAAGATGGAAATAATAGATACTGAGGACTACAAAAGAGGAGACCTTGGGAAAGGGGGTGAGGGTTGAAAAATTATCTATTATCTATTAATAGATATCTATAAATTATCTACTGGGTACAGTGCTCACTATCTGGCTGATGGGTACACTAGAAGCCCAAACTTCATTACACTAAGCATCTGTGTAACAAACATGATATACTCCTTAAATCTACAATAATAATTAAATTAATTAAGTAATTAACAGTTGGAATAGTCAAGCAACATCAATGTTGTTGGAAAATAATGATGCTGATCAAAATCATTTTGAATTTTGTTAGCTGCATTTGGATGTAATAGTAGATGTAAAATGTATTTACTCTAATCAAAATAAATTAATAATAAAGTCAGAACTTGAACATGAATAAACACACCAAACAAGATGATTCAAATAATGCCCATATATTATTGGGCAACTGCTGCTGATTTATGATTAGTATTTCAAAATAATATAAATACCTATATATATCTTCAAAGAGCAAAGAGAACATAAGTAATATAGGGATTTGTGTAACATATTTAAGGCTAGCATTTATTTGAAGAGATCACTGATTTTCACTGAGAGCTAGAACAGGAAATTATAAAAAGATGCTTCTGTGAGGTAGACAGGGCAAGGCCTGGCAAGAATGGTCTCACAACATTTTATTCTAATCAACGGACTATCCCATTGCCCTTTAATCTCCCTTCTGCAACTGACGAGGCCTCATATTATCCAGTTACCAGTCATCCATTCAAGAATGGCAACATTCCCTTTAAAATGGATACAAATAATTATTGACACATTTTTTTCCTGGCTTCTTTAAAGGTTTCACTTGTTTTGACTTACATAGAAAAATTTTTGCAAACCATCATGGGAGATATTTTAGTTATTTTAAAATGTTATAGTATATAAGAAATGAAAAGTTAAATTACTTGATTTTAGGTAAATCATTATGAACAATTATTGATTTTATTTAAATACAAACTTGAATAATTCTATTTTGACTTCTTTTCCTATTTAACTAAGAATGTGCTGTTTAATTTACTTTAAATTTATTATGTAATGAAATGTATGGCTTGTGAACAAATTTGCGAAATAGAAAATTGGTATAGACTGAGTTTGGAGACAACTTATAGAAGTTGCAAGCTACAATAAGTCATGATATCAAAATAGATAAAAGTTATTTGTATTAACTAACGTTTGAGTATCATGCATTTTGGGCAAAAATAATCAACCTGCAATAAATTTTATATTTAACTATAAAATAACGAGACAAGACAAAAAGTTTTAGGCTATTGTTTGTAAGGATTTCTCTGAAGTTAATATACATTTGTGCCTCATTTGACTCTGTTGTCAGCTTATCAAGAAGACTGTAAGGATATATATATATATATATATATATACACATATATATACATATATACATATATATACATATATATACATATATACATATATATACATATATATACATATATACATATATACATATATATACACATATATACACACATATACATATTAAAATGGGTGATGTTTATTTCTAATAATGAAAAGCCCAATTGTAAAAAAAAAAACAAAAAAACACTGTCCCCCATCAATTTATACAATTATGATTTGTCAATTAAAATACTATAAATAAATATTAACTAAGTTATATCAATAAGCTAGAGAAGAATAGTCATATGATTATATTATTAAATGTAGAAAAAGCATTTGACAACATCTAAGATCCATTCAGTATAAAAACTCTCAGTTACCTAGGAAGAGAGGGTCCGCAATGTGATCAATGATATTTACCAAAACCTACAACAAACATCACACTTAACGATGAGAAAAGTGAAGTTTTCCCACTGACATCAGGAACTTATATGTGAGATCAGTCAGTACAGTTGGCCCTTCATGTCCTCAGGGTCCATATCTGGGGCTTCAACAAACCGTGGATCAAAAATACAGTATTGGCATATCTCCTAAATGTGATGTTCCCCTTCCTGTGTCCATGAGTTCTCATTGTTCAATTCCCACCTATGAGTGAGAACATGCGGTGTTTGGTTTTTTGTCCTTGCGATAGTTTACTGAGAATGATGTTTTCCAGTTTCATCCATGTCCCTACAAAGGACACAAACTCATCATTTTTTATGGCTGCATAGTATTCCATGGTGTATATGTGCCACATTTTCTTAATCCAGTCTATTGTTGTTGGACATTTGGGTTGGTTCCAAGTCTTTGCTATTGTGAATAGTGCCGCAATAAACATACGTGTGCATGTGTCTTTATAGCAGCATGATTTATACTCCTTTGGGTATATACCCAGTAATGGGATGGCTGGGTCAAATGGTATTTCTAGTTCGAGATCCCTGAGGAATCGCCACACTGACTTCCACAATGGTTGAACTAGTTTACAGTCCCACCAACAGTGTAAAAGTGTTCCTATTTCTCCACATCCTCTCCAGCACCTGTTGTTTCCTGATTTTTTAATGATGGCCATTCTAACTGGTGTGAGATGGTATCTCACTGTGGTTTTGATTTGCATTTCTCTGATGGCCAGTGATGATGAGCATTTCTTCATGTGTTTTCTGGCTGCATAAATGTCTTCTTTTGAGAAGTGTCTGTTCATGTCCTTTGCCCACTTTTTGATGGGGTTGTTTGTTTTTTTCTTGTAAATTTGTTTGAGTTCATTGTAGATTCTGGATATTAGCCCTTTGTCAGATGAGTAGGTTGCAAAAATTTTCTCCCATTCTGTAGGTTGCCTGTTCACTCTGATGGTAGTTTCTTTTGCTGTGCAGAAGCTCTTTAGTTTAATGAGATCCCATTTGTCAATTTTGGCTTTTGTTGCCATTGCTTTTGGTGTTTTAGACATGAAGTCCTTGCCCACGCCTATGGCCTGAATGGTATTGCCTAGGTTTCCTTGTAGGATTTTAATGGTTTTAGGTCTAACATTTAAGTCTTTAATCCATCTTGAATTAATTTTTGTATAAGGTGTAAGGAAGGGATCCAGTTTCAGCTTTCTACATATGGCTAGCCAGTTTTCCCAGCACCATTTATTAAATAGGGAATCCTTTCCCCATTTCTTGTTTTTGTCAGGTTTGTCAAAGATCAAATAGCTGTAGATATGCGGCATCATTTCTGAGGGCTCTGTTCTGTTCCATTGATCTATATCTCTGTTGTGGTACCAGTACCATGCTGTTTTGGTTACTGTAGCCTTGTAGTATAGTTTGAAGTCAGGTAGCGTGATGCCTCCAGCTTTGTTCTTTTGGCTTAGGATTGACTTGGCAATGCGGGCTCTTTTTTGGTTCCATATGAACTTTAAAGTAGTTTTTTCCAATTCTGTGAAGAAAGTCATTGGTAGCTTGATGGGGATGGCATTGAATCTATAAATTACTTTGGGCAGTATGGCCATTTTCACGATATTGATTCTACCTAATGCTAAATGACGAGCTAATGGGTGCAGGAAATCAACATGGCACATGGATACATATGTAACAAACCTGCACATTGTGCACATGTACCCTAAAACCTAAAGTATAATAAAAAAAAAAAAAAAGAAAAAAAAAATACAGTATTGGCTGAGTGGGGTGGCTCACGCTTGTGATCCTAGCGCTTTGGGAGGCTGAGGCAACATAGACCCTGTCTCTACAAAAACGAACAACAGTAATAAATAGTTTATTTGTCAATTAAGCATGAATAAAACTGGGGAGGTGAAGATAGATAATCTAAACTGTTATCTCAGTATTCTGTGAGACAAGCACAGCACAATCATACCTCTAGTTTACTGAGGAGACAATGAAGCTTCAAGCAGTTTGTCTGGGTGTCTCCAACGTTATGTACTAGCTAACCGTTCTTCTTACTTCCAAACAATTGGCCAGAGAAATCTACCAAAATATCTGAAAGAAATATAGATTTTATAGCAAGGTTTCCAGATTGCTAGGAGTCAGAACTTGTAGGGCCAAGACAGACAAGTTACCTGTGCACCAAGAATGCGAGACATTTCCCTGTGATATCTAGTGTATGTGATGAGTTTTTTTCTACCTGAATTTAAAAGGTACCAAAGTCATCCTTAGGACTGGTAAATGGTGAAAGTGACAAGGAACAAAATAAATAAGAAACGAGATTATCAATTCGCATAGTATGGTTCACAAACTCCTGAGTGTCTTTTTAATGTCCTGTGTAACAAAATGCAAGGACTTCTCTTGCATATGAAAGTACATGGTTGACTCTAGGAAAAAACAGTTGTGTAATTGTTTCTGTTGTTGGCTGAACTAATTGCATTTACAAATGGAGCAACATTTTTACTTGAAAGAACAATTGATAGCTAAACCATGGTTATTGTGACTTGGGTAATAAGTAGACTTTTTTTTCCAAAATCAGTGAAGTCAGTCATTGCCAAAAACAAACAAAACAACAACAACAACAACAAAAACCAGCAACAACAAAAAAAAACACCTCACAGCATTTCTGGCAGTAACGCAACGTGAGCTTTTAAGTATTATAATAATGGAAATCTTATATTCTCTCTTTTGAGTTAACTAGTGTTTCAATGCATGAAGTCTTTCTGATGAGATTGGTGGTTTAAAAACTGTGTATTTTTGTCATTGTATGATAAAAAGATATTACAAAATCGTGCATAAGTAGAGTATCTATTCAAAGTGCAAGTAGAATGTAAGAGTTTGAGAAAAGTTGATTGATAGTGTCTCAGAGCCTTTAGTGCAACTCACGTTTATGAAACTACAACTTGTTTAGTATCCTCAGTTAGTTGAAAAGCCATTATGATACTCCTCATTTTCCAAATACATATCCGTGTGAGGCTGTATTCTCTTTATCTGCTTCTAACAAAACATCAAATAACAACAAATTAAATGCAGAAGCAGATATAAGAATATTGTATTTTATTATGCCAGTCATTAAGGAGATTTGCAAAGAATGTAAAACACTCATGTCACTACACCAATTCATTTTGGAAGAAATAATTATTATTCACAGAAAGTATAATTTATGTTAACATGTCATGGGTAAACGTGTTATTTTAAATAAATTAATGCATTATTTTAAATTTCTCAGATTTAATTTCTAATACAGCAAATATAGGTAGGCATAACTCATAAAAAAAGAGATCTTTGGCATCTTCAATTATTTTTAAGACAGCAAAGGGAAAATTTTTGAGAACTACTGCTCTAGATGGGATTGTAACTATTTTATTTTCCTGTAAAGTGGCAGATAGTACATATTTTAGGCTTCTCAGGCCATAAAAACTGTTGCAACTTTGCAGTTCTACTGCTGTGCAAAAGCAGCCACAGACAATATGTAATTGCATAAGCATGGCTGAATTCCAATAAAACCCTTTCTGCAAACTTTTTGTAAACAAGTGACTGCAGAATTGACCAACAGGCCATGGTTTGCCAATTCTTGCTCTGGATAATAGGACTTCATAATAAACATAGGGATAATTAAAACTATTCTTTAAAAAAACCCAGAAAGTTATTATGCTCTATAGAACAATAAGAAAGACTTACTGATAAAATTAGGTTGAAGAAATCCTGACAAATGACAAAAGACAGAGGTATTTCCTCCTGATTTAGTTAGTTTTCAACAGATATGTGTGAAGAACTGCTTGAAATCTTGTCCTGTGTCTGACCCACGCATTTTTGTGAGGCAGCATATGGAAAAGTGCCAATTATAAAATGAAAATCAAATAATGACTCTCTCACTAGATAGGCCATGGACAAAATAGGTACTAACAAAACACTATGCAACAAAACACCACACATTTAGAGAACATATTCTTCAAAGAACTATGTGGAATCTACAATTGTTATGATGAAAACTGCAACAATTTATCAAGATACATAAAAGCATCTCAGTAAATGGGGGCTTTTATTTTTTGCCATTTTTTTTTACAATTGTCACATTGTTTATGATGAACATGTTATTGATTTCATAATAAAAAATATGGGCAATCTAGTAGCTAGTTCCACATCTAATAGTAAAACAGAAGACACATTTTTTATGTATAAAATATGACTTTTTTACTATTATTAATAAAATATTGTGTAAGTTCTATCCAAATAATACAGAAAATAGGAATAATCTAGCAGTCAAAAAGGCAAGGCAACAATTTTTTTTTCAGCACCATAAGAATGTGCAAGAAGAATCATTTTTTAAATAATATTTTGACTTTTTCACCCAGTAATTTCGCCTCCAGGAATTATCATTTTCAGAAAATAATCAGAGAATTACAAAAACAAATCCATTTATTGCCCTTTGTTTTATCTGTTTATTGCTCTTAGTAATAAATTGCAACAAAATCTAATTTTTGATGATAGTCTAATGTTTAAATTATGGGTTTCTATTCACTACCTCATTGTTTCTTAAATATATTATTTCTTAAAAACATTCTGGTCCAGTTTTTGCTCCAGCATCCCACTTTTTATCAATGCCACTCATGAATCCTCATCATCCATTGTTAAATCCTGTAACCTGTTTTCAGACCTCATTTTACTTATGACTTTTTAGCAGAACTGAGCTACCACTCTTGAGTCTCTCCTCCTAGATACAGTTTGTTCCCACAATACACAGAGCAACACTTTCTTGGTTCAACTATTGACTCACTTTCAGTTTCCTTTGCCGACTCCTCTTCTTTCCAATCTCTTCTCATAATAAAACCACAGAGCTTGATCCTTGGTCCTCTTCTCTTTTTTTATATTCTCTTCCTTGGTGATCTCATTTGGTTTCATGGCTTTAAATATTATCTTTCTGTCAATTACTGCCAAATTCTAGCTCCATGTAGCCACCTCTCTTTCGAAACTCTGACTTACATATTCATATCAGTTTTATTGGTGTCTTTACTTGTATGCTAACTAGATATATAAAATTCAGTTATCCAAACCTGAACTATAAATCTTCCTGTCAATGTTGGGAAGGACTGCATTTAGCCAGTGTGGACAGCATGGTAGCCTGAGTCTAGAGAGACCTGGCAGACCACATAAGGCTCAGTATTCTGTTTACCAGCTATTTCTTCTGTTCTAAGAGCAGCAGCAATCTTTTATGTGAAAAATCTCTCCCCCTTCTCTTGCTGTTAGTCTAGTGTTGGTAGAAATAATTGCTATGCATTACAGCAAAAGAAAACACTGGTAGAGTTTTAATAAGAGAATTTATATGATAATATTTGCCTTACAAAAAATATCATTTTGTCTATCATGTACACAATGTTATACTATCAACTACCAGATCTTATTGTTCCTGTATAACTAGGATTTTTCTTTTGCGTGGGCAGCATCGTATTGAGTATCTAAAACAAGGACCAATGGTTTGGGCACAATTAAGGAGGTTGCTTGTACTGCATGTCCCTCCAAATTGCTTGCTCTTTCTTTAGAAGACGCCTCAAAGATAACTCTTTCAGGAGGCAGGTGACTTTGCATATCACCTTTCTCTTTCCTAATAGGCTATCATCATGTTTTGGAACTTGTGGCCTTGAAATGTAAGAGTAAAACTTGCTCATAAGGCTCTTATGCTCTTAAAACCTTCCCTGAGTCTAGAGGAAAGAAAATCATCTTTTTTTCATAGATGAAGTTACTTTTCACATGTTTCTTCCTCAAAAAGTAAAAAGAAACTTTAATTATAACTTTGTTTCAGGAAAACCCAAGAAAACTTTATATTACAGAGAAGATACATTTGTATATAGAATGCAAATTCAAAGCTCTTCATGCGTGTGAATGGGGGTGTAAATAAAATTTGCCCCCAAAATATAAATAATCATCTCCTAGTAATGGAATTTTGATAGATTGTTATAGTATTTTTTTCCTTATTTTGAGAAATCTTAAAATGGGTTTTTCCATTTTAATCAGTTTAAACGGTTAAAATCAGATTTTAACCATTTAATCTGAAATTACCAGATACATTCTTACTGTCCTTGTGAGCTCAGACTATTTTAGTAGTCTCTAAGCCCTAGGGTAAAATGAAGACAACTGTAATATTTATATAATACAATCAATATGGGTATAATTTACATGCTGCATATAAAGCATATTTCTATGCTACTTACAAGCACACAAAATGATAACTATTTCTGCTGCGTGTAATTGTTATTACTACTAATATCCTTATAGAATTTTTAATATGACTTTAATTTCTTATTCTAAAACTAAGCTAGGAAATCTGAAAGGTTTTAATCAAAGTTTAAATGAAGGCACAGGATAAATATATTCTTCTACTTGACATATGAAAAGAAGGTGATATTGAGCAATAAATAAGGCACTTGAAAAATTAAATATTAAGAAATGAAAGGCATATTTGATACATATTGCAACATATTGGGAGACATTTTATAGCAAACATAAATTTTCAAAGATATCTCTCATTTTGTCTTAAGCAGCCTCAGACCTTTACCCGTACAATCCACATCTATTTCGTGTGTATGTGATGGCAATATTTTTGCAGATGAGTTATCTTTCTAAAATAAAGCTCTCAACATGTTATTCCTTTACTTTGATAATATTTTCAATGACTTCCAATTCCTTATAAATTAAAATCCAATTTATTTTGTCTGGAACTTTTCCTATAGCTCAAGCTACTTTTAGTGCCAGATCTCTCACTAAACTGAACTCAACATGCTTTTTGCTTCCATCTTAAAAGCCCTATATGCCTTGGCTAACGTGATTTCCTCTTTCTTTCTAAAAAATTATCACATCCTCCTAATCTTTTTGTATCAAAATCTTACCTACTCTTCAAGAGTTGGATTAAATGTCACTGCCTTTACTAAACAACACCATATATTCCCATTGCTCTTTCTCTTTTTCTATTACTATATGTCTCACATTTTACCTTTTCAAATAGAGTATTGGATACGTTGTTTCTTAACCTCATTCTAAGCAACTTAACAAAAAAAACCCTTCAGTGCAAAAAAGCACATTGTTTTGCCTACTTCGTCCCCAAATTAGAGTTTGTTAAGTTATTTTTGTAAGTGATTTACCCAGTTACTCTATCAAAGTAAGTTCTTCCATCTTCATAATGAGGGAGCTGGAGATGATCCCTAATGCTTCTTCCAAATATAGTGTAACAACACTCAAACAGTAAGCTGTCCTGTCTTCAAACAAGAACGGGGTAATAAGATTGCCTCCAAGAGCTAAATCACCCCACAATAGATGTAATTAGCCATCTGTTGGGAGTAACTCGAATTGTCTCTAAATGTATTACTAAAAGTTTTGGAATTCCTAAATTCCCCATCAAAGTAGTATATAATCATCTCAGGAGGCAGTACTGGAAGGGGCCAGTATTTAAAGTAGAAACCTAATAGACTGTACAAAATGTCTCACAGTGTAGCAAGTAGGTGCTTAGAAAACGTAAACATAGAGATTCAAATCCTGACACATTAGTTAGTATTTTTAAGAACAAGCCTGTGTATTAAACCCATTTGATCCCAAGGGCTCATACATTAATATATGAAAAATTTTTCATTCCTTTGTTATTTCATTTTCACCATGCAGTTGACTTCTCACACAGATCTGCCTTAAAGGAGGGAAGATGATGGTAATGCTTCTAAAGCATTTCAGTTAGTGAAGGGACCCATATTGCAGAAACTTAAAATGCAAATAGAATTAAAGTAAAATTCTGCTGACAAATTCAAGAAAGCCTTTGAAATCTCTCTCCTGCGTCACCTCACCCACATAAAGATTGGCATTTACCATATGACAGAGCAGCCTCGAATGACCAGATATTTGCTTTGAAAGATTACTTTTGATTTCTTGTTTTATCCAGGTAGTTACTTCAAGTTAGACATTCCTATACCTCCCTTCAATTACAATAACGGAAGTACATCTAAATTTTGCGAGGCCTGAAAGGTGGAAATGCCACTTGACTGTATGCTACAATTTGAGTATGAGTGAGTGAAGAGCTAATTCTCTAGAAGACAAACATCAAAACTTCTTCTACTAGGTACCTTGAGGTTTCTGAGGGCTATGTGTACAAACTAAATGTAAGTTCAAAATGTACTCCTTTGGCATAAAGTTGAGATTATACATTATTCTTTGCTAAACAAGGGTAATAATGACATCCAAATTACCATGAACCTGATGGATCTATGTAGCTCCTGCATGAGAACATATCCTGAAATATATAGCATCAGTCATGTCACAATTAAAATTATTATTATTTTTCTTGTGGTAAATAAAGAGAATTATAGGCCGAGTGCCATTGCACTGCTTTGGCACTTGGGAGGCCAAGGCAGCCAAATCACCTGAGGTAAGGAGTTCGAGACCAGTCTGGCAAAATGGTGAAACCCCGTCTCTATGAAAAATACAAAAATGATGGTGCATGCCTGTACTCGGGAGGCTGAGGTAGAAGAACCACTTGAACCTGGAAGGTGGAGGTTGCAGTGAGCCGAGATTGCACCACTACACTCTAGCCTGGGCAACACAGTGAGACCCCATCTGAAAAAAAAAAAAGAGAGAGCGTGTGCGAGAGAAATACAGATAATACATGTTTGTTAAAAATGAATGACAGCACCAGACAGACGTGAAATCTCCATCTTGAGGTTCTTATCAACATTATTTGGGAACCAGCATCTAAGACATGGTAGAGACTCAATAAATATTGCTGAATGAGAAAGAAATATATTTTTCTATAAAATCCTCACACTAACTCCATGAGATATTAAAATCCCCCTGTAAAAATATGACTTTACAATTGGTGAGGAAGCTGAGTTTTAGGAAAAGGCAGTTTCAGTGCCCAGCCCTAGGAAAATCAATTATGCCATGGCTGGGTGAAGTTTCCACCCAGCTGAGTTGGATCCAAAGCCTGCCTTCTTTTCCCAATGTTCATGTTCCAAAATTACTTCCTTTAATACTTTTCCTTCCAAAACATTTATTTCAATATTCTTTTAAATAAAGCTGCTACTAGAGAATAGTAATTGATAAAGCATTTATGTGCCATTCAAACTGTAACATATACTTTCTTAAATTTAATTCTTTAGCAGCTGGAGATTGATGAAAAGAAGGTAAAGTTAAGCCATATCCAAGGTAAATCTTTTGACATAATTTTTTATTGTGACAGGTCTTTTTAAAATTATTTTATTATACTTTAAGTTCTGGGATACACGTGCAGTACATGCAGGTTTGTTACATAATTATATACGTACCATGGTGGCTTGCTGCACCCATCACCCCATCATCTACATTAGGTATTTCTCCTAATGCTATCCCTCCCTTAGCCCCCCATCCCCTGACAGTCCCCGGTGTGTAATGTTCCCCTCCCTGTGTCCATGTGTTCTCATTGTCCAACTCCCACTTATGAGTGAGAACATGCGGTGTTTGGTTTTCCGTTCCTGTGTTAGTTTGCTGAGAATGATGGTTTCCAGCTTCATCCATGTCCCTGCAAAGGACATGAACTCATCCTTTTGACTCAGCAATCCCATTACTGGGTATATACCCAAAGGATTATAAATCATTCTACTATAAAGACACATTCACACATATGTTTATTGCAGCACTGTTCACAGTAGCAAAGACTTGGAACCAACCCAAATACCCATCAATGATAGACTGGATAAAGAAAATATGGCACATATACACCATGGAATACTATGCAGACTTAATTTTTGAGTATGTATTGACACATATATTCATATAAAGTTATTCTCTAGTCTTATCTCATTGTTTCATGATCATTATCAGCATTGTATTATGCATATATTTGTTTTTTACATTTATAATATATAAGGTTACAAATTCTTTATGGCTTATAAAAATTTTCCAGAGACATTCTGAATAATCCTTGCCATAATCATGGCTCAGACATATAATAATTTTCACTGTACAGATAACAACTCAGATTCAGGAACTGAAGATACTTAACAAAAATTTAAATTAAGTTTTATGGGGCTTTCCAAATTCATTTCCCACATGTTCGCTGCCTCCCTTTTGTGATATATGAAAGATATCATGGTACAATTATATAATCTTTCCCAAAAGACAAGTGACTAAAACTTAAAATTTTCCTTTTTATGAGCAGGTGGGCTTAGATACTAGATGGAACATTTAGAGGATTAACCATTCCACAAGAGCATGAAAATTCTCCCAGGTTTGCCACTGTTGGCCTTACTCAATTTTTTTTTAAATGCATTGCCCAGTCTTTTTCAAATTCTAGCTATATTTTGAATTATGTCAGATCCTATTTATTTCTTTGAATTTTAAAAATTCTGTTGCCTTTGCATTTTGGATATCCTAAAGTCAAAATAATGTTCTAAGTGGCTTTGCTGTGCACATTGGCCCACTCAGAGAATGTGTGCAATAATACAAATCTGTCTGAAGATCACCTCTATTAATACCAAACCACATTAAAAGTGATATTGTGGAACTATAATCCAAAAACAGTTATTAAGCACCTACTAAGGCCAATGATCTATGGTAGATGTTTTGACCAAACAAAATTAGTGATTTCAATCTTCAAGGCATATATATTCCACTTAAAGATTTAATGGAGGTGTCTTTCTCTTGCTGGAATAGCATACTAATGAGAGAATGAGCTGGCAGTTGCTACATTTCTACAGAGAACATTACCAGACCATTTACAGTTTAGTCATGAATTAGTCACCAGTGAAGATGGTTATATAAAATCTGCTTCAGCAATTCGGATCCGCGAAGTCAGCTTGTATCGTAAAAGTGGCAACAAAGTCAAAGATACACAGAACTGAAGGAATCGTAGACTTCTAGCACTCATCTTCAAACTGAGAAACATGTACCTGTCCAACCCAGCACCTGCAACTACACATGCCAAAAGCCAAGAGAAGAGAATAAATGAATGAATAACATAGATTTTCCCAAATTGCCTAATGTTTGTTGGCATGAACTGCTACTCTTCAAATATACTTGCAAGTATCCTAAAAAATATAAAATATTTTATGGTCATGAGTTTATTAAACAATTATACAACTCGTTATGCAATTGTAAAAGGAAATGTTTTATCACTAGTTCAAACTTGTATATTTTAATCTTGAATAAAATCATAGTGGGGAAGACATTTTCCAAACTCACTCTGATTTCATTCTCGTGATATATCAATACACTTTTATTAGTATATATGATAACTTTTATTGCCAATTTGAATGTTATTAAAGTAACATATTTTGTTCATTACCACATAGGTGGGAAATATTTCATAGTTTTAAAAGAGATAACTTCTTATTAGGAATGTCCAGTTAAGAATATTAAATTTTTATAACATTAGTAAGCTAATTTAATCTATTCATGATAAAGAAATCATTTATTTATCGTACTCGCAAAGTACCTCACAATAAAACTACAATTTTACTAGTATATAAAATTATAAATTTCAGATAACAGGTTTCATTAGCCTAATGCACAGGAATAATAATTCACCTTTTTCTAGCCACTGGAAAGGTGGCAAGAGGGAGATGTGTCTAGGGTTTTCTGTAATAGTCCCTCTTCTTGACAGAGGGTTTTCACTATAAAACATATCTGGACATGATGAGGGCTTTGGGGAAAGGTAAAAAAGTGAAAATGCAGAGAAGCAATTTCACACTTTATTGGATATATGTTTATACAATGTAACATAAGACAAATTTCTTTCTTCAGGATCACCAGAAATTATACACTCAAAGGTGGGATCCTATTATCCTGTCAATACTTTGCTGTCTCTTACATCTTCTTGGTATTTTTTCTGATCTCTCTCACTTTCTTTACAATCAGTATGAAAACACTATTCAAAATCATTTACTGAGCTTGGTATTTTTTGCCTAAACCCATAACCCTGTGGCTTAGCAGCTTAAACTTGTTTCATTAAAATTATCTGTCTACCTATCATTATGTATTTATCTATCTATCTATCTATCTATCTATCTATCTATCTATCTATCTATCTATCTATCATCTATCTATATCATCTATCTTTCCATCTATCTATCAAAAATAGATAGTAAGATTCATGTTATTAAATTGACCAGTTGATAGAAGGTGGAAGGCAGGGGAAATGCCTCTATATGTTAAATTTCTTCTGCATGCTGAGAAAATTTCCACATTTTCTCATAGTATCTTAACAGGCAAAATATAGCTATTTCCCTATTTTTATATATGAGATATCTGAGGCCAAACAAGTTTATTAACTTGTCTGAGATATTGATCAAATCTGTATTGTGTGCCTAAATTTTACTGCCTCCAAGGCTTACGTTCTCAATCAATTTGTTGCTTGTCCTCTGATATTTTATTTTGATTGCACAAATGGTGTATGTCTTTATTAAAAAAAACAAATAAAAATTTATTTTCAAAGCAATCAAAATCTACAGAGTGTAGTCATTAAAATCAGTGAGGGATGAAAAGTGAAGAAAGGAGGGACAGGTGTTTTAAGAAAAGGTCCCTGTCAGCCACAGAGCTGGAACAGAAGAGCACAGGGGGAGAACAGCACAGAAGAATGTGACTCCAGGTGAGAAAACTGCTCTTGTTTGGACATAAGTTGGTCTCCCCAGGCTGTCTACTGTCCTTTGCTTCTCTGGTTTTTGGGGCTCATTATTTCTGTTCTGTTGTTGATGATAGCTTCTGCACAGAGAGTAAGAGTAACTGCTGAAAAACTGCTAGTGTGGAGGTCAACTGGGAAACTTGGGTAGTAATCCCAGAGTAAGGCAATGGAGATCTGAATTTGTGAAATGTCTGAATATGGCAAACGAGCGAAGGACCTGAGGCCACTGAGAGGAAACAGGAGTTTAGCAACTGCTAACCATGCAGATTTTAATTAAGCTTGTGATCTGGACAACAGGGCAGATTCAAGCAATCCTCTAACACGGTGTCTAACCTCTTTGTCCTCATTTTCCTTCTGTTAAAGAGTGCAACATATACACCATGGAATACTATGCAGCCATAAAAAATGATGAGTTCATGTCCTTTGTAGGGACATGGATGAAACTGGAAAACATCATTCTCAGTAAACTATCGCAAGGACAAAAAACCAAACACCGCATGTCCTCATTCGTAGGTGGGAATTGAACAATGAGAACTCATGGACACAGGAAGGGGAACATCACACTCCGGGGACTGTCGTGGGGTGGGGGGAGGGGGGAGGGACAGCATTAGGAGATACACCTAATGCTAAATGACGAGTTAATGGGTGCAGCAAAACAACATGGCACATGGATATGTATGTAACAAACCTGCACATTGTGCACATGTACCCTAAAACCTAAAGTATAATAAAAAAAAAAGAGTGCAACGTTACCTATTTGTAGTGTTCTTTTAAAGATAAAAATAATAACGTATTATGGAGATTGCATTAGAGTTTAGCACATTGTTAGTGCCTAATAATCATTTTTTTTCCTCATCAATATTATCATAAGTAGTAGCAGGGAAAAAGAGAGGAAAGTTAAATCTAATGTATTATAAAGACCTAACAGAGTGTTTTCAGAGCAGAACGTTGATCTGTATAGATTTTTATATCAAGTAAAACTTGACATTGCATACTTGTGTCTACTATGAATTCTTTAAACCAATTTCCATTGTATTTTTCTTATTTGAGCCCTGGAAGGCACATATTTTATTTAAATTTTCTCTTTTGCATCTTTGAAAAAAAAATTCAATATTTTTTAGCTTTATTTCTGTAGGAGACATAATAATGAATGATAAAATTAAGTTATAAAAATTTTTCTTTTCTTTCTACAATTTTGCTTTAAATAAATCATGATATATAGCTGAAGAATTAACTATGATAAACTACTATGAATTTATCATCTAAACAGAGCTTAGGATGGACTGAATTAAAAGCTATATGAAGTATAATTCAAGAAGGAAAAGAAAATGGTATCAGAATACAGAATAGCATGGCATATTTCTCCATTATACTTGAAAAAGTAAAATTGTTTTATATATTTGGATTTTACATGTTTTAGGGAAAGTATTGATAATAACATTACTGTTACTATTATGAACACAGTAAACTTACATCAGATGATGTTTTATAATTTACTAAAAAGCTATATTTTAATTCTCAATTCTTACAATACTACCATAAAAAACATACATTTGTCTTCAATTTAAAGATGACAAATGTAGTATCTGGAAGGAGAAATGAATTGCTCAAGTTTACATATTATACTGATAGATAAATTCTATGTTCAGGTACAGATATGCTGATGCCCAATCTAAAATTCATAAATTATACTACATATCCACAACCTTTTTTAGTGGACTGTCAGTGAGAAAGAGAACTAGATAAGAATATAGAAATGAAAGCAAAATGGAAACATTTTTAAACGTAAATGGTTGTTTCAAAACTGACAATAATTTTTCCATGTGCTCAAAATGCTGAGCAAATGTTAAACTTCTTCAATTAATTGGATGTGTCGATGTGGCCATGTGTATGTTAGTAAGAGTCAGGGTTATTCAAAGAAATATATACATGTATACACATATGTCTATGTATAACCATATGTGTGTGCATATATATCTATATCTATATCTATATCTATCTATCTATCTATCTATATATATATATATATATATATATATCATTGGTTGTGTTTCTTTGAAGGACTATTATATACAACTTAAACAAATTATTTCCATAGGTTTTTAGGGAAGAGGTGGCAATTGGTTACATGAGTAATTTCTTTATTCACATGAGTAATTTCTTCAGTGGTGATTTGTGAGATTTTGGTGCACCCATCATCCAAGCAGTATAGACTGAACCCAATTTGTACTCTTTTATCCCTCACCCTCTTCCCATCCTTTCCCCGAGTCCCCGAAGTTCATTGTATCATTCTGATGCCCTTACATCCTCATTGCTTAGCTCACATTTATGAGTGAGAACATACAATTTTTCGTATTCCATTTCTGAGTTACTTGACTTATAAGAGTAGTATGCAATCCCATCCAGGTTGCTGTGAATACCATTAATTCATTCCTTATTACGGCTGAGTAGTGTTCCATCATATATATGTGTATGTGTTCACACATATAACTTATATAGTGTGTGTGTTCACACATATAACATATATATGTGTGTGTGTTTTCACACATATATATGTGTGTGTGTATTCACATATATAACATATATATGTGTGATATATGTCACAGTTTTTTTATCCACTTGTTGATTGATGAGTATTTGAACTGGTTCCACATTTT
The DNA here is from genome assembly GCF_009828535.3 of Hylobates moloch. Taxonomy (NCBI): domain Eukaryota; kingdom Metazoa; phylum Chordata; class Mammalia; order Primates; family Hylobatidae; genus Hylobates; species Hylobates moloch. Next base: position 148,787,754 of record NW_026652279.1, read on the forward strand.
TGCAATTGCAAATTGTGCTGCTTTAAACATTAGTGTGCAAGTATCCTTTTTTATGCAATGACTCCTTTTCCTTTAATAAAATATATTTATCAAAAGCAATTGGCTCACACAATTATAAGGACGGAGAAGTCCCAGGATCTGAAGTCAGCAAGCTGGAGATCCAGGAAAAAGATCTGCGAACCAAGAGACCTAATGGTGTGAGTTCCAGTCTGAAAGCTGGCAGATTTGAGACTCAAGAAGAGGTGACCTTTAGCTCAAATCCAAAGATAAGAAAAAACTGATGTCACAAACGAAAGCAGTGAGGCTGGAGGAATCCCTCGTTATTCACAAAAGTGTCAGGTTTTTTGTTTTACTCAAACTTTCAACTGATTGGGTTAGGCTCACCCACACTCAAAAGGGCAGTCTGCTTTACCAGTCTACTGACTCAGATATTAATCTCCCCACGAACATCCTCCCAGTCATACTTAGAAAAATATTTGACCAAATAGCTGAGTACCCTTTGGCCCAGTCAAGTTGACACATAAAATAAATCATCACACGATGTTAAAATGGTTTTGTCCAAATATTTTAATTTTTCAGCTATTTAATAGAGTTGGATGCAGGGTGAGAAGGCTGCATCCATAATGGAAGAGGGAGACCAGTCCCTGCTATCTTCTTAAAATTTTGTGGATTTCCTTGGCCTTGAATATGTATATAATGATGGTATCACATCCCCAGTACCATATAACTATAAACACTTGTCATTAAAAATATTATGCCATTATTAAATAACCCAATAATCTAGGAGCAGTTGTCTGGAATAGGAGTCTAGATATTCATGTATCACTCAATGATGATGAACAGAGGTTCTGTTCTTGCGAGATTAGAGAATACTCAGAACATTCAGGAAAACAGTCCTCAGCTCTGCCATTGGTATACATATTGCTGCAGGAAGGCTGAAAATTACTGATCTATCATGAAGCCCTTCTCCTCCCTTCTCGTGCTGTAAGCCATGGCAGGGGAGACTCAACATTTATAAAATAAATGGTTACTTTATATACTGTTTTAATAATTGTGGGAATAAAATGGTTTTTATGACTTTGGAATTTAAGAAAAAATTCGAACTTCAGACATAGAGGAAAAGCATGGAAAGGCTCAACATTTATTTTCTTTCTCTAGCAAGGGTCCACATTATTCTCTCTATTATAAACAAAACCTTTACTCTGGATTGGAAAATTTTCTTTACTTTGGAGAGTTAGTTACTTTCTCTTTACAGTCATAATCTAGTTACCCTAAAAAGAAAAATCAAGGAAGAACATTATGGTAAGTATCATATTCTAGATAATCGCTTTTTGCTATTTATATGTGATTTCAGCTATGATTATTAGACAGGTCTCCTTTTTTGATGTAACAGAAATGACTAGTAAAATTACTCAGGCTTCATGCTATACAGATTGAGTTTCCTTAATCTGAAATGCTTGGGACCATATATGTTTTGCATTTCATATTTTTTTCAGATTTTGGAAGAGAGAGAGAGAGAGATCTATACTGCAATATCTTGGAACTTGGGGATAGGAGCCAAGTCTAGACGAAAACTATTTATGTTTTATATTCACTTCATGCATATAATTTTATGCAATATTTTAAAATAATTTTTTTCCAGAAACAAAGTTTGTGTTAAGTGCATATGTGTGGAATTTTCCACTTGTGTCATTGTGCTGGTGCTCAGATAGTTTCAGATTTTGGAGCATCTCTGATTTTGAATTTTCAGATTAGGAATGCTCAATCTGTATAATATGTTTAATTAAGTTTGTATTTAACTTCTAAGAAAATATCATCAGGTCTTCCACAAGGAAAATATAGTTACCTTTATAATTACTGTGACTTAAAAGTTTAGTTTTTTTGTCTTTGCTCCTAAGTTTGCTTAGAATTTTGGACATGGAGGAAAAGCATGGAAAGGCATGGAAAGATTTAAGGCTAAATCTCATTCATAAAGTGTTATCAAACAACATTTGGAAGGGAGGATATGAGTATGGAGGAAATAAGCATAGTCCAAAGCTACATCTTCTAACTAAACAGAGGCAGGCTGAGTATCACTTGCCTGGAGGTATTTTTTATTCACCATTTGGTGAAGTAAGCTAGAAAAACTTGAAATGGAATTTAGGCAGTGGCACTCAACATTTAAGTTGTAGGCTCAATATGTCAGTGTTCATAAAGTACAAAGTTTCATTGTTTCATCCCAGCAGATTCATGTATGTAAGGTGTTATGATTTCTGTTTCAATTTCTTTTGGAGTCGGTCTTGTGATCTCTCTGTTGAGAGTGGCCACAAGCCAAGATAACCACTCTCTAGGAGAGACCTGATAAGAGGGGAAAGTTAGGTTTGGTGTGTGTGTCAGTCAAGTCACACACAATGAGTAGGTGAAATAAAAATGCATGAAACAGAGGGTGGTGGAGAGCTCAATTAGTGAGTGACGAGGGAGAGAGAAAATGAGGAAAAACCGTTGGGACTATGCTTTAATACAGGTCCATGGAAAATATCCCTTAGGTTTCCCATCGAGGGTTGTGGGTTCACTATTTAAAGAAAACACACGGGAAGAGATCAAGTTATTTACGTGACTGTGGTGTTGATCATTAAATTTTATCATGGCAGCAGCTGTGGGGTGTGTTCTGTTAACTAAAGAAAAGAAAACCAAGCAGTCAAAGAATTATAGTTAGTTTTTTATTCAGAAGTCTTCTGATGACTATGGACCAAGGCCTGCAGCCTGGGAGCTGTTCTGTCAGACTGCTCTGGCACAGGGCATAGGTATTTCAGCTCGCTGCTTATATATAGGTAGTGGGAGTTCAAAATCACACCAAATCTGCTCAGAAGTTACACTGAAGCAGAATCACATCAAGGTTTGGAAGAGTACGTTATAGATTCTTACAACATACTGTATGACACTTTGGTTATAGATTAGAGAAACATAATCATTAATGCCATCAGACATCATCTTAGTGAAGGAAAAGGCAAGCACTAGGGTTAGCTTTCAAAGGAATATAGTGATTCAAGGAAGAGATGTGGGTACCATGTGCTGTATCCTATTTTGTCTTCAAGACATTCCTCCAGAGAGCTTCATTTCATCACAGAGTTGGGGATACAAGCTGAAATGAGCAAACATAGCTTCTTACATTTGCCGCTTTGTCTCACAGTTGGGTTTTGTGTCAGTGGAATAAGTAAAGAGTGGCCTATATCATAACCACATAGGGAGAGGAAGTTTTAATTAGGCCAAAGGGATGCCACTGGGTCTCAAACAACATATGTCAGGCCTAAAAATGAATGCTACGGCAGCAATTATAAATATTAAACAAATCTATGACAGAAAGCATTTCATACGTTACACTGTAGACAGGTAGGAACAGCCTGAAACAAGGGAGAAACTGTAATTAATATTACTGTTTAAGTGGTTAGACTAACAAAATTTCATATTGGGCACTAGGTCTGTGGAGCTTGACGCTTTACTGCAGTTCATTCAGGGCATAGCATGGTCTCTTCCAGCAGGATTCTAACTTGATTTTGTATTTTTGTTTTTTAAAGATTCTTTATGATAGAGCTTACATCCACTTTAGAAATTATGGTATGGCTCCCCGGAGTTAACTCATTAGATTTTTTTTCTATCCTTCCATAAAATCTTGAAATGTTCAATAAATGCTTTGGAATAATCAAGGACAATAACATCTAATATACTGTGAACATTTTGCAAGTGGCAGCCACTGAAATAGCAGAAGGTTCATGAGCCTACCCATTAAAATTTATCCAGAAAGGGTGAAACTAGCTCTTTGATTTGTAGGTCTCGTGTTGCTGAGAACTATGAACAAAGTATCTATCCATATTATTTCAATGTCTGTACATTTACAGTCAATTTATTTTCAAAGTCTTTTTCTTATATTCTGCAGCTCCAGCTGAATTTCAGAGAAGAAAATTATTGCTGAATCTGTTAGTATTTGGCCTGTAAAGTTCCTGTTATTGTAAATGGAAAATATAATCCTAATCTGAGGATGAAGTGCTTTAAATATATTTTCCATATAGTAAATCTATCAGGTTTTGTGCCTAGATGTTATTAAGCTATATATACATACTGACAGTAAAACATATCTCCAAATAATTTCAAATTTAATATTTTTAAATGATTAAGAAGGGTGACAAAAATTTTTGTTATTTTCTTATAAAATATAACTGTATTTTGAGCTTGACAAATAAAATAATTACAGTGCTGATGCACACTGGAAAAAAGTGAAATATGCCATTTACAGGTAATTCTTTCCATAACCTCAATTGTGAGTTAAAAGAGCACTGTGGGCCCCTTAGTGTGACCACCCAGGCATTTAAGGTTGTCTTAATTAATTTGGATATGGAAATCACCATGATAGTTCCGAGAAACTCTTATCTGATTTGGTGGCCTGAGCCTGAAGTAGGACAATGTCAGGAAAATTTGCCAAAGGGAACTAGTTGGATATTTATGAAAGCAAAGTTGCTCGTAGAAAATAAAAATCAGCATTGCTTTAGCAATAATTCATTTTATCATCTGGAATCATGTTGTGATTTTTGCTGAGTAACATGTTATAACAGCTACAGCAAAAAAGTGAGTTAAGGCATGTAAAAAAGCATCAACAGAAAAACCATCGTAGATATTTTACTCTACCAGAGGTAAAAAAGCTACACTCCTTCTACAATCATCCAGTCATCTAAAGCCTAATGAACAATTCAACAATTATGGGCAAGCAAGTAATCTTTCCCTTAGGAGACAAAGAAAAATTTCCATAACTTAATAATAAAAGTCTCAAGGCCAATATTTTTTAGAATGTCACTATTAGGAAACATCAAGATAAAATATGAGATAAAAATTTTTAAGAGGCCTTTATAAGAACTCAATTCAAAATTGTACAGTGCAACCAATACTTTTGGACAATCAGAAAGTTTTTGACCATGGTCATTGAATATGAAGAAGAAAAGTTAGTAGGGGTGATGTGAGGTTGTAGAGCTGTACATGATATGGGACATATCATGAACCCAACATTGAAAGACATGTTCGAGTCTTAGGAGAAATGCTGATGGTCTGTGTAGAGCAACTTTAGTTAGAGATAAATCTAGGCCATCGATAGAAATATGCTAATGCTACTGGTTCCAGGAAAGAAGAACAATAAGAAATTATAGAATAATAGTGAATTAACTGTGGACAAACACAGCTTAAATACAAACTTTCAGTCTACCTGGTTAGGCTTTCTCTCTCTCTCTCTCTCTCTCTCTCTCATTATTTCCCTTACGTTATCTGGTTTGTAAATATCCTTCTGATTTTTTTCTGAATTACCTTATTTTATAGATGCTACAGATGTTGTTTAATATGAAATGGTCTGCATTATCAAATTCCAAAATCATACCTCTAGTTTTATATCACTTTTACATCAGTATTCAATATAATGTACAACGTAATATACAAAGTATATTGCACCCTTGTCACATAAACTGCAATTTTGTAAACATGTCTTCATTCCTCAGACTTGGACATGCTTTTTACTCAGAAATTCTCTCTCCACTCAACTTCCTTTTAGCTGAAATCTTCATCCTCAAGATTTCATTAAAATACTACCTCTTCTCAGAATTATTCTCTGACAGCTCAGGGTGAAATCTGAGTTCTCTGTGTTTCCAAGTAAATACATTTCCTCACAGTACTAATAACTCAAGTAGATCGCACTTCTGGGATTTACTTTTTTTTTTCTTTTTTCACTCAAGTATGAATTGCTTGAATGCAGAGACATTGGTTCATTTCCATAGCCTTGATGTCTATATTAGAGAGTCTGAAATTGATTCAAAAGCTGAGACTAGTACTCATAAAAGTTTTCTTCAAAAATCAGGGATTAATCACCAGCCATGGCATGTGCCCCAAATCCCCAAATCTCTGCTTTAGAAAACCTCCAACAGTCTCTTCTTTCTGCAGATTTGGACTTTCTGTATCTTTGTTCTGCCTCTCTCAATGCAGAGTGAAAGGAAATGAGGGAGGATAAGTGAGATTTAAGTTAGGCTGTTTTGTCTCTCCAGTAGCCACCCTATTTATGTAAAAAAATACACTCAGATGTACTCTTCCTGTGTAACAACTTCCTTTCAATTGTCATTTTCAAAGACTTTTGAGAGGCATGAAGGCTTAAATGCAGTTTGATCAGGCCAGTAGGAGAGATTTTTCTCTCCGTGGGATGTTTTCTTGCAAAGACCTTTTGTCTGAGCCAGCCTCTTCTCATGCATTGTGTATCGTCCTGTCTCTTTGCATAGGGAGTAGAGCAGATTTATCATACTCGAGCTACCAAATATGCAGCAGCACATAAAAATTTAATTTTGCTACAGTATGTATACATTGTCCTACAGGGATACAGATGCTAGGCTCAGCAGGAGAGATGCTGTGAGATGCAATAGAGCAGGAGTTCAACCTGCTGTAAGGAAGAGGTTAGAAACTACCTTAACATGAATGAAGGCCAAAAAGTTTCCTGTATTAGCTGGAAGACATTAGGACTTCGTCCCATCAGTATAAAAGGGAGTGATGCCAGTTCAGTACATAGATTTACTTCGAAAGTGGCCCATGATAAAAGACGACAAAACAAATAGTGGGATAATGGTGGATATCTTTAAACAGATTATAAGACATTTTGTATACGACAGTATAGCTCCCACTGTTATCATCGGTAAATAACTTAGCATTAACAGCTCTTAGTTCTTCAAGTACATCGCAAGAATACTCGGAGTGAGCCACAAATCTAATTTTTGTCATCAAGCCAAGGCATTATAAAAATCCTTGTGTGTAAACTAATGCTCTATTTTTCGGTTTCATTTCTTTTGCATACAAAGCCAAGTAATGACTGAAATTACAGAATGCTTTGAGTGTTCAGGATGCTTTCTCAAATACTATACATGGAAACATATATTGGTACAATCTTTCTGAAAAGCAAACTGACGTTTTATAAAAATAATTGATAAAATATTCATTCTTTTTTACCAGATCATTTAAATTCTAAGAATATACCCTCAGGAAATAAGTAGAATTATATTCAGATTTTAATGGATGATGATAATGCTCTTCCCAGATTTATGCATAAAAGTATAGCTAATGTAAATGCTTAAAAGTAGAGAAATGTTTAAATAAACAATATCCAATTATATAAAATGACTATCAGGAAAATATATCATCTTTAAAGAATATTTAGTAACAGAAGGAAAGATAACAGTTGGGAAAATATATTTTACAGTGACATTTTAAAAATTAATATTTCCAATATGTACATACTTATACATATAAGTAAGCACTAGTGTATATTTCCAAAGAGTAGGTTAAGAGTTAGTTCAATTTTTTTACATTTCCCATATTTTCCAAATTTCCATAATGGCATCTATTACTGTTAGGACTAGAGAAGATGCAGTGACCTTTAGAACACTTCTACATAAAAACATCGTGAAGTAGGTATAATACTTGTAAGATTGACTTCAAGTAGCTAGTAACTGGAAATATCAAAGACCATCAATTTCAGAGTAAGTATTTAGAAAGGATAAACTCTGATTAATATTCTGAAGGGTTTGTCTTTTATAAGTAAAAACATGATAGTTTGGATATATCTTGTTTTTTAAACGTTTTTAACATGGTCATAAAACCTTGTTAAATTCCTTTTATTTTACTTTCTACTGAACACAAATCTTAAACAGATGACACTATTCATTTGTTTAATTACATACTTTTCATGCATAGTTCTTTCAGTGAGGCAAGCAGTTTGGTTCAGGATACAAACACTATTACATGTGAATGGATCTTGGTCCTCCTGTAATATCCCAAAATAAGTATTTGATTGATTCTGATTCCATTTCATACGTAAACATGCAGTTTAGGCAACACAGATTCTAAGAATCGCCCAGCACGATACCAGAAGAATTATGATTTGGTCCTGTTTTTATAGGGATAGAGTATTGCGGGTGTAAAAATTAGTTTGAGTTAGGAACATTAAATCCAAAATTGGAGCCAAAAGTGAGGAAGAAACTGACACATTTTTGAGACATTAGAAATTTGCTCACATAGGAAACCAGCTTTATTAGTTTGGATTCATTCCTGGAAAGACATTTTTCGATGTCTCACATAGCAGTATGAAATATATTATAATCACTTCAAGGTAGAGACTGAGAAGCAGAGAGCATGTGATAAAATACACATATATATGTGTGTGTACACACACATTCTAAAGTATAATTGTATTATTCTGAATAACAATATTATTCTGAATAGCATGTATTGTTCTGGGCTGTATTATTCTTAATAATATTGTTTTATTCTGGATCATAATATTGGATTATTTTGAATAAAGTATAATTCCTTATAACATAGGTAATAATTATTGTATTCTGAATAACATCTACATACACTTAAATTTTTATTATCAGAAAAACATGCTGGCTATAGTTGATAATAACCATGCTTTCCTTATATGCAGTAGTATAAAGTGAACATTTGTGCTTATAATTGTATTTAATTAGGTAAAAACAGTGCAGGTAAAAACATAGAGTTGGTTACTAAATACAAGTGAATTTTTTAAAGGTGTGTATATATATATATGTTTGTGTGTGTGTAAGACAATTGAGGGATATAACCCTCTACAGCCAGTTATTTAGTAACATTGCCAACGTTGGAAACTGCAGAGGAAGTTGAATCAAAATCTCCAGTGGGAAAGATAATTCAATTTGAAAATGCGAAAATCGTGTAAGATCATTTTGATCTATGATATAGACATATATTCTCTTGCTCTTGGAAAATGTTTTAATTAGGAAATATAAATCCCTAAAAAAGGACATTTTTTCTTGGACTGACATTTAAAATATAGATGTTTTTAAATACATACACAAATATAAAATGATAAAATAATATTAAAATTAATAAAGTTATATTTAATATAAATGTAAAGGTAGGTGCTTAGTTTTATGTATTTTCATTCTGATTATATATGGTACATTCATGTATATATAACATATATACATTTGTATTTCTATATGTATAATATATCTGACATAGGATTTTTTGGTGCCACTTCGACAGCTGGAAACTTCTGTGATTGGTGGAGCCTCTTTTCATTTGTTTCTGTTGCCCTGGGCTGGCATGGCTGCCTGGCACTGGTGGATGACAAAGGGCTACAGTGTTACAGTTTTTTTCATACCCTCATTTGGAGGGTCCCAGATTCTTGTCCCACATCCAAGAAAAATGAAGTTATGTAGAAAACCAAAGAGTGATCAAGGTGGAGAAATTTATTGAGCAACAGAAGAGCTCTTGACAATGAGAGGAGATCTGAAAGCAAATAGCTCAATGTGTGACTGAGTCTGGGGGTTTTTATGGGCTGAGAATGGGGCAGTGCATGCTGATTGGTTTGTGAGTATGCAAAAAAAAGCTAAAAAAATGCACCACTCAAAGATGGACACAACAGTGCAAAAAACCACTTAGGGACAGGTAGGTATGTGTAGAATAGGTGAAGGGTGGGAATCAATCAGAGGAAAGTGCTCCAGACTGGAAGAGAGCTTCTCAATCCAGTCGATGGATTTATCTGAGATTTGTAGCTTGGTTTTCAGGCTTAACACTGTCTTTGGCTTGAAGGTCAGGTTTCACCAAGGAACAGCCCTTGTCTGCCCATAATTTGTCTGCCTCCTGCTGCTATCATATCCACATACATTCATACACACACATAGACACACAGAAAATGACAGAGAAAGGCAGTAAGTTAGAAGATAGAGATTGAGAAGCAAAGATACAGAAAAACCCCGAAAAGGATGTTTCTCTGTATGGATGGATTTTTCCAATGAAGAAAGGATCCTCTTCTCTATCTAATTATATTCATGCATTTACTTATTAATTCATTGTTAGCTTATTATAAATTTTATGGTATGTGATGATTTAGACTTTTGGAATATAATGATGAATAAAATTTTATTTCTGTGATCAATACATGAGTTATAGTTTGGAAAATCAATGTGCAAATTAAATGTCAAAGACTGACTGATGCTTAAATTTTCCAAATGAACAAAATAGGTCATATTTTAGGTATTATTTACTTACATAATATATCATATACACATGTATGTGGAAATGGATCTAAAATTTACCATAACCTTTTTTCTATTTTGTAAACTCAGATTATCATATTTTTCTTACATGTATCTGCAATTATTACTCCAGTATATATTTGTGGCCAAGTGTAGAGATTAATTCTCAATTTAGTTGTTAATGTTAGAACTATTAGAAAGCTAAACCAAGGCAGAATTTCTCTCTGTAAACAATTGAACAGGTTACAGCATGATATGCCGAGTAGCACTAGTTATCAATTCATCACTTCTTGCCTCCAAATCCAAGTTAGACTGGCAGTTCTGCAAAAGTGGGGGTAAGCCTCTAAATATATATACATATATGCGCACACATATGTATTTGCCATATGGCTAGATATTAACCTTTGTCAAAAAACGATGATGTAGCGACACTGCTGGACCTTCTCTCCAGGTTCTAGTGTGCTCCCCTTGGCACCAGGGGGGTTTTCTGGTGCCTTCAGTGAAACGCATGCCTTGTCCAGTGCTCCACACCGGCAGCATGTGTGGCTTTCTTGTGTTCTTGCAGAACAGGCAATTTCTCCAGAACCTGTATCCTTTCTCTAGGTCTGGGATCCCACAATGCAAGCAACTGTGCCATCATCCAAATTCTTCAGTACACAGTTTACAGAACTCAGAGGCCAACAGATTCCTCTGGCACTCTTTCTTGTGTGGTTTTGGAGTAAAGTGGTTTGGAGTAAAGTGCCACCAGGGAGATATGCTCCCATGAGTAGCCTTTTCTGGCACCCTGGAGAGCAGATTTCCTGCCAGTTCTGCCATCAGAGAACTACAGACACCTTTGTGATATTCAGTAACCATGGCCATGTCCTCTTCTACAAAGGCTGGATCTAAGTCCTGGAGAAGGAGCAAGTTTCCCTTGCATGTTCCAGCCCAGTCCAGAAAGTAGTGACTGTGCTTTCTATCTGTGCTCTCATGTTCTTCGCAGTTCTCTTTACTACTCTCTACACCTTACTAAGCAATATCCCCTTATTCCAACCACCTGTTACAGTTAATCATTCTTTATATTAAACTTTCCTTGTTCAAATTACTATGTAGTTTCTCACATATAATAGATATATTATTGAATAATTAGATAGACTATAATAACCAGACTAAAAATGATGATGTGGTTAAGTTCTGTTTACTGATGTTATTTTATATCCCTTATACTAGACAAGTCATAAAACATGGAACCTGAGAAAGTTACAATCACTTCAGCACCTACATATATTTTTTGAAAACAAGATTGTTGACTTAATAAGCCCTGTTGATGGTGGTCAGAATGGTGACCATCTCCAAACCAAAATATATAGTTGGACAATTCAAGATATTTCTCTGGAAAACAGTTATCTATCTTCAAATATTTGAAGCTTTATTATATGTCTGAAAAATAAGATTTGCTGTAGAATTCCATGAAGGGAACAGTGGGTAGTACTTATAGAAAGACAATTGTTGCCATAATAATAAGGAAGAACTTCTAATAATTGGCTGGGTTAAAATGAAGTAATACTTTCTCTGTCACTAGGAATGTTTAAATTAACTCAAGATTCTTGCTCCTCTTAGATATTATTGAAGCACAATTTATATTATAAAATATATAACATTATAATTTTCAACTATAAAAATCATGAATCTATACATCTCTTGTCATAATGTGATTGATAATTATATCATGTAATTTGTGGTTTGTGAAAGATTTTAGCTGTGTCTTTGAGTTTGTATATAATTTGCAATATTGATTGACATTTATATATTTCTTCTGATCACTTTAGGTTATGTAGGTCAGTGAAAAGAGCATTTATTCAAATGTAGTTTTGTAACTGAAGTTACTTTACTTGAAATACATAGACTTTCAATAGTAACAACAATAAAATCAGAACAAAAGGCTCATTTAGGATTTATATAATAGGATGTTATAGTACAATGACAAAGCTTCCCTTTCTGAATATTACAGTCCTTGTGTAATCTCATATAAAATCATTTTTCTTTACTCTACATTTTTCCATTATCATCTTCGGGAAAATGGGCACTGATAGATCTCATGAGACATGTAACCTACTGCCTAAAGTATAAGCTAACAATTCAAGCAAAGTAGTGTTTGACTCTAAATTTTAGAAGTAATTTGAGGATACTGAATAAAATGAACTAAGTTGGCATCTGTCCCAGGAACTGGAGTGACATGAGAGCTTCATTGAACACAATCAGTTGGGAATCTGATTTCACTTTTCATCCTTGCCACTTATGCCATTTTAATCATTGTATCATCCTTGGGTATTGGTGCATTTCTGACCTTTATGAAAATGTACCATCTTATAATTCACCAGTACTATGGTGTACTTCCCTTAAGTGTTCTTTAAATCTATTTCCTTTTTTATTTTTAAATTAAAAAATTTAGTACTTCCCTGTGTGTGTATCTATTTCAACTAAGGCATCTGTACTAAACTAAGCAGGTAGAAATGTTTGACATTGCTTGTCAAGTTTTTCCAAATCAATGACCAACTTAGTAATTCACGGCCCACAAAATATTTCTAAACTATATTGCATGCACCCATGTATATATTTACTTACCCATAGAAATATTCAATCAATCTTTACTTAAAGACTGTTACATGTTAAGAATTTTGTTAAGTACTGGTTATACAGTTTAGTTAAGTACTGGTTTTATACATACACAAAATTATGTTTGTCTTTTTCTTGAATACAAAGTCCCATCTAGTTTGGATAATTGTTGTAGAGGCTGAATTATAGAAAAACAGTTGTAGAAGTATTATGTTTAATTTGCTATGAAATAGAGAGAAAAGGTAAATATGGCCAGTGTCAGAAGGCCAGGGTGTCATTTAAACAGACTTTAAGTAGACTATTTGAAGAAGGTATAAGACAGAGGCAACCTTATGGATAAAATGTTGTTCATGCAAAAACTATGGCTACATTTAGCCTGCTATGGTTGGAACCTGAGGTAGAGGTGAGAAAGTGAGTCAAGATAAATCTAGGTATGTAGATAGATGTTAAGAAGTGAAACACCATCAATTCTGGACCAGACCTGATACTGAATTTTTTCATGTCTTTATACAGGGAGCAACCAATATTCTATTTTATGTTAAAAACAAACAAAAAAGCAAACCCTTGAAATCATCTTCAACTCCTTTCCATATCCTTTCCTTTACTTTCACATATGTCATAGTCATAGATGGAAACAAATAGCCTACCCAAATTGAATAATTTGAAAATCACCCAATAGAGAAATAATGTATGTAAAACTGCAAGAGACGGATAGAGGCAGCCCATATAAAAAGTGTTGCATTCCAAGACAAATGAGATGTAGAGATAAGCATGGCAGGGGCCTTAAGGTGAGGGGAAGAGTCAGGCCGAAGGATGAAGATGGGGAATGCATAACCCAACTCACCCTACATCCTACCACATACCTATTAACAGTGCTACCCTCATTAGCTAAATTGTTCAGCCAATTTTGCTACTACTCATTAGCTAAATTGTTGTGGTCTGAATGTCTGTGTCCTACCAAAAGTTAAAAGTTGAAAGCTAAAACCCAAGGTGTTGGTATTAGGACACTGGACCATTGGGAGAAGAATAAGTTATGAGTGTAAAGCCTTTGTGAATGGGATGAGTGCCTCTATCAAAGAGATGGCAGAGAACTAGCTAGCCCCTTCTGCCTTATGAGGTGACAGTGAAGACTGATGTCTAGGAAGTGGGCCTTCATCAGACACCGAAACTGCCAGTGCCTTGTCCTGGTGTTCCCACCCTTGAGAATTGGGAGAAATAAGTTACTGTTGTTTATAAGCTGCCCAATTTATGGTAGTTTGTTATAGAAGCCTCAATGAATTGGGACACAAGCTCAACAGGAAACCAACGGACAAAGGGTCTAATGACCATAATCGTTCACTTCCAGTGCATAGAACCTGCTGGAAGATGGTCAAGACTGATCCAGAGGGGCAAGCAGAAGATATGCAGTGCCTTGTCCTACAAAACATCCAAACCTACAAGAACTTTTAAATTTGTCCCACAAATGTATCTGTTATCTTTGCAAACATACATGTGCATAGTTATTTGAATTTTATTCTATAGAAAAGGGGTTCACTAAAGGTCTTCTACAAAGAAAACCACATCATCTTATTTGTATTTTAAAATCAGCATTTATAATCTATAATGTAGAGAGTGGTTTCAGAGGCAAATCTATTTGCAGTCAATAGTCCAAGGAAATGAAGTAAATCATGTCAAGAGTATTGAAAATAGGCAGTAAAAAGCATGTAGAAGATTATCAAGAACTAGGTGAAAGAGAGTTTGCTGAACAGTTGTCTGCCCAGGCGCGGTGGCTCATGCCTGTAATCCCAACAATCTGGGAGGCTGAGGTGGGCGGATCATTTGGGCTCAGGAGTTGGAGACCAGCCTGGCCAACATGGTGAAACACCATCTCTACTAAAAATAAAAAAATTAGCTGATTGTGGTGGTGGGTGCCTGTAGGCTCAGCTGCTTGGGTGACTGAGGCACAACACTCACTTGAACTTGATTGGAAGGCTGAGGTTGCAGTGAGCTGGGATCACGCCACTATACTCTGGCCTGAGTGAAAGAGTGAGACCCTGTTTCAAAAAACAAAACAAAACAGAGAAACAAACAAACAAAAACAGTTTGTGTCCATATCTGAATGAGAGTGTCTGTGTGAAGGATCACAGTGTTAGTAAAGTATGAAATTGAAACTGATTTCAAGAATTTAGCTTGGAGTTATTCTCATGACATTGACTTAAATACAAGGAAATAAGGGGTTCTTGGGGAGTTGAAAGTTAATTTAGTTGGGATGTTGAATTTGAGATGGCTGTGAAATGTGCAGATGGTGATTAGTGATAAGTAGTCAGAAATATGTTTCTAAAGCTCAAAATCCGGGTTTGAACTAGGATGTAAATTGAAGTTGAAACTATAAAAATGAATGATTGCCCAGGGAGATCTATTGCAAAGAAAAGGGGTCATACTTGTAACATTCACATTTCCAAATATACTAGATATAAGAAAAATAAGAGATCTAGTGATTTAAAAGACAGAAATATAAAATTTTATTATCCACAACTGAAAAATTTCTGCTTTAGAATGCCTAAAGCAGAGAATTCTAAAATTGCTAGAGGAAAAATAAAACTCTAACAGATCCAAGTAATTTTGTAAGTAAATTTAGAAATGTTATAGAATCAAAATCGATTATATATCTATATGCTAGCAATAAAAATTTGGAAAATAAGCTATAAAGGATACCACTTATGATAGCATTCAAATACATAAGGTATTTGAGATTATATTTAATGAAAGTTTTTTCAAGATTTTAAGTAAAATTTTTAAAAATATGACTGAGATAAAATTTTTAAAAGTCCCCAAATAACTGAGAGATATACAACATTCATGAATTAAAAAACTCAGAAGTGTTACATGTTCCCCCAAATGCTCTATAGATTCAATATAATTCTAAACAAAATCTCAAATTTTTTCTTATAGTTAACAGTGAACTAATTCTAACATTTATTTAGAAACACAGAGGCTCTATTGTAACTGAAACAAACTTGAAAAAGTAAAACAAAATAGAAACTTCCTCTTTCTGACTTCAAGTTTTACTATTAAGTTACAGTAAACAGGACAGTATGTTGTGAGCATAAAGATAGATCAATGGAAAAGAATAGATAGTTCAAAAATAGGTTTGCACACATGTGATGATTTGTTTAAGGATATTAAAATAATCCAATGTGTAAAGAAAACTATCTTCAACAAGTGTTGTTGGAATAAATGAATATCTGTATGCAAAACAAATCAAAACTTTGATCCCTAACTTACACAATACACAAATTGATTCTAGATGGATGATTTTGAATTCAAGACTTAACATTCAATATGTAAACATTAAAGCTAAATGCCGAAAAAAAAAAAAAACCTGTCAACCTTCTGGAAGAAAACATAGAATACATTTGTGACTTAGGCAGGCAGTTTGTCTTTTTCCATAAAGAAATAGTTATTTCTACATCATCGTTTAAATTTGAACTGATATTTTACAAAAGGAAATAAAATGTAAATGGCTAATAAACACATGAAAAAGTTTTCTATCATTAGTCTTTAAGGAAGCACTACTTAAAAGTGCAATGGAATAGCATCCTTTAGAATACTAAAGAAAAAAATAACCATTCAATATGGTCAATTATGTGGAGCCACTAGAAATCTCAGACACACTGGTAGAATGTAAAATGGTACAACTATTTTGAAAATAATAGTGTCCATTTTGTACAAAGTTAAACAAAGATCCATTCTATGACAAGCAATTTCATTCCTATGTACTTACCTAAAATAAGTGAAAACATGTGCTTATAAAAAGCATTGTGCTATAATACTTATGGTAATTTTATTCATAACTGTCCTAACCTGGAAAGAATTCAGATGTCTATTGACAGGAGAACGGGTAAGCACCTATTGTAGTGTAGACCCGTTCATGGAATAATATTCTACAATTCAAATACCAAACTACCAACACTCTGCAACAACAAAGACATAGCTCATAGTCACTTGAGTGAAAGAAGTCAGACAAAAAATGGAATACTTTTTAAGATTCTTTTTATATGACATTCAATTGGAATCATATCAGTGGTTGCCCAGAGTGGGTAGATTGAATTGGCTAGAAAGCAACACAAAGAAACTTTCTGAGGTGATAAAAATTATTTTGATACAGGTATGAGTTATAAAAATGTACACATTTGCCAAGTTTAACTATACACTAAATATGTATCCATCACATTGTATGAAAACTACATTTCAAATATAAAATTAAATGAACATTTCATAGTTTATTTGGCATTTTTTGCACTAAACAATAAAATGCTAAAAAAATGCTTCTTGTATCTTGTGGCTGGCTTACCACTCTGTAGAGAGAAATAATACTCTCATTGCAAAGCAATAGATTTTTACTATGAAAAATTATGATATAGGAACTCAGGATATATTCAGTGCCTAACAGTCATTACTTATGTATGTGCTTGGTATTACTTTTTGACATAACAAGTCAAATATAATTAATCAAAGAAAGAAACAAAATGAGTCTGATCAACTCTAAAATATTCCCTCACATTTGTATTAAATACTAAAAAAAACGGTCTGGGTGTGGTGACTTATACGTGTAACCCCAGCATTTTGGGAGGCTGAGGGAGGCAGATCACCTGAGCCCAGGAGTTTGAGACTAGCCCGGGCAACATGGCAAAATCCCGTCTTTACAAAAACATGCAAAAATTAGCCAGGTGTGTTGGTGCGCAACTACAGTCCCAGCTACCTGGGAGGCAGAGCTGGGAGGATTGCTTGAGCCTGGGAGGTTGAGGCTGCAGTGAGCAGAGATCGTGAGATCGTGCCACTGCACTCCAGCCTGGGTGATAGAACCAAACCTTGTCTCAAAAAAAAAAAAAAAAAAAAGCCCAAGTTGGTAAATACACTATATATCAATGTGTTTTCAAAATGTCATTAGAATATTGGTTGCTGTCATTATAATCATAGTTTATTTTCAAAGAGAAATCTGGATTTCAAATTCAAAACATGACACAGAAGATGGAAGAACTTAAAATTTTTAAAATAGTTTATTAAAAGGAACTTGAATATTCTGATGAATATTTTGTGGTAGATGTCAAGGAAGTAAAAAAGTATAGTTAACATTCATATAATTTATTTTCTCCATAAACAAACAATAAATAGCTTTATCATGGCATTGCCATTATTGCTTTGAGGTGAGGTGTTGTGTTAATCATTGATTGGCTCGATCTTTGTGAACAATATACACTCTTCTAACCTGTTTTTCTTTTTTGTGACTATACAATACTGTAATAATGCATGCCGAGAATAATTATCTATTTGTTAAATATCATTATATCTAGAAGTCAAGGACTTTGAGAGGACAATATTAGCACTGGTAGGCAGACTTAAATTACACAAGATAAAGAAGATATTTAGGACACATTTTCAGCATGTATTTGAAGTGTCAGTAAACTAAAGAACCAGAGTTGGGTTTGACTTGTATTTCCTCTGCAAATATTGTTTCTAATTGAGAGATAACAGAAAGATAAAAGGATTTATCAGTAGTGGTGATGGTAAATTTTACTTGTCAACTTGACTGGACCACAGGGTATCTGGATATGGTCAAACATTACTTTAGGTGTGTCTGTGAGGAAGTTTTTGGATGATATTAACATTTAAATCTGTAGACAGAGTAGAACATTGACTTCCCAGCATGAGTAGCCCTTGTTCAATCAGCTGAAACCTTGACAAGAACAAAAATACTGGTCTTCCCCTAAAAAAGAAGGAACTCCTTCACTCTGGCTGCTTTGAGCTGCGACACCAGACCTTCAGACTTGAACCGAAGTACTGGCTCTTCTCGTGTTTTGAGGCTGCTGACTTTAAAACTACATTGTGAGTCCTCTTGGCACTCAGGCCTTCCTCTTGGGTCTCCAACTCGCTGACTGCAAATCCTGGGACTTCTCAGCCTCCAAAATCGTGTGATCGAATTTCTAATAATAAATCTATTTCTACATATGTATATGCATCCTGTTGGTTCTGTTTCTCTGGAGAACCCCAAGTAATATACCAGTAATATTTTGAAACAGCAAAATCCTGTACTAGAGACGAAAGAGGAAGCCTGTCTACTTCTTAACAGCAAATTCAAACACTATTGTTCCTGGTACTTCCCACCTTAAAACAGATTCATAGATAAGAATGGGATCTATTTCTCTTCTCTACCCAAGTCTCAAGAAGGATGATGATGGAGGTAAAAAACAGAAGTGAGGGAGAAACTTAAATAGTTATTCACACAGAAGGGATAAATGTTAACTGAAACGTCCCTAGTGTTCCTTAGAATAATTTGAATGTTTGTTCAGACATATGTTGACTCATTGCAGCAGTACTTCCTTCAGAGTTAGTGTTTATGAAAGTTATTTAATGAAGGTGACCTTGACTTTTATTTAGTTATTTTGAAATAGACAAGTATGTCTAAGTTATAGAAAATAATATAACAATTATAATCATGGTACCCAGATTAAAAAATGAAGTTAAAATCAAATTCCCCAGAGTTTCTCCCTATCCACGTTATCCCTCTCTTCCCACTTATCTGAAATTTGGTATGCATCAGTCCCATAGGTGTTTTCAAAAGTTATTACATATTTATCACAAGACAACACAGAGTATGGTTTGGTTCTTAATCCTTGAAATGAGTTTTATTGTATTGCTCATATGCTTTTGTAACTTTCTATTTTTCATCAATACAACGTCAGCGAAATCCTTCCATGTTGACAAATGCTGCTTCGGTGCACTCATTTTCTCCATCTTAATTTTGTCTAACAGTTGATAGGGATGAGATGGTGAACTTCCATTTTGATCATTTTGCCTTTTTTCTTTTCTCTTTTAGCAAAATTGAAAGTACCCTGATGAGTATTTCAGGCAGTTTCTGCGTGAGAGAACTGACTTTGGCAGGAGTTTGTATGCCACAGTTGTTTTCCCCTTTCAGAGCTGAGCTGAAGTGTTAATTACTTATTCCAACTGGCAGTCTTGCAAAAATTTCTTTGAAAGCAAGGGCTGAAATTGTGGAGATAGTAGCTGTGAAATAAGAGCATAGCAACCCGCATTTATACCAAACAAGGTAACAGAAACAAACTGAAGCACTGTCCCTGCAACTGACCCAAAGTCTTAAACAGAACAAAAGAAAATATATACAGACACGAACATGATTGACAGTGGTATAGATGACATATGCTTCTATCCTTCTTCCATTTAATCCAAATAGAGGGATGATACTCTTTTCTCAGCTCACAGAATGTTGGAGGTTTTTAGAGACAGAACCAAAGAAGTCTGCGTCAAGAATTCTCTGGCCTCCATCTGTATGCCCAAATAGTGTAAGATTTCTCTGCATAAATGGACTGATTATAATAATAATAATAGCATTATTTGAGTGCTTATTCTGAGCCCAGCAACATTGCAAATATTAACATATAACCAATTTATTTTTCATAATAGTCCTAAGAAATAAAAACTATTATTTTTTCCAATTTACAAGTGAGGAACTTGAGCACAAAGAGATAAACTATTCAGCTCAAGAATGAAAATCTTAAAAAAAAAAGCCAAAATTAAAATCCATGCTCAATAATGTGCTCATTTTTTTCAGATACTATTGACTGATGCATTACTACTTACCATGTCTGTTAATCCTGTAGGAGGAATTCTATACAGTAGACATAATCTCATTTAGAACCCCTTCCAACCTGTTCAAATATAGGTCCCTAAAATGTTCTGAAGACTGAGACAGTTTTTCCAGATACCCCCAGATTAAGTAAAAAGAGCCTGAGCGTGATTAGACATGACTTTGTTGTAAATATACATCTATCATTTACTAAGACTGACCATCAATTTTCTCATTTTTAGAATGGAACAATAAGAGTACTTCATATATTGTTGTGATAGCTAAGTTAATATATACAAAGTTGTATTGGGTGAGGTCCACAGTTGAGAACACAACGTGTGAAGGACCCAATGTTGTGAGTTTAGGAAACTATCAGCTATCAGAGCTAGCTAAAATCCCAAAGATAATCTTGGAGCATCACTTCAACAGAAACAACCCTGCCACCACCTCTATCACCACCTGAATGAAAACAAGTGTACAAAGGATGGCGATCATTAAAAAGTCAGGAAACAACAGATGCTGGAGAAGATGTGGAGAAATAGGAATGCTTTTACACTGTGGGTGGGAGTGTAAATTAGTTCAACCATTGTGGAAGACAATGTGGCGATTCCTCAAGGATCTATTACCAGAAATACCATTTGACCCAGCAATCCCATTACTGGGAATATACCCAAAGGATTATAAATCATTCTACTATAAAGACAAATGTGCATGTATATTTATTGCAGCACTATTCACTATAGCAAAGACTTGGAACCAACCCAAATGCTCATCAATGATAGACTGGATAAAGAAAATGTGGCACATATACACGATGGAATACTATGCAGCCATAAAAAGGATGAATTCATGTCCTCTGCAGGGACATGGATGAAGCTGGAAACCATCATTCTCAACAAACTAACACAGGAAGAGAAAACCAAATACCACAGGTTCTCACTCATAAGTGAGAGTCAAACAATGAGAACACATGGTGGACACAGGGAGGGGAACATCACACATTGAGGTCTGTCAGGGGGTGGGGGCTAGAGAAGGGATAGCATTAGGAGAAGTTTTAAAAGAATCATAAACGGCTAGGGACAGCCTTTGGGTGGGGCACAGTTGATAAAATGAAGCAATTCCCTCACATTTCCTAGTATAAGGGGTCAAAATATCAAGAGAAGATATCATGAAGTCTGTAAGAGACTGCACAAGGACTCAGATCTTTACTCACTGGTTGAATGTTTGCTTATTTACCAAATAAGCTTCCAGATATGAACAAAAATGTGGAGAAGACTTGGCAGGCAGGTGGCCAGGAGAAAGGAGAGCAAGAACACCGACCACCAAACCTCAATCACGAAAAGTGACAGATAATTCATCCATCTCTCCCCCACAGGATTCAGGGTTGTAGGTCATAAAGGGGAGTAACTATAGGTTTATGGGTGACAAAACAAGCAGAGAGCTAAAAAACAAGTGTCTCTGAATTTGCCACTTAATTTGACATGGCACTTCCCACTGGGGTGGTCAGACATTTGTTCAAACTGTCAATGAGCCAGTAATACCTGGTTAGAAGAGTAAGGATTCAGCTTTTATCATCAGGGCTTTCTTATGATCATCAGTCCACCATCAGTTCACTGAAGCCATACAGAATGAAGCCATAGAACAGTCCTTATGAGTCAACAACGAGCAGATCTCGAATTTATTACAGAGAGCCACAGAAGGAGATGACGTTTGTTTTCCCTCAAGAGCTTCCCTTCCACAACCTGAATGGGAACCACAGGGAGAAAGGAGGGCATGAGGAGGAGCAGATTTTGACTCCCATCATGCTCCAGGCTGCTCTCCGTTTAGTTTGCACTGGTGGGTGGTGGGGAATTGATGCTGAGAAAGGAAAGCTTTGAAAAAAATGGGAATTTGAAATATGAAACAAAATGACAATTCTGTAAGGTCTAAAAGTATCTGTTTCAATAATCTTAACTACCTGAAATGTATAGAACTAAACTGAGATGCCATTAAGGAACTCAGCTACCCAGTGGTAAAGCTGGTAAAGCTGGGAGGATTGATGGAACATTGCTAGTAGCCATTACTGGAGAAGTAACAACATAAGTGAATCTTCAAACACCTGCAAGTTAAAATTGCATACTTAATCAGTATGCCAGTTATTAAGCTATTGACTTTCACTCTTAACTTGGCTTGCTTTTTTTTTTTTTTTTTTTGAGACGGAGTCTTTTTTTTTTTGAGACGGAATCTCGCTCTGTCACTCAGGCTGGAGTGCAGTGGCGCGATCTCGGCTCACTGCAAGCTCCGCCTCCCGGGTTCACGTGATTCTCCTGCCTCAGCTTCCCGAGAAGCTGGGACTACAGGCGCCCGCCATTATGCCTGGCTAATTTTTATATTTTTAGTAGAGATAGGGTTTCAGCAGGTTGGCAAGGCTTGTTTCAAACTCCTGACCCCAAGTGATCCACCCGCCTCGGTCTCCCAAAGTGCTGGGATTACTGGCGTGAGCCACCGCGCCTGGCCTGAACTTGGCTTTCTAAACTCCCTTTTGTGTTGCTGGGATTTGGACTGTGGAAACCTCAGCTTCTCATTTGACAACTGGTTCCTTGCGATATTCTACCGACAGGAAGACATAGAAAGAGATGGAAAGATGAAAAAGAAAAGACATGCCCTGTTTGTTTGTTATGCTTGTCAACATTGCCTCTGCAATATCCCTTCAACTTTTTACTAATTCGGATTCTAGCCTTTTTCGTATTCTCGGCACCAGCTGGACGATGCCATCGCCATCCCGCCAGAGGTAAGAGCCACAGATCCGTGGGATGCCTCCCAGCTTCTAGTTTCTAATAATCTTAAATTCTTACCTTTCTTCTCCCAGCTTTAGGGGTGATATTTGGTTCTTAAAGTTACTATGACTGTGTTAACCTGTGCTCATTTTTCTTTTCCGGTTTTCCAACACTAGTTTAACCTTTTTACATTAATAGTTCTCTTAAAATATCTGATGTTTCTTTTGCTTTCTTGATTGGACCCTGATTGATAAAACCAGGTAAAGTAGCTACAGGCTTGATACATAGTAGGTACTCAGTAAATATCGGTTCTTGTTCCCTGGTTGGAGGTGAAAATAAAAGTTGGAATTCTGCTATGCCTTTTTCTCCCTAACTTGTCAACTAAGAGGAACATTGTCCTAAAATAAAGCCATGTGGACTTTTACTCCTTAAATAATTTTGATATGATAGTGGATGTATGTATTCTCTATAGATAATACATATTATCTGTCACATTATACACAACACTGTATATGTTTGTATCAATGGGTGCACCCAGACACGTTTGTGTTAACTATATGAGTGTTATGTATATGGGTAAGAGCAAAGAAAATAAGGGAGCATTACTTTTAATAATGGTAAAATATTTTTTCTTAATATTTTTATGGTGTGTTTGCTTAGACAAGCGGTGTTAAAAAGTCGTATATTATTTAATAGTCAGAGATTTCATAGTCCCTGCATTTTAAAATCTTATTTCTAGTGACAATAGCAATGTACGTTTCTATGACTTAAGAATCACTACATAGGTCATTCAGTAACCACCTGAAGGTTTCATCAAGACACAGGAAAATAAAAGGAATGTGCTTTAGAATCATGCCTCTGAACTTGGTACCTGTCTTCTGTCAGATTTCATGGCCCACTGTTGTGCCATTGAAGAGCTTGGCTACATCTACATAAAATCTTCCTGATTTAGGGATGTGAATTTCCTGATATTATATTTTTATGTTCAACCGTTTTAATTTGATTTTATTTCCTGCCTGAATTTCTTTTTCTGTTTCACCTTATCATAATTGTTCTTTTTATTCTGATGATTTCACCTTCCTTGATGAATAGCTCAGACATCTCTTGAGAATGATATGAACTCCAGTTATTTAACAAAGTTGAAATTTCATTCTGTAACAGAGAGACAGGTGCTGCTTATGTTGCCCCAATGAATCTGAAATCTGTAATCTTTGAGCATTTTAGGTTTTGGTACCTGGAAACCCTGGGTAACAATTAGTTTCTAACAATGTACTTCAATCTTCTTATAGCAATCTCTGATTACTCATAATTTCTATCTATTCTCATAGAACAACACATAAAAGTGAAATAGACCTGCCTTTCACCACCTGTAACCTCTAAAGGAGCAAATTTTTGACTTTCTTTTGTCCTAAGGCTTCTTACAACAGCAATAAATATTCACTTAACTTGTTGAAGAGGGTTATGTGGTGGCAGGGTAGGGGGGGTGGCAGTGGGAGAAATGTCAGTGGTGTCAATGGATAAAACAAGAAAAAAATAAAAAAACAGTAAAGAGAGGAAAAAGAAACTTGAAAGTCAAAGATCATTTGCTATCATATAAAAATATATATGCATCTCTGAAAGAGGTCCACATATACAAATATATGTAAATGTGTGTGTGCAAAATATAAAATATTTTTTTCATTTATTTTCTATGTGCTTTAGCACAACTAATATGGATCAAATACTAGAATCTACTATCTGACATTTGTGGAAATATATTAGCATTTTTTACTGTTTTCACTCAGGGGTACATTGTGAGGTATGTAAAAGCAAGTCCTAGGGCCTATTGGGTAGTAAGTATATTAATATATATATATAGAGAGAGAAAGAGAGTAAATTATATGTAGTAAATACATATATTATGATTGAATAAACCTACAGGTTGCCTGTTGACTATTAATTGATTCATTTATTTGTCATATATATTTTAAGTACCTAATTTTTGCAAGGCATTGTAAATAGAGCAGGAAATGAATCCAACAATAACAAAAACGCCGATCAAAACTCACTGCCTTCGTGATGCTTATATTCTAATTGGATTATATGGACACTATCAAATATATAATTGAAATATGTAGTGTATCAGATAGTAATGAATGTCACTGAGAAGAACAAGGCTAGTAAGGTGGATAGGGTGTGTGTGTGTGTGGGTGTGTATTTGTCTGTGTGTGGTGTAATTTTTAAAAGGAGTCATGGAGACCTCATTGAGAAGAGGCTTTTGAATAATCACTTAAGGAGATGGACACAAAATGGGTCTTGTAAATAAAGGTAAAGGAAAGGGCAAGGGAAAGAGCCTTGAGGCATCAGTGTGCCAGGAGGGCTTAAGAACCAAGAGGAGGTCCATGCATCTGAAGCTGAATGAGCTAGAGGAGGGTACAGAAGAAGATATGATCAGAGGGGCAATTGGAACCTAGCTCTATAGTTTTCTGTTAGCATTATAATGACTGCAGATTTTATTCAAAATAAATATGGAAACCATTGGAAAGTTTTGAGCAGAGGAGACTAATCAGATTAAGGGTGGAAGCAAAAGCCTTGGTAAAAGGCTATTGCTTGACAATAAAATGGCACAGGATGTTATAAAAATTGTGAGATTCTGTGGTATCTTGAAGGTACTTCCAACAGGATTTGGTTATGGGTATGAAGTGGGCTATGAGGGAAGGAAATGAATCAAGAGATATAAATTTAATAAACAGTGATGAACCTGTCACTGTTTTAAATGTTTTACTTGTATTATCTAATTTAATTTTATAAAGAAAATATAGTATAAGAAAATAATAGTAGAACTCATTATTTTTCTCATTTTACAGATGATGAAATTAAGATATGTAGAGGGACAGTATCTTGCCCCAGTCAGATGCTTATACTTGACAGATCATGGATTCCAACCCAAGCAGTCAGGTTCCACTGTCTAATTCTCAATAACAGGGTTCTGCTGCTTCTCTGTGATGGCATTTAGTGTGTTTGTTTTGAGAAACTGAAAGAATGTTCCACTAGGGAGTATGTGCAAAACTAAAAAAAGACTTCAGGGAGAAATTTAGGAATTTGGTTCTGGATATGTTAAATTTGAGAGGTCATAAAGGAAGTTGGATATACAGGTAAAAATGGGGGCTCCAGTTGTAGAGATTAAATTTGGCATCATCATACAGCAGAGTTAAGCTAATAGGTTTAGGAATAGGAATGAAAAGGAAGTGAGTCCAGATAGACTGTTCTGTTGCTTCATTTTACTACTTGTTTAAAGCCAGGTAAAGATTTAAGAACAATAGCAATCATAACAACAAAGAAGAAGAAGAAACAGCATTTGGAGCGTATTATTATTTATAATATTAGAAATGTTCTCGCTTGTGCATATTTTATGGATCTGTTCTTTGTCATGCTTCCTGTAGTTTAAATGGTTAAGAGCAATTGTGACCAAGTGCCTGCTTATTCTCTTTTATTCTTATGTATTAAAATAAAATCATTTTGAAAGTAAAATTAAGTTTTCACTTTGATATTTATAGGAATGAAAAGGCAGACCTTTTCTTAATTCTTTTTTTTTTTTTTTTTGAGACGGAGTCTTTCTCTGTCCCCCAGGCTGGAGTGCAGTGGCGCGATCTCGACTCACTGCAAGCTCCGCCTCCCGGGTTCACGCCATTCTCCTGCCTCAGCCTCCTGAGCAGCTGGGACTACAGGCGCCCGCCAACACGCCTGGCTAATTTTTTGTATTTTTAGTAGAGACGGGGTTTCACCGTGTTAGCCAGGATGGTCTCGATCTCCTGACCTCGTGATCCGCCCGCCTCGGCCTCCCAAAATGCTGGGATTACAGGCATGAGCCACTGCGCCCGGCAGCAGAGCTTTTCTAACAATGATAAAATAATTTGAAAACAAACACATCATCTTACACAATGAATGAGCTGTGGAATTCAATATAAGGTTAATTCTTACGCAACTTCCATTAAGCATATACGTCACAGAAATATGAGAAAATCTGACTGTAGCACTGTTTTATTTACCATGAGATTTATTACCTAATGAATATGAAAAAAATGGAATAAATCCGCACTGAAATTCTTTTATTTAACCAATATATCATAGTACATATGCTGTGCCAATCATTGTCTAAGCAGTTTAAACATATTAACTCATTTCACCCTCTGACATTTCTCTATGGTAGAAACTCTATTATTAGTAATTCAAAGGTGAATGAAGTGGAGATACAGAGACAATAAGCATGCTCAGAGACAAATATCTAGCAACTGGTGCTGCCAGGATTGGAAGTCAGGTAGACTGGCACTAGATCCATGATTTTTACCATCATGAAAATGTTATTATAATTGATCACTGGCTTTTTTCATAATTACGTTATTTATATGTTGACAACTTGGGTGTATATGTCAAAGATTCAGGAAGTGAGATGTTCATTTTCCTTGAGTAGTCTTTTGATGATGTGTTTCTTTCACTGAAGTGCAAAACAGTGAGTGTATTTCTTCAGCTATTTTGGAGAAAGGCCTTGCTTTGTGTATTGCCCTTTATAAATTCTCATATGTATTTACACGTACACTTTCTCATTCCTGACCCCATCCTTTAGAAAAATGAGGAAAGTAGGTATGATTAACTACATTTATTTTTTTTCATTCTGAAGAACTTTCAATAGTCAAAATGGAAGGAAATTAAGATGGTTTTTCAATCCAATTTCCTATTTTTTCTTAGGAGGAAATTGAAGCAGAACGTAATCCAGATCTATTCAGATAACACTTTGGTTCAATGAGGAATTAAGAAAAGTGTCAACAGACTCATTCTGTACGGGCCAGACAGTAAATATTCTAAGTATTTTGGGTTACATACTGTCTCCTCTGTATTCTTCATTGTTTATTTTTGAACCTTTGAAATTGTAAAAATCATTCTTTGCTCTCTAGAATGTACAAAATCCGTCGGGTACGGTGGCTCATGCCTGTAATCCCAGCACTTTGGGAGGCTGAGGCAAGTGGATCACTTGAGGTCAGGAGTTCGAGACCAGCCTAGCCAACATGGTGAAACACTACCTCTACTAAAAATACAAAAATTAGCCGGGTGTGGTAGCATGCACCTGTAATCCCAGCTACTCAGGAGGCTGAGGCAGGAGAATTGCTTGAACCTGGGAGGTGGAGGTTGCAGTGAGCTGAGATCATGCCACTGCACTCCAGCCTGGGCGATACAGCGACACTCCATCTCAATAATAATAATAATAATAATTGTACAAAATTGGGCTGCAGGCATGACTAGCCCACAGGTAAAGGTTTGCACACCTCTGATCTAGATGTATATTTTTTCAAAAATTACCAATTCCAATTTCACAGTGTGATTATAAATAGAATTTTTTCCCTTCCTCCATTCAACTTTCTACAAATATTTATTAAGCACCTAAGACTCTCTGAGCCCCATCCTCAATGTTGTGGATATAGTAATGCATCAGGCTGACCAATGCTCTGTGCTTACTGAGTTTTCCCTGCTATAGGACAAGAAATAAGGATATCTGAATGTAAATAGAATAATATAAATGTGGATATTAATAAGTACATGAAGGAAACAAAACAAGGCACCAGGGTAGGTTGAACATGAAGTGTGGTGCCTTTTTATTTGGGTGGCCAGGGAAAGTCCCTCTGAGAAGATGTCATTCAAATAAAGTTATAAATGAACATATCTGTAGAATAAGGAAAAGGCTAGTAAATAGGTCTATTGGCATTAGTTGAGCAATGTAACACCAAAGGCTGACACTTAAGGCTAAGTTGTCTTTCTTGAGGGGCCAACCTCCTGATAGCTGTCAATGTAGAATTTTTACACTTTTAGTCTGAGTGAAATAATTCAGTCAACAAAGAACCTGGATCAGGGTTGAAAGTGTTCAAGAAACAGGCAAGAAGCAAACCAGTATCCCTAGATCATAGTTAATTGAGAAGCATAATGATAAATGAGGTTGGGGAGGTGGAAATTACTCTATTATGGGATTTGCAATTTATTTTAATTGCAGTGGCAAATTATGGCAGGATTTAAGCAAGGGAGGAATATTATCAGATTCATCTTTAAAAACATTACCCTGGAGAATGCAGTATGAGAATGCAAAAGCAAAATTTGAAAATGTACATGTAATTCCTCTAGAAAAAATTCAAGCAAAGGCATAAAAAATGCTCTATGATGTGAAATTTACTTTCAGAAATAAAGATATAAGGACTGATTTAACGATCACTGTTTATTATATACACCAGAATTTCAAGCTTCTCTTTCAAAAATAAAAAAAGGAAAAGGAGAGCACTTTTGTGGTATAAACATGAAAAATACAGTAAGAAGAGTTTTCTTATTTTTAACAATTAGTGTTTCTCAAAATATTAGAAATTAGCAGATTCTGTAAACACAGGTGGTACATCAAGTTGTATTTGATTTTCTTTGGGTAATTAATTTGTGTACCTTTATAAAGTACTATAAAGTACTATTTAATAATATTTTTACATAAAATTGGAAAAGCTTAACAATGGTTAAAAGGACATTTGATGTGCACTAATGACTATTCTTTATATCCATTGATTTCTATTATTGTCAGCATAATTAGTATATTTTGCTTAAAATAAAAATGAGATTCTGCTTGTTTGTCTTTCCGAGATTATGCCTGCATATTAAAAGGAAATAAAGAGAAAGCAAATTAGGAAAAAAAAAACAAGAAAAAGGAAGTAATATAAACAATATTAATCAATTTCTGACAAAAATAAATATTTAAATTGTTGTTTATGTGGGCCATGCTTGCTTGATGTACCAGTAGGAAGCTAAGTATCTACATGTTGTCAGATACATTTAGTTATATGAAAACTGATTTTAAACCTGTAACCTGTCCAGTGTTTTTTTCATCAGTAAGTCTCCCAAGAGGTCTAACTGCTTCTATTCCCTTCCTCAGTACATAATAGATATACTTTATAGACACACTAGCTGCAAGCGGAGTGATCTGTTCAAAATTCAAACCAGAACTGTAAGCATTTTTGCTTAAAATTATTCCACATCATAGCTAAGATGCTGAGCAATTCAAACTCTATACTGTAGTCCACACCTCCTCAAATGAGTTTACTCCCTCCGACTCAGATTCCCCAGTTCTAAACAATACCAACTTCGTATCATTCCTGAAGTATAGGCTGTAATATTATCTCCGCAGAGAGCTTCTTGACCATGCTAGTTGAATCCCCCTTTACTCTCTATTAGAGCATTTATTTTCATTTCCTTTAAGGGCTTTTTCAATCTGTGCTTGCCTTGCATGTGAATATTTGCTTATATTGGTTGCCTCCCCTCAGTATATGAAAGTTTCTCTACTGGAGAGAACTCGGTTAATCTAGCCACTTTTCATTCACTGCATGGATTAGATATATAGTAAATATTTGCCAAATGGATCGATAAGTAGGATAAGTAACATTATATTACTGAGAACATAATATACCATTGGAAAACAATATGACAGGACATTCCTGATACTCTATTTAGAAATATAAAGGAATATGTAACTATATTTGTTCAGACTTCTGGGCAGAAAGTTCACGTGATGAACACAGTATCTAACTGACGAGTTCTCCACTGATTGCTCCCTCTCCCATATCCATATATCCATAGCATTATGTATAATATGAACAGAAAACAAAAAAACACTGAAAACTTAGGATTGTGCTAAGCTATATAAAAGTGCTATTTGTCTATATGTCAAAAACTGAGGAATTCTTCCTATATCCTGCATTAATGAATTGAAAGCTCTGAAGTGTGGCTTCTCAGGGAAAAAAATATAGCATTGCTAACAAATAAATGTTCTAGAACCCTGAAGAACATGACTGGAATAAATTAATTTGGAGTGATAAGGTCAGAAAGTGAACACTGGTAGTGGAGAAGAGGGGAAGAACTTCATTTAAATTCACTAATGATTGTTTCTAAAATCAGAAGTATTTGGCAAAGGCACTGAACAGTCCCTGAAGTGATACACCACTGTGCCCAACAAAGTCCTTGTGGTGTGATAAGAGCTTAACCCAGAAAAGAAACTAGACATAAGAGTGATCTTGAACTTGCCAATTAAGGGAAATGATACAAAAGTTCAGATATAGGAAAATGCTTACTTCTTCCTAAAAATATTGCTAATAATGGAAATAATTATAATAGTGGCAAATAAGAGCACTTTTTCTAAGCAGAGTCTATTCAAAGCACTTTGCATATGTATATTAACTCAAATCTCACCATAGTGCAATGGTATAGTAACTATTTTATCCCCATTTAGTATATTAGGAAATGTAAAAAAGAGGGAAAAGAGGAAACTTTCTCCAGGCCCCACACTACTGGATGGTGGAGATTGGCTTCACATCCAGGCAGTTTGAAATCTCCACTCTGCTATACTCTTTGCTTGTTGGTTTAACCAAAAGAAGAAATTTTAAAGTTGCAGTGTGGCAAATAATATTCCCCTGTTGAGACTCATGGATTTTAACACCTATACTCACTCTTTGGATTATTAAAATCATATAAATTACAAATCTTCTCTGTATAAGATACAGGAAAAACTTTGCTATAGCACACAGGCGGATAACAAGAAAAAGAGAATATTATTAAATAGTTTATGTCCTAGATCTGGAGTCCATTCCAGGTCTAAACTGAGTAGCAAGAAAAAACAGTAAAATCAAAAACAATGCAAATAACCCCCAAAACCAATTACACAAGAATACAAATACACACAATTCTAACA
Source organism: Hylobates moloch (assembly GCF_009828535.3). Taxonomy (NCBI): domain Eukaryota; kingdom Metazoa; phylum Chordata; class Mammalia; order Primates; family Hylobatidae; genus Hylobates; species Hylobates moloch. The sequence goes on from NW_026652279.1 coordinate 148,819,542, forward strand.
TGGAGTCAGTTAAAATTTGTGTAAACTTAGCAAAGGAGAAGAAATATTGAAGATGGGTGATAGAGAAAAAAATTGAAAGCATTTGCTTTTGCTTTTATATTTATTTATTTATTTATTTATTTTTTAGAAGGAATCTCACTCTTCCGCCCAGGCTGAAGTGCAGTGGCACAATCTTGGCTCACCGCAACCTCTGCCTCCTGGTTCAAGCGATTCTTCTGCCTCAGCCTTTCAAGTAGCAAGGACTAAAAGTATGTGCCACCACACCCGGCTAATTTTTGTATTTTTAGTAGAGACGGGGTTTCAACATATTGGCCAGGCTGGTCTTGAACTCCTGACCTCGTGATCCGCCCAGTTCCGCCTCCCAAAGTGCTGGGATTACAGGCATTGAACCACCACACCCAGCTGCCTTAAAATAAATTTTAAAAAACACTGTAAAACAACATAAAACAACAAGATAATAAATAAAAATAATAGGATATTTTATAAGGGGCCAAGTAAAAAGAATTGGGAAAGATATGGAAAACTGCTATAAAGTCAATATACATAAAATCAAATTATTGATATTTATTATAGCCCAAAAAGCAGAGTTGTCCCTGCAGAAAGTCAAGCAAGTGATTTGTAGGACAGATTCGATGATTTTTCTCTGATGCAGAGGACATTGGCAAAGGTTTGTAAAAAGACAAAAAGCAGTACATATTGTTGAAAGACGTATAATGTTGCTTTTGGTAGTTGAGACTTAAGAAAGATACAATAACAACTGAAATAGAAGCAATCAGCCTATGCAAAAGCTAGTAATAATATGAGAGTATGGCAAAAACCAGGAAAATTAATTTTCAAAGATACCAATGTCAGATATACCCATTTTTTTAAACATTGAAAAAAATAAGAACATTGATAGTCGAAAAGAAAAAAACAATCAGGATGGTCTCAAATTTCTCTGTAACACTGTATGCCTGAAGAGAAAATAATTTAGACAGTAAGCAAATGTGACTCATAATTAGCTAGTAAAATTGTGCCTCTGTATTTAAAAACTGCAGAAATATATCTTGACATACATAAAATGCATCTTGATAGTTTTAAAACACTAGCTACATACTCTTCTTGAGGGGGGGAAGATAGATGTTACATTCGGAAGAATCAAGAGGCTACAGTATAGAATACATTTAATTGAGCATTGAAACCAGTTATTACAAACTGAAATTAAAATAATAATTTTTAAATTTATTTCAAAATAGTATATAATGATTAAACTATACTTAACCATAATTATTATTATAATTTAAGTATTTGATGTTTTTAAGGGGTACAGCTGAAAGAAGTTGTTTGGAAAAGGAGACAAAGAGCCAAATAGGGATATCGAAACAAGTTTACTAACTACATTTTAAAAGATAAAATACACTAATTTTTGGTTCAATATGTTTGTACAATTTTTCATGATTGAGACCACAAAATAAATATCAATAAATTACTAAAGTAGAAATTGTGCAGATTTTTTTCTTGCCATATGCATTAAAATGCATTAAAATGATAGCAATCATTTTAGTGATTTAAAATAACATTTTTACTATTAGTTAATAGTAAAAGTTAACTAGTGATAGTTATTAACTATCATTAACTAACATAAGTTAACTAATGATAGATGTTATGAAATTCCTTGGACGTTAAGCTTGTGTTGAACACACACGATCTCAAGTGTTATTTCTATTTTCAAAAAGAATTTAAGCCAGAATTATAGTATATGTATGGTCTAATTGCAGGTTGAATAATAATACCAGAACTCAACAACTGAAAATGAATTAATTAAATCTTCAATTTAGGAAGCACAAAAATAAAACTACCTAAATAATAGGAATATACAAGGAAGGGATTACTTAAAGAAAAGCATAATGATAGTAATTTAAAAAAAGAATAGATTCTCACCTCACAGTTTAATAAGTTCCAAATGGATTAAGCATTCTAAAACAAAGATAGTGCAATTTGAAGAAAATAGAAAGAATATTTTCTGCTTTCACAGAGAGACTATTCTAGACAAAGAGACCACACAAAAAAATCTAAGGTCTATGACTGATACATTTGAGCATGTCATAGAAAAAAAATTGTACATTTATGTGATTTAACAAATCATAAAGAACGATCTGGAAAACAGTTTGAAACAGAAGTGGTTGTCATCAATATTCTCTATAAAATTCTTACAAAAAAAAAAAAAGATGGTGGTAAAGGCACATGAATAGATGATCTCAACAAAAACGCAAGAATCAAATAGTCAACCAGGCACGGTGGCTCACTCCTGTAATCCCAGAACTTTGGGGGACCGAGGAGGGTGGATCATTTGAGTTCAGGAATTCGAGAGCAGCCTGGCCAACATGGTGAAACCTCATCTCTACTAAAAATACAAAAATTAGCCAAGCGTGGTGATGGGCAACTGTAGTCTCAACTACCTGGGTGGTTGAGGCATGAGAATTGCTTGAACCCTGGAGGCGGAGGTTGCAGTGAGCCGAGATGGCACCACTACCCTCCAGCTTGGGTGACAGAGTTAGACTCCATCTCAAAACAAAAAGAATCAAAAAGTCATTCAGCAGAATACTAAAAATACAATGGAAAGAATAGGAGACTGTCTTTATTGTTTCTGGTTTAAATATGAAAGAATATTTGAAACTACTCGCTGTCAATACAGATAAAACTAATTAATGCTAGCTATCAGGAGGAAGCATGATTGTGTTTTCATAAAATAAATTTGAAGACAATTGTCAGCTAATTATTTGCCTACCTTTTTAATTTTTGAATTATTTGGAATACCTGTTTAGGAAAAATATTAAATTGTGAGCAAATGAGCAAGTAGCTTGAAAATGAAAGTTAAAATATTTAGATGACAATTAATAATGGTTATATATAAATTTTAATGGTAAAAGAGTAAGAAAGAACAAAAATGGCCTTAAAAATATTAGTTTAAGAAACTAATGGTGCTCTGAGACTTTATGTACATTTATGTTTACATCAGAAAATTAAAAGCCAAATTTATAACACAATAGTTTTCAAGAAATTAATTTTCATGGCAATAGTCATAAAAGCTATTTAACGCATATGAATACTAAAAGCCTTGGTTTTAAATCACCTTGAATTAATCTTGAGATTGTTGGAGGAGGAAGGTATAATTTCTTTGCCCAACTCCTTAAAATTAAGGACATAATTTGTCTTCTATCTCTCTGATAGAGGAAGTAGAATGTTTATTACACACGGATTAATTTATTAAATGATTAAAGAAACATAATGCGAAAAGTTACATAAACGATGAAGAAAAGTATTATAAGATCCATGGTGTTCTATTAAATCAAAATAAATGAATATAAATGTGTATTATTTATAACAATTTAGCAATACTCTTTTGTATGAATATTTGGTGATTGAATCCTTTCTGCCTTAATTTATTTTTCAATTGATTGGTTTAATTTTTATGCAAAAATTATACCTTTAAATTATACCATTTGTTGACAACTGCATTAGAAGCAAAGGAGGTCCAGAAAAATAAGAAATGGTCCCTAAACCCATTGTTACTTAGTTTGTCAACAGAGGTACAAAATAGTAACCTAAAAAAGGGCATGATAGTGGAGCTGACGAAGATAAACCAAGCTGGACACTAAGTAAAATGGTAAGGACAGATTTTAATCAGGAATATAATCTTATGAGTATACTCAGTGTGAACTGAACTCACGTTCAATTTGTACAGAGGTGCCTGGGAGTTTTAAAGGGAGTATGTGGGAGTAAAGAGGGGAGTGAGCAGAGACTTGGAAAGGCAGGGAAGTGAAAAATGACCAAGGGCTGCTCAGTGTAAATGCTGATTAGATCAGCTGTGTTTGCTGGCTGGCAATTACAGAAGTTAGGATTGTATGCCCACACAAAGGAATTGCTTTCAGTTCTGTGAGAAAGACCCTCCTTAGTTTTAAGATATATATACATCTCAATAAAAAAAGAAGGATTTCACAATTGTATTAGTCCATTTTCATAGGGCTATAATAAACTGCCTGAGACTGGGTAATTTTTAAAGGAAAGAGGTTTAATTGAATCACACAGTTCAGCATGGCTGGGGAGGCTTCAGGAAACTTACAATCATGGCAGAAGGCAAAGGACAAGCAAGGCACCTTCTACACAAGGCAGCAAGAGGAGAAGTGCTGAGCAAAGGGGGAAGAGCCCCTTATAAAACCATCAGATCCCATGAGAAATCCTTTGCTATCACCAGAACAGCATGGGGGAATCCACCCCCATGGTTCAATTATCTCCACCTGGTCTCTCCCTTGACACATGGGGATTATGGGGATTACAATTCAGAATGAGATTTGGGTGGGGACACAAAGCCTAACCATATCAAAAATTGAAAGCTTTTTTAGTAAAGGTTTTAAGAAGGGTTGTCAGGAGCCTATCTTCAGGTGTTGGCCAGAACAAATGGTAAATTCCTTTGGCAGTCTAGAGCTTTCTTAGGAACTTAAGGGAGGCTAAGTTCACCCTAGGAATATGGCCTTGAGCTGTTAGAAGCGATGTCAGTGCTTGCTTAAGTCTTTTAATGTTGGGGGATGGGATGGACAAAATCATTACTGTTGAGAGTTTGGCCTAGGTGGCGTCCTCGTTCAGAAGAGGATGAGGAGCCTGGCTAGAGTGTGGTCAAGAAGAAAATCTTTGTCAGAGCAAGGGCTAAAATGTCTCCAATATTACACATTATCTTAACACAAGACATTACAGTACTCTGATTTATGTTTGAATTGATGTGGGAAAATCTCATCTAAATTGTCAAAACATATTTTTAAACACAATGAGAAAGTAAGGGTATACACAGAGACTAGCATGGTGCCGGGCATAAAGTTGCACTGGAATAAATATTTTATTTTTGAATAAATGAAGATAGTTGAACCTGAAGGCACTACTGTAAATTGCAAGATGCTTTTAAAAATCTTAATTTCTCTACATGTAGGTTGATAATAAAATTGATAATATAGTTTGCTTATTAATCTTATTTATACTTAAAAAGAAATGGTTACATTCACTGTTTTGATACTGTGGGAAAAGAAATCAAATGTTTAAGGCATGCCAGGACTTCATAGCTGCTATTTAAGATGTTGTTTTGCTGCTTACCTTTTTTTCTTTTGCTTTTTAATGAACAGCTTGTTTCTGACGTAGACACACACAATTTGGCACAGTTCTCTACAGTTCAGCACAATATGGTTGAATTGGCAGTCTCTGCTCTGAGGAAGACATTATTGTCTCAGCACCAAAACTTCATTAGTCAAATCCCTATAGAATGAGATCTTTACAAAGCAGGGATAAGACTAATGGCGTGAGGAGGGCACTGATATGCTAATCTTTACACTTGAAGAATGTTTACCATAGAGAAAATGTGGATAGCTGGCTTATAATGTGTATGCTTTGCTTTGGTAATTCATTAAGAAGAAACAAAGACTTCATTTTATTTTCAAAAAATGATTTTATTAATAAAAATTGAAAATATCTATTTACTATACACATATATTAAAGTTAACTTTAGAATACCTATTACTATGCTTTCTGGAGACATGAAATGTAAGTCGTTCACAAACAAAACTTTTCAAAAATCATGCCTGTAAGATTTGTTGTTTGAATTAAGCATTGTCTTTTATAAACTATTCAGCTAATCAGAATTTAATGAGAAACAAATACATCTGGATGTTAAAACTTTCTCCATATGTGAAAACATTTTCTTACCAGCTTTTATGAGGGGAGGAAATCTTTCATGAATAAATGATGTATTTCCTGTTTGCAAAGTATAAGAACCTGATAAATACATCTTCCTTACAACTCAGTCACTATTGTGAATTATATTTGTACCACATTATAAAATTGGCTGTTAAAAGGTTAAGTAAAATAATTTAATTTGTAGAATAAAAACCACAATAGGCCAAAATCTTTCCTAAACCTAGAAACACAAAGTATACACATGCACACAAACACACACACACACCAGTTTATATATACAGTTATATGTTGATTAACTGTGGGAATACTTTCTGAGGAATTCAGCTTTAGGCAATTTTTGTCATTGTGGGAACATCATAGAGTGTACTTACACAAACCTAGGTGGTATAACCTACTACACACTTAGGCTGTGTGGTATAGCCTATTGCTTTTAAGCTTCAAACCTGTACCACATGTGACTGTACTGAATACTGCAAGCAAATGTAACACAATGGTAAGTATATGTGTATCTAAGCATATCTAAACATGGAAAAGGTGCAGTAAAAATACAGCATTAAAATCTATGGGACCAGTATCTTACATATGGTCTGATATTGACCAAAATGTCATTATGTGGCACATAACTGTATTTAATTTCAGGCACTGTCTATATTTAAATCTTAAAATGGATATTACCAAATATTTGAAAGAGATAAAAGTTCTAGTTCTAATTCTAGTTATCATAAGATATATAATATAATAGATACATAGTATAATACATAGTTATATATATTTTATGTCACATAAATATATCTATATATAAGTTCTAATTCCAATTCTAGTTCTAATTCTGAATTTTAATGCAGATTATTAGAAGATGTGTTGCTGAATCAATATTTTGTAAGAAAAATTGCGTGTAATGTGTATATAAAATGTAAAATGTACAACATGATTTAGAACATTTAAAATGAGAACAAAAAAATTAAGGTATTTAAAAGTGTTGTCAATAGTAAGCTACAGCAGAGTTACGCAAACCATATAGGGAGCATTCAATAAAGACCTTACTAATTTTTTACATGATTTTATATTTTGAATGGAATTCTAGAGTGTTCAAATTAGATAATTTATAAGAAAATTATTTAAAATTTCTAATATAAGTATATCTGAGTAATTGTTATTCAAAATGGTATAATTCACTTTATGTTTTTAATATTGACAAGTGGTAAAAGGATTACTTCATGTCAAAACTGTTTGTGTGATTTTTAATTTTTGATTTACATTCTGTTGCTTTTTAAAAATTTAACTCCTCAAGATCATTCACAAATATAGAATATATGTTTCTTGTCTGAATTTCTTTGTGTATTTCATACTAAAGTTTTTACATAATAGGAGTTCCTAAATTATTTACTCTTTAACTGTTTTATCAAAACATAATTAATTGGTATTATATTATCTAACAGTTGTATAACCAGAACATAAAATATATGGTGTAATCTGTTGTGGTACCAGTACCATGCTGTTTTGGTTACTGTAGCCTTGTAGTATAGTTTGAAGTCAGGTAGCGTGATGCCTCCAGCTTTGTTCTTTTGGCTTAGGATTGACTTGGCGATGCGGGCTCTTTTTTGGTTCCATATGAACTTTAAAGTAGTTTTTTCCAATTCTGTGAAGAAAGTCATTGGTAGCTTGATGGGGATGGCATTGAATCTATAAATTACCTTGGGCAGTATGGCCATTTTCACTATATTGATTGTTCTAACCCATGAGCATGGAATGTTCTTCCATTTCTTTGTATCCTCTTTTATTTCATTGAGCAGCGGTTTGTAGTTCTCCTTGAAGAGGTCCTTCACATCCCTTGTAAGTTGGATTCCTAGGTATTTTATTCTCCTTGAAGCAATTGTGAATGGGAGTTCACTCATGATTTGGCTCTCTGTTTGTCTGTGATTGGTGTACAAGAATGCTTGTGATTTTTGTACATTGATTTTGTATCCTGAGACTTTGCTGAAGTTGCTTATCAGCTTAAGGAGATTTTGGGCTGGGACAATGGGGTTTTCTAGATATACAATCATGTCATCTGCAAACAGGGACAATTTGACTTCCTCTTTTCCTAATTGAATACCCTTTATTTCCTTCTCCTGCCTGATTGCCCTGGCCAGAACTTCCAGCACTATGTTGAATAGGAGTGGTGAGAGAGGGCATCCCTGTCTTGTGCCAGTTTTCAAAGGGAATGCTTCCAGTTTTTGCGCATTCAGTATGATATTGGCTGTGGGTTTGTCATAGATAGCTCTTATTATTTTGAGATACGTCCCATCAATACCTAATTTATTGAGAGTTTTTAGCATGAAGTGTTGTTGAATTTTGTCAAAGGCCTTTTCTGCATCTATTGAGATAATCATGTGGTTTTTGTCTTTGGTTCTGTTCATATACTGGATTACATTTATTGATTTGTGTATGTTGAACCAGCCTTGCATCCCAGGGATGAAGCCCACTTGATCATGGTGGATAAGCTTTTTGATGTGCTGCTGGATTCGGTTTGCCAGTATTTTATTGAGGATTTTTGCATCAATGTTCATCAAGGATATTGGTCTGAAATTCACTTTTTTGGTTGTGTCTCTGCCAGGCTTTGGTATCAGGACGATGCTGGCTTCATAAAATGTGTTAGGGAGGATTCCCTCTTTTTCTATGGATTGGAATAGTTTCAGAAGGAATGGTACCAGTTCCTCCTTGTACCTCTGGTAGAATTTGGCTGTGAATCCATCAGGTCCTGGACTCTTTTTGGTTGGTAAGCTATTGATTATTGCCACAATTTCAGAGCCTGTTTTTGGTCTATTCAGAGATTCAACTTCTTCCTGGTTTAGTCTTGGGAGGGTGTATTTGTCGAGGAATTTATCCATTTCTTCTAGATTTTCTAGTTTATTTGCATAGAGGTGTTTGTAGTATTCTCTGATGGTAGATTGTATTTCTGTGGGATCGGTGGTGATATCCCCTTTTTCATTTTTTATTGCATCTATTTGATTCTTCTCTCTTTTCTTCTTTATTAGTCTTGCTAGCGGTCCACAAGAAATGGGGAAAGCATTCCCTATTTTATAAATGGTGCTGGGAAAACTGGCTAGCCATACGTAGAAAGCTGAAACTGGATCCCTTCCTTACACCTTATACAAAAATTAACTCAAGATGGATTAAAGACTTACATGTTAGACCTAAAACCATAAAAACCCTAGAAGAAAACCTAGGCAATACCATTCAGGACATAGGCATGGGCAAGGACTTCATGTCTAAAACACCAAAAGCAATGGCAACAAAAGCCAAAATTGAAAAATGGGATCTAATTAAACTAAAGAGCTTCTGCACAGCAAAAGAAACTACCATCAGAGTGAACAGGCAACCTACAAAATGGGAGAAAATTTTCACAACCTACTCATCTGACAAAGGGCTAACATCCAGAATCTACAATGAACTCAAACAAATTTGCAAGAAAAAAACAAACAACCCCATCAAAAAGTGGGCGAAGGACATGAACAGACACTTCTCAAAAGAAGACATTTATGCAGCCAAAAAACACATGAAAAAATGCTCATCATCACTGGCCATGAGAGAAACGCAAATCAAAACCACAATGAGATACCATCTCATACCAGTTAGAATGGCCATCATTAAAAAGTCAGGAAACAACAGGTGCTGGATAGGATGTGGAGAAATAGGAACACTTTTACACTGTTGGTGGAACTGTAAACTAGTTCAACCATTGTGGAAGTCAGTGTGGCGATTCCTCAGGGATCTAGAACTGGAAATACCATTTGACCCAGCCATCCCATTACTGGGTATATACCCAAAGGACTACAAATCATGCTGCTATAAAGACACATGCACACGTATGTTTATTGCAGCACTATTCACAATAGCAAAGACTTGGAACCAACCCAAATGTCCAACAACGATAGACTGGATTAAGAAAATGAGGCACATATATACCATGGAATACTATGCAGCCATAAAAAATGATGAGTTCATGTCCTTTGTAGGGACATGGATGAAACTGGAAACCATCATTCTCAGTAAACTATCGCAAGGACAAAAAACCCAACACCGCATGTTCTCACTCATAGGTGGGAATTGAACAATGAGAACTCATGGACACAGGAAGGGGAACATCACACTCTGGGGACTGTTGTGGGGTGGGGGGGAGGGGGGAGAGACAGCATTGGGAGATATACCTAATGCTAAATGACGAGTTAATGGGTGCAGCAAAGCAACATGGCACATGTATACATATGTAACAAACCTGCACATTGTGCACATGTATCCTAAAACCTAAAGTATAATAATAATAATAAAAAAAGAGATTAAACTGTAAAAAAATATATATATGATGTAATCAATCAGAATAAATATTAATTTTTCTCTGTTTAAATTATTAGAGTAAGAACAAAATATCTGTGGTGATGTCAAGTTTTAACAAATGAATACATAGTTTGATTAAATATATGGAGCATGGGAATCTGATATTTATTGGGGTAAACTTTCATAATTACTGTCAGAATCAACCAGTTTTAGATATCTTGCAAACCTAATAGGAAATATACTGTCAAAGTATACATTGCTTGACAAAAACACCATAATTTCTCTGTATCTTTAAGGTTCCAAGTGATCTAATTTGTGTTTACTGTATAAGCTTTTTCAGTTCAGTAACTGCTTTGAAGTTTTAATCTGTGCAACATTTTTTTAAATTACAGAATAAATTTTTCTATTTGATTTTTTCATTTGAATCAGCAGTTGGGGCCTCCAATAGTCTCCTCTGGAAACTGCACTGTTGAACAGAAACTGGAGATAACTATTGGCATTCTGCCCATATTGTTGATCTTTCCTGGATGGCCATCTATTGACATTTCTTTCTGTGTAAGAACATCCATTGGAAGCAGGGGCATCTTTTCCTTCCCTTCCAAAGCCAAGTGGAGCATTAGTAATGCTGGAGTATATTCTATACAGCTTTTTTAAAGGGTCTCTAGAGGAATTGAAATCAGTTTCCCACAGTGGTTAGCCAGTCACAGGAATATTGGCTTTGGTTCCTTCTCTGTCCATTTCATATAACATTTCTGTATGTTTGTTTTCACACTGCTATAAAGACATAACCCAGAGTGGGTAATTTATAAACGGAAGAGGTTTAATTGACTCACAGTTCCACATGAATGGAGAGGCCTCAGGAAATTTACAACCATGACAGAAGGGGAAGCGGGCACCTTCTTCCCATGGTGGACAGAGAGAACCTGTGAAGGAGAAACTGTCAAATACTTATAAAACCATCATCTCTCACAAGAACTCACTACCATGAGAACAGCAGGGGGAATCTGCCCCCATGATCCAGTCACCTCCCACCAGGTCCCCTCCTCAACATGTGGGGATTATGGGAGTTACAATTCAAGGTGAGATTTGGGTGGGGACACAGAGCCAAACCATATTAATTTCCCTCCATAGTACTTCTGATTATTTCCTGATTGAAATACTTATGTCCAAATTTGTTACCAGAAGTGGTTCTAGAATGAAAGTCTTCAAGATGGGTTTCTAGAATGATTGCTTGCCTCCCAGGTGGGAACGAAGATTTCATTATTGTATAAAATAAATGTGATAGCTCTTAGTACACTATAACTTCATAATTACTAAGAATCTCACCTGTGTTTAATTAGATTGCACATAGCTAAAATGGAAGCACTAGCTTGTGCAACATGTCTAGGAGTTGAAATATACAGGACAATGGTAATTAGAAAGACTGTGAAGTTGGCTAGCTTTTGGTTACTCTCATGGAAGTCTTGAAAAAGAAAAAGATAGTTTTAGGTCATCCAATTAGTAATTCAGACTTTGCCATGAAAACCAGACCTTGAATCACATTGTTTAAAAGAGCCATCTTCCCCTGCATATGCTGAAAATAGGCTCAATATTTTACCATAACATTGGCAAAATCAGTACCCTGATAAGAAAGATGAGAAAATAGTGTGAGTCTGAGAGAATATATGGGGACTTTTGGTTGAATGTACTAATAAACCTTGAATCCACATGGTCATGTAAATGCTTAGGCTGATAGAAGCAATCCCTTCACTTTTCTTGACTAGAGTAGCCTCAAAAGTCTGGAGATGATGCAAAACCACCCCTGAGGAGGATGCCATGTATGTTGATATTTTCCATCTTCAAGTTTTACCTGTCTCCTGTTCTCATTGCTTCTGGAACAATAATTAAGATTGACTCGACATGGCCCAAATGAAGAAATGAAAGGAAATGGATCATTCACCAAAGGATCTGCAGAACTTTGCTAATATTTACCAGAAGTAACCAGGAGGATATGCAAGTGAGTGCTTCTTAAACACATTAGAACAGGGGTATGCAAATAAAAGGCCGCATTAGGGAGAGTGAATTTATATGGAAAGAGACTCTTTTATGACTCAGGATTTAATTTCCTGGTAAGGATGCCAGAAATGGAAATTTGAATCTTGAAGACTGAATGGCTTACAGTAAATGAGTGGACCTGCTAGAACAGCCTTGGCAGAATATTTAGACAGAGGTCAGAAGCACAGAGATATAGGCATGATAGAATAGATTTAGCATGTAAGGCCAGAGAAAAGGCCCAGAAAACTCCCTTCACTAAGGAAACAAGGAATATGCTAGTGAGTACTGGAACTTCAAAAAGGTTGGTGGTGACAGTCCACCATAGCCCAGAATGTATTGTGACAGATAAAGCTATGAACTCATGCTTACTGGTGTAAATGTGAATGATAATATTCTGGTAAAGCAGAGGACAAGGGGTAGCATCTCACCTTGTGAGAAACAAGTTGGGTTTAATTCCAGTATGTGTAGCAAGTCTGAAATAGCAATCAAGGACCTTACCTAGAGGGAGCTGTAGCAGTGGCTAATAAACTATGGTATTCCTAGGGGCCAGATAGGCAGCCAATAAAGATATTGGCTTGGATTACAGATGTCAAATGGGTAAAGAGTTGTTCAGGAGAAGAATCATGATGGCAGCTATAAGAGGAAATCATGATTCCTTTCCCAGTTTCTATACCTGGGATAATTCCTAGACAATAAGATCATCCATTAAAAAGGAGACTGGATCTTCTTGAGGAAAGATCCTGCAGTTCCAACATTGTTTTTGTAACAGATATTTCTGAACATTTTCCAATGGAACCTATGGCAATTTACCAAAGTAATTATGTACCAGGAGAAATGTAACTAATAGATATTTGAAAAAATGTTGGTTAGAGGATCTTACCTGGCACAGATACTAGGGATCCCAAATGTCATCACAGTACCCTTTTAGAGTGGGGTCACATGGAGGCAAGGTAATAAATAAAGTCCCGGTCCAAGCCCATCTCATGACAAACAAGTTTGGGATATCACTGTGTTGTCCTTTCTCCATGCTTTAAGCTGAATACTCGGGATGAATATACAGTCATAATGACATTTCAGTCAACAATGGATGGTGTTCCTATAAAACTATAAAATTATATTTTTACTGTACCATTTCTATGCTTAGATACACACATATTTTCCATTTTGTTAAAATTCAGGTTTTCAGCCTAGAAGCAACACGCTATACCATATAGCCTAGATGTGTAGTCAGCTATACCACTTAGGTTTGTGTAAGTACACTCCATGTTGTTCGTATAACAAAGTCACCTAATGATGCATTTCTCAGAATGTATTCCCATTTGTTAACTGATACATGACTGTACATATCAGCTTGCAGAAACCTTATATTGGCTTCTCACTGTATGGAACAAAAACTTTCATAACAAAGACCAAGTGGGAGTACTTTCAAACCATTGGCCACTTCTCCTGGCCAAGTTAATCAGAAGCAATAGCCATACCCAAAGTAGAATAGTAAAGAGTTATAACATATCCAAAGACTTAATAGTTTCAGGATTGCTGCTTTGTGTGCCCCACAAACTCTGGATGAATAATGGCAGATGATGTAAATTAACATAACCTTAACCTAGTGGTAACCTCAATCATATCTGCTATGGAAAACTTTTATGTTTTTTGAAAGAGATTAACACAAACTCTGACACCTGATTTGTGGTTATCGATATGATGACTGCATTCTTTTTATTTCCCATCAGGGCATCTGTACAAATGCCTTAATTCTCCTGTTCTCTACTACAATTTACATATTGCATAAAGGCCTTGATTGTTCAGACATTCCAGAAAGCCTTATGCTGGTCTAATATATTGATACTATCAAGTTAATTAGACCTGGTAAGCAGGAAATGGCAGATTCTCTAGATGTCTTGTGGAGAAATGTGTGGGCAAGTGATTAGGAGAAAATCTCTATGAAAATTCTGGTTTCTGCCACATCAGTGAGGCAATTAGATTTGGCTAAAGGGAATAAGAAACTATTTTCTCTAAGTAAAAAGGGAATATCAAAGGAGTACTATTTTCTCTGAGTAACAAGGGAATGTTAAGAGATATCCAGGTGCAGGAACTACACTATAGAGTATAAACATTCAGAGAACCAAGGTGAAAAGCCTTACCTGCCAGGAATGCTGGCATTATCCAAAGCCTTACTGTCTCTGTGCAGGTTAGCCACTTCCAGTTGAACGGACCCTCCACTGAACTATCAAAAGGGGGGAATTAATCCAGCCTCCAGCATCCTCCAGATTTGCTTGTCATAAATGTGAAAATGTATTATATTACATATCGCAGAATTGCTCTTTAAGTGGTTGTATCAGCTTCTACTCCTAACAACAGAATTATGAGAGTTCTCTCTGGTCTACATCATCACCAACACTTGGTATTGTCAGACTATTTTAAATTTGCCACTATAATATGTTTGAAAATGTACCTCATTGTGGCCTTAATTTCTCCAGTTTCTATTCAGCTTAGCACTTTTCTTATTTACTGAACATTCAGATCTCCTCCTCTCTAAATTGCATGCCCATATCTTTCACCATTTTTTAAAAAGCAGATTATGCTTATAGTTTTTATTTTTAAAACTTATTTATGTATATTGCAATAAAATCATGTCCTTTGCAGCAACATGGATGCACCTGAAGGCCAATATCCTAAGTGAAATAACTCAGAAACAGAAAATCAAATACAGATTGTTCTCACTTATAAGAGGGAACTAATCAATGGGTACACGTGGACATAAAGATGAAAACAATAGACGCTGGGGACTCCGAAAGTGGGGATGGTGGAGTGGGGGTGATGACTGAAAAATTACTTATTACTGAGTACTATGTTCACTATTTGTGTGATGGGTTCACTAGAAACCCAAAACCTTGCATTATGCAATATACCCATGTAACAAATCTGCACAAGTACCCCTGAATCTACAATATAAATCAATAATTTTTGAAATGAAAATTGAAATAAATTCTTTATATATTTTAGCTATGAATATTTCTCAACTATATGCATTATAAACATCTCATAGTCTGTAGTTTGCATTTTAATATGTGTATAAAATATTTGGATGCACAGAAGAATATTATTAATGCAAATTTTAGAAATACGTTTTATTTTTCTATTTTTTGCTTTATGTAAAAATTATTTCTGATATCACTGCCATATAGATAATCACATACATTTTCTTCTACATTTAGTCTTTAATGCATAAGAAATCTATTTTTGGATTGAGTATATTGTAGAAATCTATTACTTCTCTTTCTCCTATTCATAACTAGGCTTCTTTTCATCACATTGTTCGAGGAATCATTGCTTTCTTCTAAAATTTATAGGTCCAGGCAAGGTAGCTCACACTTGTAACACCAGCATTATGGGAGGACACAACCAGCCTGGGAAATATAGTGAGACCCTGTTTGTATAAAAAAATACAAAAATTGGCCAGGCTAGGTGGCCTGTGGTCCCAGCTACTTGGGAGGCTGAGGTGGGAGGATCACCTGAGCCTGGGAGGCAGAGGTTGCAGTGAGTCAAGGTAATGTCACTGCACTCCAGCCCGGGTGACAGAATGAGACACTGTCTCTTAAAAAAGAAAATAGAAAATTGCAAAGACAGCTCTTCATTACATCTAATTTCCATACAGACATAAGTCTGCTTCTCTACTATAAACTCTCTTTTACTAATAGATTTATCTTCACTGGCACCACTATGAGGACTGTGATTATAAGAATGAATATATCGTAGAGAAAATCTTCTCATCTCCTTCTTCAAGAACTTTTGGCTGTATTTAGTCTTGTGTTCTTTCATTTCTATTTGAAAACCATCAAAAACTACCATGAAAACTATTTTGATTGCAACTTATTACATGTGGCTTTTAGCTTAATTTGAAGAGGATTTACATTTTACACTGTATTAATAGATGCTTTTTATGCATAGCCATGTTAAATTCTGTCACCTTATTTAGTATTACCTTAATATCTTAATTATTTTCTTTTCATACTGATCTTGCAAAAGCTTTTACAATAAAAATCATTTGAATTTATTCTTCTGAAAGCCATTACCGGGTGAAAGTTTTGTATTAGATTGGGTGTTCCAGGAAGAAAGACTAAATTCTAACTACAAATCTTAGGTCAATTCTTTGATAAAAGATTGTAAAGTTTAATTATTATTATTTTACTTTATCCAGAATCCAGATGAAGATAGAAAACATCCATTTCAGATTATTTTCCTTACTGTCTGGAATTTTTTGTGTATATACTCTTTCATTATGATTATAGTACATTCTTGAGACATTAATTTTACTGTTTTTCAGCTCTGCTTTTTTAAAATTGAAAGCCTTTTCTTATGTGCAAGAGTGACATTTAAACCCTGAATTCTAAGCACAGTAGCTCCCTTCTGTCTCAGCCTCAACCACTAAACTGTTTGGATCATGCACCGTCTCATTTTCAGTTTCGTCTTCATTTGTGTCCTCTGGTTAATCCTGTACCTAATTGGGAGCTCAGCTACAAACGTTTGTTTGATTTAGTTTACTCAACATTTTTCACTAGTTGCTACTGCAAGGGTTCTCATAGTTTCTAGTGCAATATATTGCCGAAAAATATAAAATTTTATTTCAAGATTTTTATTATTAATATGTTCTATTTATTAAAAAATAAGCCAGTCATTTAACACTTTCGTGAATAATTTAAGTAGCACAAATTCATAAAGAGTTTCAAAACAGTGAAGGGGAATGCTACAGGATTTTCTTTAAGATTATTAATACATCTATTCTGGCAATGGAGATACAAATAATTCATATTTGAACAGTGAGAACATGGGAATGCCATGGAGCCCATATTCTACTGATGCAAATAAATACCCTCATTCACTGAGTCTTAAAGACAATCCAACAGAAATTGAGAAGCTGATGATGGAGATCAATTACCAGGCATTTTCAATAATCTTAGCAATTGCAAATAGAATAATTGCAATAATTGCAGGACAATAGCAATAATGCACTGATTACAAGATGGCCTTTGCAAAATTTATGGAAATTCAAAGCATCTATGTGTGTACATATTATGTGGGAAGTTTTGCAAAACTAAATGACCATCAGAAGTCTTAGTGAAATTCTGCATTAGATGTAAACCTGAATATTATACTCAATTATGATTTGGACACCTTTTTCATATGCAAAATTGAAACTAATTTACTCATAAAAGATCCCCTCCTCCCCCACCACTCCGGGCAACAATTTCCCACCTGTTTGGACTGGATAATCACCATCACCCTGGAGGACAATTATTCTGGTGAACATATTTTGGTAATTAATGAATAACACTGAAATCAGTTTTATTGATTTTAGCTTCGGTTCTGTAACTTTTTAACACCACTTTGGGCAAGATTTTTAATCTATTCTATTCTTCTTTTAAAGTAGGGTAAAAATTGTTAGTTTTTTACTCCAGGAAGGACATTTTGAATTGGATATAACTATATAATCTAATAAAGTTAGCTATTCATGAGATGAAATCATTCCCATGTTACATGATCTTGTTGAATATTCTTATCATCCAGCATTTTGAATCACCAGTATAATGATAATTTTTGTTGATAATGAAGCTCCCAAAATGCATTCTGAATCATCAAAGAAAGACTAGATTAGGTTCAGAATAATTTTAGTTCCAAGTGACTCATCTGTCTCATTAATCTCCAATATTAAGCCTCAAATTCCTTCAGAGTATTTCTTCAGAGAAACTCACTCCATAGCAATCTTATTAAATAGTGTTAATAGGTTACATTTTTTTAAACTTTTGGTGGCAAAGCATGCACTTTAAGATAGGCCTGCATTTTTCACTGCTTACTAGATATGTAGCTTTCAACAATCTCCATAAATACTTGCCTTTACCTGTAAGACTGGTATAATAATGGCTTGCTCAAAGTATTTTTTGACAATACATACAATATGCTTAGCTCAGAGCCTGGCAGGGTAGTAAGTACTTTCATTATCTTAAACGTCATTATTTTGTCAATGCTTTTCAGCCGCTATCATAATTATGCTTCCATTGTTTCCATTAACAAAAAAACATGAATCATTATTTTTTATCGGATCTAGTCCAAAGTTCTCCAAGTTACTTTCCAACAGAGAAATAGGATACTCATGGAACAAAAGCACTCTTACAATTCTACAAAATGTTCTTGTGTGATCTTAAGATTGTGATTCTCTGTCATTCACAGTTTCTTCCTCTAATATATGAAGTTCAGGTTTACTTTAATTTTATCTCTTTTATTCTTTCCTTTCTCTTTTTTCCTGAGCCTCAGTTTTTTCCTGAGCTTCAGTTTCTTCATCTGAAGCATGAAGTTATGAATCTTAGACTGAATTGCAAAGAATATTTTAGAACATCACTTAGCACATTGTCTGAGAAATAGGTGCCACATATTATTAGACATCTTCTAAAGTCCGTATAGCATGACATGAACTTTTTAATTAAACCTTATTTCCCATCACTCCTTCAAAATTGCACTGGTTTACTCTTGCCACTGTCCTTTTCCTATTAATTGTCATGAATCCATTATGTCAAATATTATTATATATTAATTAACCTTTGTCAACCTTTTTGCCTGAGTAAACCTTCAAACTTTTCAAGAACAACCCCAAGTTGACATTTTCATGATCTTCCTTCTTTACTGCAGTCTAAGCTGATATTTTCTTTAATTAAAATCCTGAAATTTCACTCCTTTAGTGAATACTTATTTAACAACTCTTATTTAAGAAATTTTTATTTAAAAACTAAGATATAATACTTGCACATGCCTGTCTTGCACTAGTCTGGCAGAAAATAGTAGGCACATATATTAGTCTGTTCTCACACTGCAAATAAAGACATACCCAAGACTGGGTAATTTATAAAGGAAAGAGATTTAATGGACTCACAGTTCCACATGGCTGGGGAGGCCTCAAAATTATGGCAGAAGACATAGGAAGAGCAAGGGGACACATACATGGTGGCAGGCAAGAGAGCTTGTGCAGAGGAACTCCCATGTATGAAACCATAAGATCTCATGAGACTGATTCACTATTACGAGAACAGCAAGGGAAAGACCCACCCCCATGATTCAATAACCTCCCACTGGGTCCTTCCCAAGACATGTGGGAATTATGGGAGCTACAGTTCAAGATGAGATTTGGGTGGGGTAATGGCTAAACCATATCAGCATGTGTATAGATGAATTTCAATATTTTATAGGAAGTGATATGGACTGCATGTTTGTGTTCCCCTAAAATTCATATATTGAAAGGCTAATAGCAAGTGTGATGGCATTTAAAGATGGGGCATTTGGGAGGTGATTAGGTCATGAAGATGGATCCCTCATGTTGGGATGTGTGCCTTTATAAGAAGAAACACTATAGGACAGTGCTTCCCCTCTCTTACTCCCCCACTACAATGTCAGGATACAAGGAGAAGACAACTCTGCAAACTAGGAAGAGCATCCTCACCAGACACTGCCAGTTCCTTGATCTTGGACTTCCCAGACTCCAGAACTGTGAGAAACAAAAGTTATTTAAATTACCCAGTCTGTGATATTTTGTTATAGCGGCCCAAACTAAGATAGGAGGGATATTACTAATTATATAATCATGTATTATAATTCTCTTACATACTACATTTGTTCTATAATATACATTATGTATTTCTCAATGGCAAAGAGTGTCTCGTTTCTATTTTACAAATTGTGTCAATTATTCACAATGCTAAGTGCATTATAATAGGACAAAATAATATTATTTGGGTTACTGAATAAAAGGAATGCTTATTATCATTATAACAGTTTTATTATCAGAATATTTAATTCTAATTTCTATTTTTAAATTGAGATATTTAAAATATTATAAATGCAAAGGCAATGTTATATATGAGTTCATGAGAGAAAGTTGGAATTGTACAAAGGAAGATGAAATTTTCAAAAGAAAAGATGGGTAGAGATTAATGAATCAAGTAAAGCATAAAATGCTTCTAATATCTGTCCTGTATCGATGGCAAACTATCATCATGCTAGCTTCCCCTAAAACTAGTCCGAGAGAAAATATAGAAAAGGGATACAAATTTTTCAGCAATAAGCCAGAAACAAACAAAAACCTTTGTGAAACTCTTGGGTAGACTCAGTACTGTCTTGAACTGGTGACAAGGATGGGAATAAAGGTGAAGGTGTCAGTAAGATGATGGGTTGAAAGGAATCATTTAACTTCACTTTATTCCTATCCTTCACTTTAATGTTTCACATAGAAATTTTGTGCAACAGTTCTTGTTCTAATAGTGGGGAGGGATGAACCCAATACAGCATAAATGCCCATTGGGTTAGGGAATCTATGAAAAATGGTGGTTGTGAACCAGTTGATCTGCCCTTGAGCATTTGTTCCTCAATTTTTCCTGTTCAAAGTTCCCATTCAAAGTTGAGGAAGCAGGTTTTTGCAATGCTAATTTTTCCCAATAGTTAAATGGGAGAAAAAGTAGCAAGTAATTGCCTGGTAAGGAACCACAAATGTAAATGATACATAATCTTTCTGTGATTTCTTGGTTCCCTTCCCTGAGATACTGGCTACAGGGCTAGCCTTTAGCCTATTTCCAGAAAAGATTACCAGATTGAGTAGCAATTACTGTCAGGGAACCTTGTGCTCATGTGCCAAAAAGACAGCCATCTAAGAAATTGAAAACACTCTGAAGAAATGTTAACTATTCATCTTACACCAACTGAAGCAGAATTCTTAGAACAAATGGACAAAGATTTTATATACAAACATTTAAATAGTATATACTGAGATAAAATAAATTAATAAGGTAAAATAAATTTTAATGTAAAATAAAAAACAAATTTTAAATATTAAATATAGAAATAATCCACATTTAAATATATAATAATGAAATGAAAAATATTAAAACTTAAGAGAAAATGCTGAAAGCACACAGAAAGCAAAGTTTAAAGGCCTATGATTTATAAAGAATTAAGAAGGAGATTGATACCAGACTTCTCATTTTCAATATTGGAAAGGGAATAATAGTTATAAGTTTCAAAGAAAAATAACTTTGTACTTAGATTTATTTCCAACCAAATTGTTGTTCAAGGGTATGGATGTAATAAAAATATTCCCAGGACTCAATGATACCAAAGGGTTTATCTGTCAGATGAAGATCCACAGTTAAACACTTTTTTTTTTTTTTTTTTTAGACAGAGTCTCATCCTGTTGCCCAGGCTTGAGTGCAAAGGTGCGATCTCGGCTCACTACAACATCTGCTTCCCAGGTTCAAGCTATTCTCCTGCCTCAGCCTCCCTAGTAGCTGGGATTACAGGCACCTACCACCACACCCAGCTAATTTTTGTATTGTTATTATTATTATTTTTTGACTGAGTCTCCCTCTGTCACCCAGGCTGGAGTGCAGTGGCATGATCTTGGCTCACTGCAAGCTCTACCTCCCAGGTTCACGCCATTCTCCTGTCTCAGCCTCCTGAGTAGCTGGGATTACAGGCGTGTGCCACCACACCCGGCTATTTTTTTTTTTTTTTTTGTATTTTTAGTAGAGATGGAATTTCACCCCGTTAGCTAGGATGGTCTGGATCTCCTGACATCAACTGATCCGCCTGCCTTGGCCTCCCAAAGTGCTGGGATTACAGGTGTGAGCCACCACACCTGGCCAGTTAAACACTTTAGTAAGAGATATTCAATAAGAAAAGAAATCAGTCCAAGAATATATTGCAATAGATACATAAGGTAAAGTTTACTGTTGTCTGGTGAAATATTCATAGTGAGGAAAATAAAGGAGGAGGATAAGGTGAAGAAAGACACAGAAGAAAAGGATAAAAAAAATTATCCCAGAACTAAAATGTTAGACATATAATCATGATCAAAGCAGGGGAGAAATCAAAGGAGTATGTATCCATGATATAGTATATGAATTTTATTAGGGAAACGTGCAACTCTTATTTTTTAATTAAGAAATATAAACAGGGAACAAATATAAGAATAAAAATGGACTATATAACATATATGACCCTTAAATAAAAAAGAATCTTAATATTAAAATTCAGAAAAGAAGAAAAAATACTATAAAGAGAAAATATTTTTAAACACCTGAAATCAGTCCTAAATTTTAGCAATACTCAAATGGAAGCTGCCTATACTACAGTATCAAAATTCACAGGTTTTCAAATTAAGTTTTAGAAAAACAGGATTCAATTATAATATTCTCAGAAGATACACTTAACAAAAAGAATGGAAATTTTGAAACAGAAGGGGAGAAACAGATTAGGCAAATATCAATTAAAACTCAGTTGTTTTCTATTTTTGACAAAATAAAATTTAAAGCAAACATTATGAGAAACAAAATACTATGCACTGGTAAAATGTTTATTTTTCTTTTACTCATCTTAAAATGTATTCTTCTAACAACTCATTTGCAAAATATACATAAGTGCAATTGAGAAAGCCATAGAAACAGAAAGCAATAATGGTATTTAACAAATCTCTCAAAAATAAATAAATCAAGAATAAAAATAAGCAAAATTCTTACTGATTAAATAATTAATTATAAATTAATAACAATTAATTAATAATGAATTAATTATAATAAATTAATTAATAATTAAATAATGTTAATTAAATAATGCACAGATGCCGCATATAAAAATTATATTAATTATGCATGCATATATACACAATATATGAACATATGCATGTATCTACATTAGTCCATTCTCACATTGCTGTGAAGAAATACCCAAGATTGGGTGATTTATAAAGAAAAGAGGTTTATTTGCTCACAGTTCCATATGGCTGGGAAGGCCTCAGGAAACTTACAATCATGGCAGAAGGAGAAGCAAACACATCCTTCTTCACAAGATGTCAGGAGAAAGAAGTGCTGTGCAAAAGGGAAAGCACCTCATAAAACCATCAGATCTTGTGAGAATTCACTCACTGTCATGAGAACAGCATGGAGGTAACCGCCCCCATTATTCAATTACCTCCCACTGTGTCCCTCCCACAACACGTGGGGATTATGGGAACTTCAATTCAAGATTAGATTTGGGTGGGGACACGGCCAAACCATATCAATATCCATGTATTTATATAGACATGCATCATAAATGATACGATTAATAAATTTGCATTCTATGTGTAGAACTCTACATCTAACAGAGAATAGAATTTTTAACTACACCCCAAAATGCACACATATATTTGATTTAAATGGTCAGTAAAATCTAAAAGCTGATAGAGACTGTATCCTTCTATGATGTAAAATCAAACAGACTATATTTTCTCCCACGCAAAAAACATCTTTAAAATAATCAATTTGCTGACAGTTGCCTCATTTCTTTCTCTATCCTACTCTATTTTAAATCCAGATTTATATAACCCACTGCCTACTTGGCATATTCACTTGAGTCTTTAATAGGTATCTCAAATATTTTATGTCCTAAATTTAACCTCTGGTCTTTTTCTCAAACCTGTTCTACCTCCAACTTACCTTATTTGGGATGACTTCAGTTCAATTTTCTTTTGGCTGAAACTTGAGTTTTTGACTCGTGTCTCTCTCTATACCTTGCACCCTATTTGCGAGTCCTTTTAGGTGACATTTTACAGGAAACATTCAGATACTGCGATTATCTTGAGATTTTGAGAGAAATGTTCCTGGGAGCAAAATTTATGGAGGGAAATCTTGGGAAGCAGAATTGGGCAAGGGAGGAGATGAACTGGAATGTATTTGCAATGATGGCCTCAGCCAGTTTCACAGAGCTTTGGAGCTGGAATTGCTCTTCAGAGATCCCCTCCCCACACAGCACCATCCGTCAGTCAGTAGAAATGCCTTGCTCCTAAGAGAGGCAAATTATCTGGGACTGAGCGGTAGCTGTCAGCTAAAGTCAGTTCCTGGAGAGGGTATTCAGTTGAGTCATCAGCAGCCAATAAGCTCTGTGAATGAGCAGAATCTCAGCACTGCCAACAGCATCCACTGCACTTTGTTTACTTCTATAACCTAACCCATGTCACTGTGTCTATCTTTGCCCCAGTTGTGTCTATTTTTACATAACAGCTAGAATATTTTTGAACCAAAGACAAAATCATTTTACTGTTAAAATTAATCTTTTCAGTGATTTTCATCTCCTAGTAGAAGACAAATATTTCCAACTAGGTTAAAATAAAATGTAAAACAATAATCTATGGCATTGCTTATATTAAACTGTTTCTACCATGAAAGGCAGAGGAAATTTGATCCAATGCAGAGGAATTAGTCTCTGTGGGTCAGCGCCTTCAGATGAACTGTGAACATAACTTACAATCAGTTCAATGCATTGAAGATTTACTCTTATAGTGGTGTATATAAGGAAGACCATCTCCTTAACGAAAGGCAAGTGAAACTTTTTTATTTTAACTTTTTTTAGAGACAGCGACTCACTATGTTGCACAGGCTAAGAGTAGAACTTTAAATGGCAAAAGCCACAGTGAAAGAAGGAAAAAAAAAAGCCACAGTGAGGAAAAGGAAAAGTAATAGATTACTTGAAATAAATCCTTTCCTTGCCATTTCAAGATTGGTTTGTTTTGGAGCTCTGTGCTACTCCAGTGTAGTTTGGGATTTCTTAGGAACCATGATTACCCGTCAAGTCCATTATTTTGAGTCTGCATAGTGGAGTTGTGTCACAGATAGCAAAAGTCAGAAGTTTACTATCAGGCTAATGTTACTCAATTTTCTATGAAGCAGTTGTTCTTGTTTTTTCATCTGTGTCTCACACTGAATTCTATTTTGCAATCTCTCATACATTTCAGGCTTAGGAATATGCAGTGGAAAATGTATCATGCACATGCATGTCAAGAATCAGTAAAAATTTATTTTCGCCGTGGTTGGATATGTCCTACATGATCTGAGATCACCTCTTTCTGACCTTCTTTCCTCATCACTAATTCTGCTACAGCCGCACTGGACACCTTGCCAGTCTTACATCACATCAGGCATTGAAATTTTTCACTCGCTTTTCCCTCTTTGAGATACTCCTTGCCCTGATATAACCTAACACCTCTCCTCCTTCAAACCTTTGCTCAAATCTCACCTCTGCAAAAGGCTTAGCTTTATGTCCCTATTTATTACAGTGCTCTGTGCTCGTAATCTCCCTTAGATTTTTTCTTCTTATTTTCCCCCTAATAGCACATATCAGCTCAAATCATCATCACCTCTGACCTTACCTATAATTTTGGATGAAAACATTGATTCTGAAGACACTTTGAATATATGAGATTATATTCCAGATGTGATCATATGATATGTAAGCTATAGTTTGTTTTCTTTACAATGTTCTGCATTTAAAGGAGAGGATCAGGACTCAACTTTCTGACCCACCATCCACTGGTGGCATGATTTTGGAAAATTCACTTAATCTGTTGGGATTTATATGGCTATGATTACTGGCCTTCTTTATCATCTATCTTAAGTCAAATTCTGCAGCAGTAGATCATGAGACCAGGATTAGTGTGCAAGTGGTTTACTATAGAAATGTTTTCAGATAAACTGGTAAAGAGTGTGATAGCTCAGGCAAGGGTGCAAGTTCAGGCCAAGTCCAGCTTCAGCCTGACCATGGAGTGAAGCTCTGGGATAAAAATTATATCTTAGCATTTGTCCATATAGGAGGCAAGATAACTGAGTTTCATACTGGTATAAAAGTAAATCTTTGCCTGTTCTGCCATGCTGCCCAACAGTGGGATAGGCATAAACTCCCAGTCACTGTTGTCTAAGCAAAGCAGGTCTAATAGCCAAGATTAGTCCTCTGAAATGTATGGTACCCAGACCTGTAAGAAACAAAAGACATGGACATCTGAGGAATAAATACTCAAAAATATTAAAAGGTATTGGAGGACACCTATTTATATCTCTGACAGTATCTACTACATACCTTCAAAAGGAACTGGTTTGATGGGTCAACAAATTGCATTACTTTAAAAGCTATAAAAACCCAGAAGGCAGTTCCAGGCTGGGGTCTTGAACAACATAACTTTCACTGGGGCTGGTTTCTAAAATGACAGAAATGAAATCACACAGAAATACACTTGTAGCAGCCCTGAAGTTTTCCGGAAACCAGGGTTGACCAATGCAATGTTTATTCTACTGTGAACTATACATTTCACTGCTACACACACAAAATATGCATTGTATTAGTCTGTTTTCTGTTGCTTATAACAGAATACTTGAAACTGGGTAATTTATAAACAAAAAGATTTTATTTTTTACAGTTATGGTGGCTAAGTCCAAGGTCCAGAGACCGCATGTTTGAGAAGACCATAGTCCAGGGGTCGCATCTGGGGAGGGTCTTGTTGCTGGTGAGGCTCTCAGCAAAGCCCTGAGTCAGTCAGATAATTGCATGGCAAGGGAGTTGAACTTGCTAACATGCTGGCTCACGTCTTTCTTTCTCTGCTTATAAAGCCACCAGTTCCCCTTCCATGAGTACTCATTAATCCATGGATTAATCCATTCAGGAGGCATAGCTCTCATAAAGCAATCACTTCTTAAAGGCTCCACCTCTCATTACAGACACATTGGAAATTAAGCTTCTTTTGTTTCTTTCCTTTTTTTTTTTTTTTTTTTCTTTTTTGAGACAAGTTCTCACTTTGTCGCCCAGGCTGAAGTGCAGTGATACCATTAAAGCTCACTGCAGCCTCTGCTTCCAGGGCTCAGATCATCCTTCCACTTCAGTCTCCCAGGTAGCTGGGACCACAGTGTGCACCACTACACCCAGCTAAGTGTTTATATTTTTTGTAGAGGTGGAGTTTCACCATGTTGTCAAGGCTGTTCTCAGACTCCTGGGTTCAAGTGATCCACCCACTCTGGCCTCCCAAAGCTCTGGGATTACAGGCATGTGTTACCTCGACTGGCCTGAAAGTAAGTTTAAAATGAGATTTGGAGGGGACACAGGATGCTTATAGTTATTTTTTCTTATAAATCATATTGTAATTATCTTCTCTGTTAAATTATAAGAATTCCATTTTTAACAAAGTCTGGGCCGGGCGCGGTGGCTCACGCTTGTAATCTCAGCACTTTGGGAGGCCGAGGCGGGCGGATCACGAGGTCAGGAGATCGAGACCACGGTGAAACCCCGTCTCTACTAAAAATACAAAAAAATTAGCCGGGCGTGGTGGCGGGCGCCTGTAGTCCCAGCTACTCGGGAGGCTGAGGCAGGAGAATGGCGTGAACCTGGGAGGCGGAGCTTGCAGTGAGCCGAGATCGCGCCACTGCACTCCAGCCTGGGCGACAGAGCGAGACTCCGTCTCAAAAAAAAAAAAAAAAAAAAAAAAAGTCTGGCATTTGAAAAATCCTAGAATATTCTTTATAAATTAAAATATATGCTGATATGCTGTTAGGAAGATTATTTAATGTAATGTATCATGAATGTCGAAAAAAAGTAGAGACACTACAAGCAAGCCAAAGAAACTTTTATTTATTTACTTAATTAGTCTACAAAAGTGTCCAATTTGTTCAGTGAATTGTGGCTAATGGGTGATGCTGTAAAGTCTCAAATTACCAGCTCTAAGCTTCATTTCTTTCTGTTTCCACTACCTGCTGAATGGAAGGAATAGAAAAGAACATTGCAGTGGAGACGGGTAAAGCAAAATGTGGAAAATTAATCAAAGAGGATGAGTAACTAAGAAAGAAAAATTAGGAAAATGGATGCTTTCCAGTTATCGATGCTTCTGTTTTTATCAATTGCCACCAAAACCAATATAGAAGTATCAATAGATGATTGCCTTTGTGTATTATAGAGGACTAGTTTCAAAATTACTTAACTGATTGATTGATGCCTAATTTGCTTGCTCGTTAAGCATCACAAGGTGTCCTGTACCAGGAAACTAGGCACAAAATTTTGAACATCTTTTAAATATAATGGCATTTTCCTTTGTAATTTTGTGTATTGCAACTAAAAGTCTATTAATAAAAAATCAAACAAAATGGACCAAAATCTAGATTTGTTTTTGAAATATGGCATAATAATAAAATAAAATCAGGTAAGGGTTAATGGTTTTGAAACAAGCAGCCACCTGCAAAAACTGCCCACACAAAAAAATGATAAATATTCCAGGAGATGGACAGGCTAACTACCCTCATTTAATCATTATGCGTTGTATCCCATAAATATGTACAATTATCACATGTCAACTAAAAATACAAGGAAAAAAAGTTGATTAATGAAAAAAATTGGAAAGAATACAAAGCAAAGAGGACTAAAACACTGCTTTAAAACCCTTATTCAAGACAAGGAAGCAGAAATGACCATGTTTTAAAGCTCCTAAACTTGACCCTCTGTGACAGAAGATTTTATTCAATGAAGCAGAGTTGTTAGGAATCAGTTCTCTATAAATTGAAGTAATAATGTTCCTCGAGCAAACACTTGCCTTATATAAACCCTTCATAATGACAGCAAATCAAGAAAACTATACAATGACAGAGATTCATTTATTGTAGAAGCAAATACAGATAAGAGCTATAGCAAACCTTTCTGAAAGCTTTGTCTAACCCTTCAAAGCTGAATGCTTTCAGCTGAAAGGGCTCTTCAGTTTTCTTAGAATGTTTACTATTCATCAGAGTGTTTCTACAAAATTTGACCAAAGAGTTAGCTACAAATTATACTAAAAACGACTACTCTACTGAAAAAATGTGAAATATAAACAGCTCCAAATTGCTTGCAATTGAATGAAAGGTAGGATATATTGTTGTCTTTTGTTTATTTTTCTTCCTTTTTTTTTTTGGCTAATCTTAATTCTTTTTTTCACAGTTGGCTAGGTTTTGAAATATTCTGAGGGAAGAGAAATGACAATGTAGACATTTAAAATCTTGTATTAGCTTAATAGTACAGTTAATGTGTCATGATTGAGTATCATGTAGGTATAGTTTTACAAATGTGTCTGTCTAGATTAAGGAGGTTCAATATTAGTGCTAGTCTACTAAGAATACTAATTATATTTTAAAATCATAAGCAAATCGAATTTTTCAACTACCTTTTCTAGATGTATTGAATTGAGCATAATTTTTCTTTTTTTGTATTTAAAACAATAAAACTTATTTTTACTTAAAATGTGCAGCTTCTACCAATTGTCAAAATATAATCTCAGTTAAGAATACTCACCTCATTTTTTTTCCCTCAGACTTAAAATAAGTTAGAAGAAAATAGAGTAAACAGCACATGATTTTCTTTTAATAGCACCTTGAAAAAGTACAGTGCACTAGCAAGGGCATTAAGAGGGGGGGAAATGCCTTCAGACCCAATGGTTATAGGACACTGCAATATATGCGAGAGCATAAGGAAACGTGGTGACAACATTGTCATGGGTTAATGTTAATGCTTTATGAGAAGGAACTTGGTTAAAATAATTTCCTTAGAGGACAGTTCAGGACCGTCATCAGCTTCTTGGTCTTTTTGTCTGAGGCCTTCATTTTCTTATTCTTAGCTTCTTTAGCCTGAAACTTAATCTTGTTTAGTTCAGGACCATGTTGGGGCTTATTCAGGTTTTTGTGCTGGTAAAAGACAAGGGAGAGGTGAATTGATTGACTAGGCTTTAGATGCTCACAGGAGTCGTAGTGTGAAACTCTCACAGGGCACACTGAATCAAAACTGAGCTGTGCCATGACCACCTAACCAATTTATGCAGCCAAAAAGATGTGCTCACTGTCTGACCAATATTCACCCAGGTGGGACAATTTCTTTTCAGCAGATGCTGGGGATCATCAGATAGCAACTCGTCTGATAGAGGCTCATCTGCTTCAGAATGCTGCTCATCATCTTCCATCAAAGAGGCGAGGTCTTGAGAAGAGTTGAGGAAGGGGTGCTGCTGGCTTGGCTGATGAGAAGTTAGTGGTTCAGTTAGACTAGTGGGAGGCTGAGAAGAAACGAAGGGCTCTGTCACAGGGGGAGACAGAGTGGGGGGAGAAGCCACTTCGCCAGGCTGTGCAATTCTAGAGCATTCTGCAGCAGCTGCATTGGCACCACTGAGTCTTCCAGAAGGCATCGTGCAGTGAGCAGTGGGGAATGCTACTTCTTTCTGAAAACCTGTAGGGGACTGTTGTATCCTTCTTCAATAGAGCTGGGTGGCTGAAGCAGTCTTCGGGGACCAGGAGAAGCCTGGAGATGCAATGGCCTCTTACACTGGATGATGAATGGATGGCCTCAGAGAATAGGTTTTAGTGTTCTGGCCTCACAAATCTTTTAAGATAAAATAGGGTTCCTTTACATTAGGTTGCACTGTCTCTGTTTTAATTGTGAAGACTGGCAGCAATGAAGTCTTACTGAGGTTTATTGTTGCTGAGTTATTCTTCCACTTGATTTGGGGAATGGGTTTTTTCTCCACTGCCCTTATCTTACATTCAAGAACCTCCGTCATCATCACAGCCCTCTTCTTCTCAGAACTTGGGAACAGGCTGAGTGAAACATGTTCTTTTTTCTTTTTTTCTTTGCGTCAAGGTGCCAGGACCTCAGTAGTCCCAGATTTGATCTTGGCTTCCATTCCCTCCCTTAAGCCAAACTCATCTGTGTCTGAAAGTGTATAAAGAATTAGCACATGGAGCTGCTTATCTTGAGGAATAACACTCAAAGAGCAGTTATCTTCTTGAATTAAAGTACAAACCACAGTGCTTCCATTATTCATATTGTGAATGTTTCTGTGGGGTTGGGCAGAGAAGTCCAGGCAAGCAATGATGCCAGAGAAGGAAAAACTATCCTTGCTGCCAAGCTAACATTCTCATGCAACATTTTCATGTTCCACCTGATTTTGGTAAGCTAATGGAGCATGTTGCTTATAAATTGGAACTAATTGTGTAGCCAAACTCTGTAAGTTATCTTCAAGGTTTTTTTCCGTGGCCTCGTGTTCCACACAAATTTGTTCCAGTTTTATATATTGTCTTTCTGGATTACGTCCTTTAGTAATTCTTTCATAGTAGGTATGTAAGAGAGAGCTTGAATCAATTCTAAATCTTCTGCAGCTTGGGCCTCTACCAAACTTACAGTCATTAAAGTACATACTCCATGAACAGCCAAAGGAGAATGAAGCGCCACACGTCTCTGGATCAATTCCTTAACATGTACAGGTACGATTTTAATGGAGGGTGCATCTTCGGTTGGTGGGATGCATATTTTATGACCTTAGATTCTCGGTGAGCTCTGTGTACAGCCAGTCAGCCACTGGGAAGTGATTGCCATCCCACACCATGATGAGCATCACTATCACAGCAGTTGGACAGTAGTGGCCTGTACGCTGCTAGACCAGAGAGCTTTTTCTGTATCACTGCTTCTTGTTAAAACCCACTTAATGATTGGACACCTATTAGAGCTTTTCCCTTCATTACCAGTGTGCACTACTGTTTCTATCCTTATTGTGTTTCCTTTTTTACCATACATATTCACCATGATTTCCCTGACAGCAGCAACACCTGGTCCTGCCTCAGGTGTATGTAATATGAGCCTTTGATTTTTTGTGTAACTCGATCAAGACAGTTGCAGGTGGGCAGTTCAGAATCTTCAGTTATATACATCAGGTTTTTTGTAGGGATAGTAAAGAAATTCATGGCATATTCACCAAAATATCTCTGTGCATGCTCTGCTGTGGAAAACTCTGATGTTTCAAAACTGGATGAACATACTTCCTCTTCACTTTTGGTAGAAACCGTTGTAATTCCACCTGAACATGCAATATTTACACTCCTAAGAGTTGGTGCTGACTTCAATAAGGATGTCTCATGAGAGATATAAGGTAATGTTGTCTGTCTCTGGTATGTGAGTTGCTCTTTAACAGCAAGCATGGGCTTCTTTTTCCATCAATCTCCTGATGAGGTGGATTTTGTCTTTTTCTGGGTCGTGTTCTTTTGCTTTGTTAATGATAAACTATGATTATTTTGGACCCTTGAAGGTGGTTTCTATTGTATTACACCCTTCTCCTGATTGTATTTTTGCTGTACATTACATGCAACAAGGCTTGTCAGTGTACTTTCAACGTTCTTGTCCTCTGGTTTTATATAATTGAAATTAATTATTGAAGCAAGTTATGTCAACTGTGTTGCAACATCTTCTTCAATTTGAGTATGAGCTGCATCTTGACCTGATAGGTCATCTATACCAATTTTTTTTGCTACTGTCCAATAACTGGTTACAATATCCCAACTTGTTATTTCATAGGGGCAACTGATGGAAATTCTTGCAACAACTGTCAAGAGTAATTCTACCTTGAGTAATACTTTTATTGGTATCACTCTTGGATTAATTTAATTCTGGCTTAAAAATAGATAACTAGCTGTTCTCTGCTCTGATTCTTCGTCATTCTCTGACTTTGATGGGGAGGAATTCTCTGATGGGGCTTCTGAGAGCTGAGTCAAGACCTCTATGGCTGCCACTTGTTCCAGTGTTAATCTCTTACCTTTCATTAAGGATAAGAGACTTGGTTGAGATCCATCTTTTGGTCCTTTACTTGGTATAACCTCAGGAGTTTGTGGTTTATCAACTTCATTGTGTGTACTACCATGACAGTTTATGTTGGAGTGTGAAGAATGTGGAATGGAATTGCAGTTAAAGCCAGACTGCTGGAAGACTAAAACATTACTTCTCCCTTTGAGATGATAACAACTTGCATTAGTGGCAACAGAGCTCATGGCATCATTATGGTTTGCAGGTGTCTTTTAGGAATTTATAAGATTGTTTTCAAATGTCTTGCCAAATTCTTCAATATTAAATTTTTTAAATGACACATTTGTTTCCATTGATAAATAGTGTACATGTTTAGTGCCGTTTCTTACAGTTTGTACAAACAATTTTGGAGGTTTGTCTCTTGTCAACTTCAGAGTTTTTAGATTTTTCAGCTTCTGGGATATTAGCACTGAAATCTCCTTTGACATGATCAGTTAAATGTAATTTCTTGTTTTACATCTTCTTCACCTCAATGGCTGTCATGCTTTCTTCAATTTTAGTTATAATTTCAAGGGGATGTGCATTCAATTCCAATCCTTGTTCTTCCCCATCTACTGTAGTCCATGGATTCTGACTTGGGGACATTTACTGATTTGTTGTCAAAATCTGCCTTTAAAACTTTGGGTTTCTTTTCCCTCTTGGGCCTCTTGATTTCCTTTATAACCTCCACAGGCGCAATGACAGATGATGTCTTTTTCAGCTCCTAACATTTCCTCTTCTTAAGATCTAATGGCTGTTCTTTTCTTGCAACTAGTGCATTCACCAAAGTTGGACTTCTGCTGGTAGGGTTTACAGACCTCATATTGCTTTCATTTCCTTTTTTTTTTTTTCAAAGTATGTAATAAAGTGGTTTAAGAAGGAGAAGAGGAGATACTGACCAGTCGAACTGGCATAGTCACCACTGTGGTGTTGACAACATGAACTGTGCTGGTTACGCTGACCTGGGAGCTCCCTCTTTCTGATTCGCTGGGACCTGCCTGGGAGAGTTGGGCAATACCCAGTGAAGCATGGAAGAGTCTTCTCTCAGGGTCTATTAGGAAACCCCGAGTGTTATCTGGCAGAAAGCTTATATGACTTGCTTTTCATTTTCTACATTGCTTATAGCCATTGCTGGAGGTAATAATTTTTTCTCTGGGGTTGATGATGATTGAGGAGTGTGTCCTGAGTCCAAAGGCAAAATCTATGGACCACAAACCCATATGAGACAGTGCTATAGGGCTCAGGCCATTTGGGAGGAGCATTATAGGATAGCACTTAGATTTGGAGGAACAGGAAGGAAGAGAGGCAAGTATGGGGCAATGCCCCCACTCATACCAAGGGTTTCTTGTTGGTCTAAGATAGCACCAAAGAGCTCTTCTTGGACTGGAATAGCACCAGGAACCTTTGTCGGACCTGGGGTCTTACCCAGGGCCTTACCATGAAGTTGCCACTGATGTGGGATAGCACTGAAGATCTGTCCTAGGACAGAGGTGGTATTAGCAACTTCCTGTTGATTTGTAGAAGCTTTGAGGGCCTCTTGATGATCTGGTTTAGCACCAAGGGTTGCTTGTTCTTAGCCTGCCAAAAGGAATTTTATTAGATGTGTAGAAGATGTAGACCTACCAAGAGCCAACCAGTTTCTAAGGTTCAATTCAGGTATAAGCTTATTAAAACTGGAGGTGGGATAGCAATCATATTCACTTTTAATGGGATCCATGTAAGAATCGGATAACTTAAGGGATTCTACTCATTAACTCAACTCTTCTAATTGAATTCTGGGGTTTCCTTAAGAGATAACTTTGGCACTTGTTCTTAGTGGCAAAGGAGCACACACAGTGCCCTTAGCAAATGGTCTTGGGGAACCACTAGTATCATTCAATATTTCTTCAGAGAATAGTCCTTTACCACAGCATGTCCTTTCCAAAGAAAGGATCTCAGCTGCAGGGCCACTGAGGGTAGGGATATTGATTTTGGAATCTAACCCTTTCGTACCAGGACTGAGTTGTCTCTTAGCTCTTACTTTTAATTAAAGAGGGATTTTGTACACCAGATAGAGACTCTATATCAAGAAGAATGTGGGTGTCTTGCATTGGGACTGAATCATTTTTTGAACTCTTTACTCCCAAGTCAGTGAGTATCATAATTACCATCATGTAGCTTTTCTAAACCCTTAGAAGGTGGAACTTTCTTGACATTGGCTATGACCAGTGGGGGTTGGGAGAGTTGCCTGCTGAGAAAGGTTCTTCTTACAGCCACTGTGAGCCCATTGCAGGTTAAGAACCCTGGGTTCTGAAAAGAAACCTCAGTCCTATCCAAATTCATGTGTGCCATTCCAGCTCTTGTCAGAAAGCTTCTGACTGGCATGGATGGTTTAGGTTCTGTTTTTTTTCTTAGCGTCTCTTTCTTGAATTAATTGCTTTAATTTTCCAGGGCTTAAAGCCTTGCCTGATGCCACATTTTTGTTGACTGTCTTGGATGTCTTCCGTAGTTTGCTGTTTCTCTTTTTGTTTGCATCTTTCTTCCTGACTAATCTGGAAGCCTTGTGTGGCAGGACCCAGACATAGCTACAGAGTAGAAAAAAAAATAAGAGGCACAGGAAACAGTCCCTTGTCCTTTAGAAAGTCTCACTTTTGAGGATAATCTGGATGCAGTGTTCTTGATCTCATTCACACAAGGTTTTGGTGCTTACCTGTGCATTATGAGGGGCATGGATGATCACCCAAAGAGGACATGCTAAGGGCATGGTTGTGGAGGAAGGTGTCACAGAGTTCCCATGCTCTGTCTGGGCACACTACCCTCCCAGCACCTCCAAGTGTTCAGCAACTCCAAAACTCATGAAATCTCCTCGTTCAAAAGTTTTCATAGAAAATGATCTCCAACATGCCCATCCTGACTCTGCTCCCACTGCCACCCTCTGCCTTTCCCAGAAGCTGGATCACTTTTTTGTTGTTTTTATATTGTTTAATATGTTGATAGATTTTAAAATGCTAAAATAACCTTGTAATTGAGGGATAAGTGAAAATTATTTGTGAAACACATTCCTTTTTATATAACACTAAATTTGTTGTGGTAATATTTTGATTAAATTTTTGTACCTATGTTCATGAGAAACATTGATCTTTGATTTTTATTTTGTATAATGTCTTGGCCAGATATTACGCTGGCCTCACAAACTATGTTGTGAAATGTTTCCACTTTACTATTGTTTAAAAGATTTTTGCTAAGATAGATCCTATTTCTTCCTTTAATATTTGGTAGAATTTATCAGTGAGTTTGGATATGAGCCTGAAGTTTTCTTTGCTGGAAATTTTAAATATGATTTATCTATGTAGTGGTTGTAAATGTTTTCAATTCTCTGTTTCTTCCTAGTTCACTTTTGGTAATTATAGACATAAAACATGTAGACTTTCTAACTTACTAGGATGATTTTAAAACTAATATCCTTATGATCTTTTTACTGATGCCACATTTTTGTCTATGAGTGTTGCAAGGATGCTCTTTTCGTATTGATACTGCATTTTAGTGCCTTCTCTCTTCCTTATGTGCTTGACATTGTCCAGGGTTCATACACTGTGTTAATTTCTTCATACAATCAACTATTGGCTTTGCTAAATTTTGCTATTTATTTTCTATTTCACATGTTTTCCACTTTTAAAAAAATAGTATTCTATATTTTGTACAATATTGACTTTTTCTAAATTCTAAATTTCTATAATGAATATGTAGATGATTAATTTGATGCCTTTTTTATTTTCTAAATTTGTCTTGAAAGTTGTGTTTTCAATCTAAACCACAGTGAGATTCTATCTCACACCAGTCAGAATGTCTATTATTAAAGAGTCAAAAAATAACAGATGTTAGTGAGATTGTGGAGAAAAAGGAACACTTTTGTGCTGTTGATAGGAATGTAAATTAGTTCAACCATTGTGGAAAGCAGTGTGGTGATTCCTCAAGGAGCTAAAATCAGATCTACCATTCAACCCAGCAATCTCATTTCTGGGTATATACCCAAAAGAATATAAATCATCCTATCAAAAAGACGCACACGTGTGTATGTTTGCTGCAGCACTGTTCACAATAGCAAAGACATGGAATCAACACAAATGCCCATCAATGACAGATTAAATACAGAAAATGTGGTGCATTTACACCATGGAATATTATGCAGCTATAAAAAAGAATGAGATCATGTCCTTTGCAGGAATTTGGATGGAGCTAGAAGCCATTAACCTTGGCAAACTGATGCAGGAACAGGAAACCAAACACTGCATGTTCTCACTTACAAGTGGGAGCTAAATGATGAGAATGCATAGTCACATAGAGGGGAACAACAGACACTGGGACCTACCTGAAAGTGGAGAGTAGAAGGAGGGAGAGGATCAGGAAAAATAACTTATAAGTACTAGGCTTAATAATCAGATGATAACATAATCTTTACAACAAACCTCCATGACACGAGTTTACCTATAGAACAAACCTGCACATGTACCCTTGAACTTACAAGCTAAAAGAAGAGAAAGTTATGCTTTCCTTCTAAGCACAGTTTAGCTGTATAATGCAAATTTAAATATTCAATATTTTCATTGTTATTTCAATTAGAAGTACATTTCTTAATTTCCAGACATTTGGATAATTTCTAATTATCTTCTTATATTTGACTCAAATTTAATTTCACATAAAAAATAATGTACCAGTTAACTTTTTGGAAATTTGGTGAGACCTATTTTAAAGTTCAACATTTGGTCAATTGCTATAAATGTTCCATGAATATTCGGGAAAAAAGTGTATCCTAATGTCTTAGGTAAGTGCTATTTATATTATTTCTGCATTTGTGAATTTTCATAATGAGATTCTTTGCCTTTTTCCTGAAAAACACTATTCAGAAATTTATTTTATATTTGGCAGGATGGTTAGGTGTAGCTCTGGGATAATAAATTCTTGGTAATTTTTGTTTGCTAAAAAATAACTTTACATCACTTTTTTGAAAGGTTATTTTCCTGTATGTAGACTTTAAAGCTGGCAGTTATTTTTTTTTTTTTTAATTTCAGCACTTTGAAAATACTATTCATTTGTCTTCTGGAATTCAGTGTTTGTTTGGACATATCATCTGCCTGTCTCATATTTTACCTTTTGAGAGTAATATGCCATTCCCATCCCACCCCCACCATCTTTGACTACTTTTAAGATGTCCTTTTGTATTTGGTTTGCCATTTTGCCTATGATGTGCCTAAGTGTGCTTTTTACTTTGTAGTTTTGCTGAAAGTTTGCCAAGATTCTGAAATTCTAACTTTGTGTATTTTTTCAATTTTTTTAAATCCTTAGTCCTTATTTTGTCCAATACATCTGTATATATTGTACTCCATTCTCTCTCTGTGTTCTTCTTTTGGGATTCTAATTACATTTTCTCACATTAGTCTCTATGTTTCTAACATTCTTTTCCATGTTCTTGATCCTTTTGAACTTTGGGCAATATTTTCTCCTGATCTATACTCCATTTCATTTTTTCTTTATACAGCTAGATCTAATCTGCTGTTAAACAAAGCCATTGAATTTTACCAGTTTTCATTTATGAAATTTTCTTTTTGTCTTTAAATTTTCTGGTTATCTCCTAAAATTATCAAACCTGACTTTTCTTTCTTGAACATATTACGTGTACTTATCAGTCTGCTTCCAGCAACTCTGTTCTATAAATTCACTATCCTGTTTTTGATTATGAAAATTTGTCTTCAATGTACCTGGTTATTTTTCATTTCTTGTCAGACACCACATACATATGTATACATGATACATATGTAATTTAAAACTTTGTATATTTAAACCTTCCTACCAAGAATATTTATAATTATGTCATCTAGAAGACTGGGGTTTTGGGCTTTAGCAATATCACTGACAATTTAGCAAGATTATTCAGAACTGAAATAATTTTTAGCTGGCTTTCAGATCTGTGAGAGTCATACTATTTCCTTCTTTTCTCATATACTGTACTTTTAAATGTTTCAACCTAAATTCAAGGTATTGATGAGTTAATCTCCCCCATCCAAACTTTTAGTGGGGCATGAAATCCACTTTCATTCACCCAGATTGGAAGTTGGCAAACCACATTTCTTTCTATCTAGAGCAAAAGGCAAATCTGGCATGCTGTTGTTCCTATAAAGTTATATTAGTGCACAGGCACTAATGTATTCACTATATTAGATTAATATCAATAGTTTTGTAAATATGACTTTTATAAGTATGCTGTATGCTTAAATTTTGTAAGCCTGACCTTGTATGTTCTTTTTAAAGTGACTTTAGTAATATTTTGCATAATTAACTTGAGAATTAAATGAGATGACATACACAACATGCCTACCAGAATACAAATCTCCATTCTCTTTTATTTTGTTCAAAATAAGATGCAGGACAATGGGCCACTGCCCAGCTGCAAATTAGAATTACTGGGAGATAATACTTCCTGCAGTAATTCTAAATGCCTAAAACAGACCCACAGCAATTAATTCCGAATCTTCCAGTGTTAAGCTAGCGTATCCTCAAATGAATCCTCTGTTCATTCATCATTAAAGACTGCTGAAAAAGTAAAGGAAATTCAAGTTAGATCTGGACTCGGATTTTACCACCAGCGTTTGTGCGTGATCTTAATCCAATTTTAATTTATCACTCATTTTTCCAATTTAGAAAGCAAATATAACATAATATGCAAAATTGCTAAGACATTAACAAATGAAATGTCAGCTTTCAGACACATAATAGTTTCTCAATAAATGGAAGTTTTTAAAAAATTCCTTTCTTTCCTAACTTAAATTTAGATTTCCATTGCTCTATAATTCTATCTTGATCATCCTCTTGAGCTCCAGATTTCCCTCGAGTTTTGCAAGGCTTGCCTATCATTGTTCTTCTCTTCAGTTAATTGCTCTGGAGGCTTTTCTTAATCAGCAAAGCTAAAGTAGCCATTCGTATACAACGATTATCCTTTTACTTAGTCTTTATTTATATTTGTCGTATCACTTAACCTTCTATGAAATTATCTTTTGTTTGTGAATGTTCTTATTTCTATTTCTCACTATGCAATATAAGTCTTATCATATAGCTTTTCATTTAAACCTAGTGTCTAGAACAGATTATGGCATAGAATGCATTCAATATATATGTAGGTTGAATGCATTAAATTCTGATTTAAAACTACAACTAAAGAGCATAAAACGATAGAAAGAATGTGAAGTTTCCTAATTCTGTATAAAATTCTTTAACAGCCCAATTATGTCTTCATGCCAATCTGAAAACTTGTCTTATGTTTTTTATAAAAAGGTCTTCTCTTTGAGATGAGAACCCATTTATTAGGCATTTTGATTCATTTAGGACCTAAAAATAAATAAATTTAGGACCTAAAATAAATAAATTAATAAGCAACTTTACCCTATTAACTACAAAAAAAAGTCTGACAATAGCAAAACAGTTAAGAAATATCTTGAAACTGTTAGAGCTCTGTTTGTGCAGGGATAAATCTAGAAAAGCAATCAACTGTAGTAGATATGAGCTTATGCTTTGGAGTTAAAGACAATTCCAGCTGGGCCTCTGCAACAGAGGCACTTTATGCCCAACTCACATCCCTGGGAACTAGCTGTCTGCTTCGGTTTGCATCCAGCTGTCAGGGTCTGCATGTGTATACCTGATGGCTGTTTTTGCCCACTCTTCTTCATGTATGAAAGGTAATACTCCCCACATGTGATTGGCCCAGGAATTAAAATTCACAAAAGATTACCTCAACTATTGACTTGGTCATTGCTCTAAAATTAATTCAACATCCTTGTCTCCCAGCTGTGATAATTCCTAGGTGTGGCATTCACAATTCTCAGATTTTCCCCATGATATTAAACTTCAGTGGCCCACAGAGTTAGACGTCTTATAGTGAATGCTTTACTAACTGAATTTGCTTTTCTCTGTCACTTTCTTACTCTACTACTAAGATTACCTGCATTTCTTAAGTAAATTGCTTGTGCTGAAAGTTTAATTTTAGGCCTTTCCACTTACCAACTGTAATTTTGAATAAAGAAATTATCTCATATTGCCCTTGTTTGCTCATCTGTAATATGTAGGTACAAATTCACTCATATTACCCTTTTGCTGTAAGGTTTAAATGAGTTAAGATGTATAAAACACTTAGGAGAGAGCCTGGCATATATTAAGTATTCAATAAATGTTATTAGTCTTTTTATTGTCTGACTTGACTTTGACTAGTGCCAAGTGCTTTGTACAGGTTCTCTATGAAACTTTTACAACCACCTTATACTGATACTTAAAGAGGTAAAGTAATTCGCCTGGAGTTACAGAGAGAACTTGAAAATGAGAGCTGAGCCCATGTGACCTCAGAGCGAGTACAAATTCTTAAACAATTCCATTGTTATTTTAAATTTTATCTTTAAGTTTTGTAAAGTATTTGGTTGACAATAGAGATCTGATGAGTAGACATGTAAAGAAAGTACATATCTCATTAAGTTTATAAAAATTAGTGTTTGAACTTTAGTATGCATAAAATTCACTTGGGTGGACTTTCAAAATCAAATTTGTAGTCCCTTTGATTTTATTGATTTATTTTTAGAGACAGTGTCATGTTCTGTTGTTGTAGTATAGAGTGCAATCCTACCTCACTGCAATCTCAAATTCCCATGCTCAAGCGATCGTCCTGTGTCAGCCTCCTGAGTAGCTAGGACTACAAGTGCACACCACCACTCCTGACTAATTTTGTTTTATTTTATGGTAGAGATGGTATCTCACTATACTGCCCAGCCTGGTGTTGAGCTCCTGACCTCGAGTGATCCTCCCACCTCGGACTCTCAAAGCCTGAGGATTACAGATGTGAGCCACTGGGCCCTGCCCCTTTGATTTTAAAACCAAATTTTACACTTACAGCTCAGCTCCGATTCAACTGGTATGAGATGATATTCCCATTTTTACAAGCACTTTGATTCTTAATCTAGTGCTACACAAAACACATTAGGGAATGCACTGATAATAAAAACATAGATATTTTCAGATCCTGATCCTGGGTCTAAAAAACCATTAAAAATTTGGCTCTTGGAACA
The DNA here is from genome assembly GCF_009828535.3 of Hylobates moloch. NCBI lineage: Eukaryota > Metazoa > Chordata > Mammalia > Primates > Hylobatidae > Hylobates > Hylobates moloch. The sequence continues at coordinate 148,861,139 of NW_026652279.1, forward strand.
GATTTTGTATAATGAGTCCACATTAGAATGAGACATTAGGACAGTTTTTAAGTTTTTTTTTTTTCTTTTTTTTTTTAATACACTGGGATCAATTGGATCTTTTGCAAAAGAAAGGTTGGTTTACTCACATTGGATCACTGTCCTATAGTTTTCTTCCCCCCAAAAATTACAAAATAAAATCACTTTTTAAGGTTTTTTTTACCGTTACCACATAGAATCAATGGGAGGTCCAGTCACTGCACTTCAAGAATAGGAAGAAATAGTATTGACAGTATGAGATGTTTGGACTTTCTGTATTCTGTTCTGTGTACAATTCCAAAATCAAAGTGTAGTCATAATTTTTAGACTTCTTGGAAATGCATACTTGTTGCCTCTGTTCCAGAGTTTTCTAGCAAAAGAATGTTTATTAGAAGATATTTTAACTCTCAGATTCTTTGATCGTCCTTCTTAGCTGGGAAGTATCTCTGGATTTTCTGGTAGAGTCACCCACTTGCTTCCTTTCACTGGTAAATAAATGAGATGCTACAAGAACTTCTGTTTCCTTTCTATATCCATAGGGAATTTGTTTCTCTTAAATGAAAACAGCAAATGGCTACATGATTTGAATTGTAACTTTGTACCAAGCCATCATTTCAAAATCCTCAAGACTAAAAAATGTATAATGCAAGAAAACATGAAAAGCAATGGATGTAGTGAGGCTATTTTGTGTTTTTCCACCAAATCAACAAATAAATTTTAAGCCCATTCCTTTTCTTTTTTTTCCACTTTCTCTTGCAGTTGGCAGCTAGAGTGTTTAAGTCAAACAATAACTGGATTATGAATGTCTGCCAATTGCTTTCATTTTTTGCTAACAAACACAATTTTTAGATTCCTGGCTGAGTCAATAAGTTCCTACACTGAATGGAAAAATTAACCCATGCAGATTAAACTGAAAAACAACAACAACACAGTTTGGTAGCCCTAGGAGATTTCTGAATTATTTTGTGAGTGAGACTTTCATTTAATATAAGGGAGTGAGACTTATCATTGAAAAATACTGAACATTAGAAATGTGTGTCTTCGTCCTTTTCGGCTGCTATATCAAAATACTATGCACTGGGTGGCTTATAAACACAGAGATTTATTTCTCACAGTTCAGGAGGTTGGAAAGTCTAAGATCAATGTACTGGCAAATTCAGTGTCTAGTGAGAACCCACTCTGATTTATAAGTGCTACCGTCTAGCTGTGCCCTTATATAGTGAAAGGGACTAACTTGCTCTCTTTTATAAAGGCACTAATCCCTTTGTGAGGACTCTGCTTTTGTGAACCAATCATCTGCCAAAGGCTCCACCCCCCAATGCCATCACCTGTGGAGTTACAGTTTAACATATGAATTTGTGGGGTACAGACATTTACATCATAGCACTATGTAGTCAATATACATTGCATTTATTATTTATTAATTTATTAATAATCATGTATTAGTTTTTGCATATTTTCCTGTTTGCATTTGCTTATAATCTGTATTTTGACAAAAAATTATTTGCCGAACAGAGTACAGTAACCTGACATTTTTCCCCTTCTTGCTTGTGTGCACAGTAAATTTACTAAAAAAAAATAAGTTAATGAATAATATTTAGGCCATCTGATACTTTCTGAATCACATTAAACTCAAGTTTTACTCTAATGCTGGCATAAGGAACAAGGAATTGTGAGATAATTTTATAATTAGGTTCATTTTGCGTTGTCAGTAACTAAACTTTTAATACAGTACAATAAAGAATTATCTTAAGCAGAATTGTTTTGTATAGAAAAAAATGTCATAGACAATCTTTACTATTATTTTTATGGCCAACACAGATTTTATGTGCACTTATAATTCAATTCCATTAATTAAACTCTCTGTATAAAAATGATAAGAACATCTTATAGACAAAAGAGCACTGACCCACTTTTTGGAACAATAGTTTCTCAAATGTCCCAGTAGATTTCATGAAGTTTACTCAGAACTGGATAATGATAAAAATGCAGGATGAAAAGAGCTTAAAGGTAGTACTATTGGGATTTGAGATAAAAGAACTAATTTAAACTGACAACGTAGTGAGCATTTTACCATGGGCATGATGATGACAACTAGATCTGATTTTTTTGTTTGTTGCAATTCCAAATTGCTATTCATTAATATTGGGTTGAATAGAGAGACGGAATGAGAGTAAATGCTATAAGAAAGATAAATATCAAATATTTACAGTGTTTACAATGGGAAAGGCATTGTCCTTAATACTAGGAGGAATAGAAAGATAAATGATCTTGGATAGCTAATTCAAAGAGCTCTTTCCAATCAAAGTTTCTTATTATAACCTGAAACTGTGCCATTAGGAATATAAGGAGGGATAGGTGCACACATATTTTTACTGGTATCCTATAACTGGGGTATTAACTATGTGCTCCTTAATAAGTAATTGTCTTCACTTAGTCTGAAAGCAAGGTCCAAATCTTTCTAAATAGCAATATACACAGTTACACCAATTGACACGTGTTGACACGGAAATAAATATTCTTAATCATCTCTAGAAGAAAGAACACCAGATTTTCTCATGTTTTCTAGCCATATATAACTTGAAGAAATATAGGCAAGAGACTCTTATGTTATATATATATATATAGATAGATAGATAGATAGATAGACTGGAACCTTGAACAATTTTTGCGTATTTAGCTACAGTGCCACAAATTCCTCCAGCAATTTAATGATAAGCAAAGCAATGAAATACACAGGTTTTGATGTGTCAGACTCTTGGTACTGCTAACATGTGGATAAAAGTGACATCATTTTCACCTTAGAGGAAAATATGTAGGTTTTTGTTAGAGAGAAAAAAAAGATCTCCTTTTGCATTTTTTAAAAGGAACATTTTCTTCTCTTTTTTCTTTTTCTTCTTACTACTCCTCACCCCTCTCTTCTTCCTTATTCACATATTTATCAGAATTTTCTTTAGTACCACAATTTACATGAAATACACCTAGTAGTTCATCTACAATGCTCTTCTACTATTTTGAATCCTGTTCTAAATTTGGAGATAATAAGAGTTGTAGGATAGTAACTTGATCCTTTGTATAAGAATTGAGTTTTACAGACAAAAAAACACTTAAAGGTAAACGAAAAATTACCATTATGATATTTGGTGCAATGAAAACATCCTTTCTCTGATCCAAATATAGATAAACATAAAGGGTATGTGTTAGGAATTTACAGACATTAATAATGATAATACTAAGGAAAAACAATCACGATGGACTTCATAAAGAGGAAATCAATAACCTTAAGTTGAGAGTCTACAGAGGGCTGAATAGAAGGTAAGAACCTATGGAAAGTAAGAACCAATGCTTTAATGCCTGCTTTGGATTGAGGGCTCAACATATCCTGTAAATAAAACCAGGATCTGTACATTAAGCTGGGTGGGTATTGGTTTCGGAAACTGTGGATTAGGACCAAGTAGCTACTCCCACTGTTCCTGTTCCAAGCTTACATCTGGAAAGATTTTAGATTTTACTCATTAGTGAAAGAAGTAGAAATGGGGGTAGACACAGAACATTTGCCTGATAAGAAACTGCGTTTTTCACCTTATAAGCAGTATTACATCTGTGTGCAGCTGGAGAGACCCAAAAGAGTGAAGTCATAGATATGAAACGGAGAGCTTATGCAACCCATAGAGCTGGTCTGTTCGGGAAATCAAAATGAGTTCACAAAATATTTTCAGATGCAAGAAGAAGCCCAGTGCCATGCTTGAGTTAAGGTTGATATGATTAGCAACAGGTTCAACAAATGAACAAATTTATGCTTGATTAAATTAGATTAGTTGTGCATCCTGAAAAAATTATGTAAAAGTATCTTTTAAATATCCATAGTTTAAGCAGGACAGGAAGGTAATATAGATGAAATAAGTACAGACATATAGAAAACATGACCACTTTAAAAAATAAAACTAGTCATTCGAAAAAATTATAGGAACTCTTAAAACTGCCCACAGTTGAAGTTAGAACTTGCAAAGTAGACAATATAATTGAAGAAATGTTTCAAAATGAATCGTGTAAGGTAAAGAGATCAAAAGAATGAACTAGTTGCAAGATGTAAGAGATCAGGAGCTTACAAAGCAAAGCAGCATCAGGGAGATCACAAAACAGTGAACAGTGACTCACTGAGCAGGTGAAGTGTCAGAAAACAATTTGGATTTAGAGAAAGATATAAATCCTCATATCTGAAAACTGAATGTATACTGAGAAAGATGCATTTTTAAGCTTGTACACACTGAGTCCAGGAAAAAGAGAGGGCAAAGAGGAAAGACATTAGAGTGAAGAGTGAGACCAGCCACAACAGAATGGCAATGAGATTAACTTAGTTTTCTTATCTGAGCAAAATACATGGAAGTAATGTCTTTAATATGCTAAGCCAAAAAAGTCAAACCAATAATTCTATGATAAGTTATATTTTTCGTCATAAGTGAGACTGAAATAAAAACATTTTAGTCTTAAATTGAAAAAACTTTTACTGCTCATAGATCCACTATTATTAAAGTACATAAACCAATATAAACAATAGATGGACTAAGATTGGGAAAGAAAGACAGCTGCAAAAATCAAGAATAGGCACAGAAATTATTCCAACAGTTATATGATCTAGGTAATATTATGAGATTATAACAAAATATTTAAAAATATGTTAACAAAATACTAAAGCTCAAAACAGAAGTTGAGGAATTGTGATTCAGCAGGAAGTTAAAGTTGTTAGAAAATCTAAAGATAATACATATATTAATAATAAAATGACAATCATTAAAAAAGTAAAATTAGAATAGATACTTTTCCAAAAGTTTGTGAAATAATAGAAATAAAAACACCAGATAAATCTATCAAAATCTGAAAAGAAGAACAAAAGTAAAGAAAATATAAAACCAAAAAGATAAAAATAAATCTATATTCCTCAGTTATCAAATTAATAGAAATAAACTACTGTACACTGCAATTTAAAATCAGAGATTCTCAGGTTGAGTTTTTTTTTTTTAATTCAGGTAGATGTTCTTTATAATTAATTACTGAGTTAGCCAATATAATAAATTGGTTAAAAGTGAAAGTTGGCACCGAAAACTAGCTGTTGGAATATTGTTAGACTGGTGAGCTATATGAGAAGACAGGAATTGTCAAACTTTGCCTTGGGTCTCCTACATAACTTTCAGGGGCCTACTTTCTGGTCCTGTGTTTATTCCATATTTTGAAGTCAATGATTGTCAGGTTGTTGTTCATACGGCTACTTTCTCGCCTCTGTTTGGTAGAAAAAAACAAGACACTGCAAATTACTGTTCACTATGATGGCCTCTCTTTTAGTTAGGAGATGTCTGTGTTAAATCTGTAGTTTCTTTTTAGAATTACTTTACTCGTATAAAAATTATAAATTTGTGCCATTTTTTATTTTATTTTATTATTATTTTTGAAATGGAGTCTCACTTTGCCAGGCTGGAGTGCAGTGGCACAATCTCAGCTCACTGCAACATCCGCCTCCCTAGTTCAAGCAGTTCTCCTGCATCAGCCTCCCCAGTTTCTGGGATTACAGGCCCATGCCACCACACACAGCTAATTTTTGTTATTTTTAGTAGAGATGGGGTTTCACCATGTTGGCCAGGCTGGTCTCGAACTCCTGGCCTCAGGTGATCTGCTTACTTTAGCTTCCCAAAGTGCTGGGATTACAGGCATGAGCCATAGCGTCTGGCCCAATTTTTACAAATGATTAAATTTTTATTTTAAGTGAGAATGGTCATTTTAGGAAACTATTTTACATGTCAAAAGCCAACAATTAGTGTATTTTAGAGAAACTCAAGAAAAAAAAAAGACGACTATATGTTAAGTAGTCAGCTTCTTTAATCTGTATGTTGATATTCAGAAATTCAATTCTAAATCCAAGATATCATTCAAACACTGTGTCTTCTGAAACTTGCCCCTTGCATCTTTCTTGCTTTCTAATGAGATATGTGTGCATAACACGTCTATACTTTTTTATGTCCTTCTAGTGTTTCTCCTGCCTCAGCCTCCCAAGTAGCTGGGACTACAGGTGCCCACCATGATGTAAATTCACTACACTTTATTATTTCTGTTTTCTCAGGAAAGAACCATGACATTATAAAATTGCTAGATCACAAGGTGAACGGTAGATCTACAGAATTTGAATATAAATTTCAGATCTAGAATCAAGCTAAGAACTGTAATTTAAAAAGGCAGACTTTTTCTATAAAATATAGAATTTTGTCAGATGTTCAGTTCCTAGATTATTAGATATGTCAACTTATTTACCTATTTCCACCTCTGATGAAGAAAAGTGATTAAAATCAGCAAGATAGGAAATAAAAGATTTAAGTAACCCAGCTTTGCAAAATTTTGAAAACTGGCTTTATAGGGTCTGCAAAATAGAATATAGACTCCATAAGAGCATTTTAGACACCTTATAAATGTAGAAAATTCATGCATAATCTGTGTCTGTAATAAATCTTTGGAATAGCCACGCTCTAAAGGGATGTTTTGAACATTTCCAAATGGATACGTTTTTCACTGCATAGACAGACAGACAGATAGATAGATAGATTAGATAGATAGATAGATAGATATGAATGATAATATTATGTTTATTTTCTCATGATGATGTCCTTAAAGAAAAAGGGTGCCATGCCGCAGTTAAAATAAAACACTTAAACCGTGGATGCATAGATAGATTTTAAATCATGTCAAGTGAAAAAATAATATTGCAGAATGATATGAAGACAATGAAGCCATTTATGTAATTTTAAAACACAAATAATAATATATTATACATAGTTGCACACGTAGTGTGGAAAAGAAGAAAAATATAGACAAGAACAATATACTCAAGATAAAAATTGCTTTGGAGATAGAATAAAGGCATAGGTTTGTGCTGGTTGTCAAAAGAGATGTGGATTTTATGAATAATGTTATATTTATTTTGTTTAGAAACATTGAGGAGGCTGGGCACTGTGGCTCACACCTGTAATTCCAGCACTTTGGGAGCCTGAGGTGGGTAGTTCACCTGAGGTCAGGAGTTCGAGACCAGCCTAGCCAACATGGCGAAACCCTGTCTCTACTAAAAATGCAAAAATTAGCCACACATTGTGATGGGCGCCTGTAGTCCCAGCTACTTGGGAGGCTGAGGCAGGAGAAACACTAGAACCCAGGAGGCAGAGGTTGCAATGAGCCAAGATCACGCCACTGCACTCCAGCCTGGGCGACAGAGCAAGACTCTGTCTCAAAAAAGTATATATATATCCTTCGCCCACTTTTTGATGGGGTTGTTTTTTTCTTGTAAATTTGTTTGAGTTCATTGTAGATTCTGGATATTAGCCCTTTGTCAGATGATTAGGTTGCAAAAATTTTCTCCCATTCTGTAGGTTGCCTGTTCACTCTGATGGTAGTTTCTTTTGCTGTGCAAAAGCTCTTTAGTTTAATTAGATCCCATTTGTCAATTTTGGCTTTTGTTGCCATTGCTTTGGTGTTTTAGACATGAAGTCCTTGCCCATGCCTATATCCTGAATGGTATTGCCTAGGTTTTCTTGTAGGATTTTAATGGTTTTAGGTCTAACATGTAAGTCTTTAATCCATCTTGAATTAATTTTTGTATAAGGTATAAGGAAGGGATCCAGTTTCAGCTTTCTACATATGGCTACCCAGTTTTCCCAGCACCATTTATTAAATAGGGAATCCTTTCCCCATTTCTTGTTTTTGTCAGGTTTGTCCAAGATCAGATAGTTGTAGATATGTGGCATTATTTCTGAGGGCTCTGTTCTGTTCCATTGATCTGTGTCTCTGTTGTGGTACAAGTACCATGCTGTTTTGGTTACTGTAGCCTTGTAGTATAGTTTGAAGTCAGGTAGCGTGATGCCTCCAGCTTTGTTCTTTTGGCTTAGGATTGACTTGGCGATGCAGGCTCTTTTTTGGTTCCATATGAACTTTAAAGTAGTTTTTTCCAATTCTGTGAAGAAAGTCATTGGTAGCTTGATGGGGATGGCATTGAATCTATAAATTACCTTGGGCAGTATGGCCATTTTCACGATATTGATTCTTCCAACCCATGAGCATGGAATGTTCTTCCATTTGTTTGTATCCTCTTTTATTTCATTGAGCAGTGGTTTGTAGTTCTCCTTGAAGAGGTCCTTCACATCCCTTGTAAGTTGGATTCCTGGGTATTTTATTCTCTTTGAAGCAATTGTGAATGGGAGTTCACTCATGATTTGGCTCTCTGTTTGTCTGTGATTGGTGTACAAGAATGCTTGTGATTTTTGTACATTGATTTTGTATCCTGAGACTTTGCTGAAGTTGCTAATCAGCTTAAGGAGATTTTGGGCTGGGATAATGGGGTTTTCTAGATATACAATCATGTCATCTGCAAACAGGGACAATTTGACTTCCTCTTATCCTAATTGAATACCCTTTATTTCCTTCTCCTGCCTGATTGCCCTGGCCAGAACTTCCAGCACTATGTTGAATAGGAGTGGTGAGAGAGGGCATCCCTGTCTTGTGCCAGTTTTCAAAGGGAATGCTTCCAGTTTTTGCCCATTCAGTATGATATTGGCTGTGGGTTTGTCATAGATAGCTCTTATTATTTTGAGATACGTCCCATCAATACCTAATTTATTGAGAGTTTTTAGCATGAAGTGTTGTTGAATTTTGTCAAAGGCCTTTTCTGCATCCATTGGGATAATCATGTTGTTTTTGTCTTTGGTTCTGTTTATATGCTGGATTACGTTTATTGATTTGCGTATGTTGAACCAGCCTTGCATCCCAGGGATGAAGCCCACTTGATCATGGTGGATAAGCTTTTTGATATGCTGCTGGATTCGGTTTGCCAGTATTTTATTGAGGATTTTTGCATCAATGTTCATCAAGGATATTGTTCTGAAATTCTCTTTTTTGGTTGTGTCTCTGCCAGGCTTTGGTATCAGGATGATGCTGGCCTCATAAAATGTGTTAGGGAGGATTCCCTCTTTTTCTATGGATTGGAATAGTTTCAGAAGGAATGGTACCAGTTCTTCCTGGTACCTCTGGTAGAATTTGGCTGTGAATCCATCAGGTCCTGGACTCTTTTTGGTCGGTAAGCTATTGATTATTGCCACAATTTCAGAGCCTGTTATTGGTCTATTCAGAGATTCAACTTCTTCCTGGTTTAGTCTTGGGAGGGTGTATTTGTCAAGGAATTTATCCATTTCTTCTAGATTTTCTAGTTTATTTGCATAGAGGTGTTTGTAGTATTCTCTGATGGTAGATTGTATTTCTGTGGGATCGGTGGTGATATCCCCTTTTTCATTTTTTGTTGCATCTATTTGATTCTTCTCTCTTTTCTTCTTTATTAGTCTTGCTAGCGGTCTATCAATTTTGTTGATCTTTCAAAAAACCAGCTCCTGGATTCATTAATTTTTTGAAGGGATTTTGTGTCTCTATTTTTTTTTAATTGTGATGTTAGGGTGTCAATTTTGGATTTTTCTGCTTTCTCTTGTGATTATCTATAAATTCCTCTACACACTGTTTGAAATGTTGTGTCTTTGTTCTCGTTGGTTTCAAAGAACATCTTTATTTCTGCCTTCATTTCATTATGTACCCAGTAGTCATTCAGGAGCAGATTGTTCAGTTTCCATGTAGTTGAGCGGTTTTGAGTGAGTTTCTTAATCCTGAGTTCTAGTTTGATTGCACTGTGGTCTGAGAGACAGTTTGTCATAATTTCTGTTCTTTTACATTTGCTGAGGAGACCTTTACTTCCAACTATGTGGTCAATTTTGGAATAGGTGTGGTGTGATGCTGAAAAAAATGTATATTCTGTTGATTTGGGGTGGAGAGTTCTGTAGATGTCTATTAGGTCCACTTTGTGCAGAGCTGAGTTCAATTCCTGGATATCCTTGTTAACTTTCTGTCTCGTTGATCTGTCTAATGTTGACAGTGGGGTGTTAAAATCTGCCATTATTATTGTGTGGGAGTTTAAGTCCCTTTGTAGGTCACTGAGGACTTGCTTTATGAATCTGGGTGCTCCTGTGTTGGGTGCATATATATTTAGGATAGTTAGCTCTTCTTGTTGAATTGATCCTTTACCATTATGTAATGGCCTTCTTTGTCTCTTTTGATCTTTGTTGGTTTAAAGTCTATTTTATCAGAGACTAGGATTGCAACCCCTGCCTTTTTTTGTTTTCCATTTGCTTGATAGATCTTCCTCCATCCCTTTATTTTGAGTCTATGTGTGTCTCTGCAGGTGAGATGGGTTTCCTGAATATAGCACACTGATGGGTCTTGACTCCTTATCAAATTTGCCAGTCTGTGTCTTTTAATTGGAGCATTTAGCCCATTTACATTTAAAGTTAATATTATTATGTGTGAATTTGATCCTGTCATTTTGAAGTTAGTTGGTTATTTTCCGCATTAGTTGATGCAGTTTCTTCCTAGCCTCAGTGTTCTTTACAATTTGGCATGTTTTTGCAGTGGCTGGTACCGGTTGTTCCTTTCCATGTTTAGTGTTTCCTTCAGGAGCTCTTTTAAGGCAGGCCTGGTGGTGACAAAATCACTCAGCATTTGCTTGTCTGTAAAGTATTTTATTTCTCCTTCACTTATGAAGCTTAGTTTGGCTGGATATGAAATTCTGGGTTGAAAATTCTTTTCTTTAAGAATGTTGAATATCGGCCCCCACTCTCTTCTGGCTTGTAGAGTTTCTGCCGAGAGATCAGCTGTTAGTCTGATGGGCTTCCTTTTGTGGGAACCCGACCTTTCTCTCTGGCCGCCCTTAACATTTTTTCCTTCATTTCAACTTTGGTGAATCTGACAATTATGTGTCTTGGAGTTGCTCTTCTCGAGGAGTATCTTTGTGGCGTTCTCTGTATTTCCTGAATCTGAATGTTGGCCTACCTTGCTAGATTGGGGAAGTTCTCCTGGATAATATCTTGCAGAGTGTTTTACAACTTGGTTCCATTCTCCCCGTCACTTTCAGGTACACCAATCAGACGTAGGTTTGGCCTTTTCACATAGTCCCATATTTCTTGGAGGCTTTGTTCATTTCTTTTTACGCTTTTTTCTCTAAACTTCCCTTCTCACTTCATTTCATTCATTTCATCTTCCATCACTGATACCCTTTCTTCCAGTTGATCGCATCGGCTACCGAGCCTTCTGCAATCTTTGCGTAGTTCTCGAAACTTGGCTTTCAGCTCCATCAGCTCCTTTAAGCCCTTCTCTGCATTGGTTATTCTAGTTATCCATTCGTCTAATTTTTTTTCAAAGTTTTTAACTTCTTTGCTATTGTTTTGAATTTCCTCCTGTAGCTCGGAGTAGTTTGATCGTCTGAAGCCTTCTTCTCTCAACTCGTCAAAGTCATTCTCCGTCCAGCTTTGCTCCGTTGCTGGTGAGGAACTGCGTTCCTTTGGAGGAGGAGAGGTGCTCTGCTTTTTAGAGTTTCCAGTTTTTCTGCTCTGTTTTTTCCCCATCTTTGTGGTTTTATCCACTTTTGGTCTTTGATGATGGTGATGTACAGATGGGTTTTTGGTGTGGATGTCCTTTCCGTTTGTTAGTTTCCTTCTACCAGACAGGACCCTCAGCTGCAGGTCTGTTGGAGTTTGCCAGAGGTCCACTCCAGACCCTGTTTGGCTGGGTGTCAGCAGCGGTGGCTGCAGAACAGCTGATTTTCGTGAGGCCGCAAATTCAGCTGTCTGATAGTTCCTCTGGAAGTTTTGTCTCAGAGGAGTATTTCTGATATATATATCTTGGCTTCCCAAAATTTTTCTATTTACATATTTTATGATTATTTTTCTCATGACTGGTGATCAATTAATTATAATAAATAGAAAGTTAGCATACAGTTACAAAACTAAGCCTCAGTGGACATTTGCCTTAGTAAATACGTTTTTAAAACTAAAGTCATCGTCATAACCGTTTACCATGTAACATTGTTTGGCTGTTTCTCACCCAAATCTCATCTTGAATTGTAATCCCCATAATCCCTACATGTCATGGGTAGGACCCTGTGGGAGGTAACTGAATCATGGGAGCGATTTCCCCTATGCTGTTCTCATGATAGTGAGTGAGTTCTCACAAGATCTGATAGTTCTATGAGCATCTGGCGTTTCCCCTGTTGGCATTCATTCTCTCTCCTGCCATCCTGTGAAGCGATGCCTTCCGCCATGATTGTAAGTTTCCTGAGGCCTCCCCAGCAGTGTGAAACTGTGAGTCAATTAAACCTCTTTGTAAATTACCCAGTCTCGGGTATTCCCTTATAGCAACGTGAGAATGGATGAACACACCATGCTGGCATAAAACAGTGTGGAGGAGGAAAAATTGCGCTCGCGCACGTGTGTTGACCAAGAATGCCTTAATATTACCAGCAGCTGGACTGATCTTTAGAGAGGTTCCTTTCTGAATGTAGTCCTCTGATTTTCTTTCTTTTTAAAAAAAAAAAAAAGAAAACAGGCTGGGTGCATTGGCTCATGCCTGTAATCCTAGCAATTTGGGAGGCCAAGGTGGAGGGATCACTTAACGTCAGGAGTTTGAGACCAGCCTGGCCAACATGGTGAAACGCTGTCTCCACAAAAAAGTGCAAAAATAAGCTGGGCATTGAGGTGCGTGCCTGCAGTCCCAGCTACTAGGGAAGCTGAGGGAGGAGAATCACTTGAACCCAGGAGGAGGAGGTTGCAGTGAGCCAGGTGGAGTGCATCTCACCACTGCACTCCAGCCTGGGTGACAGAGTGAGACTCTGTCAAAGAAAAAAAAAAAAAAGAAAGAAAAAAACATTTACTTTAGAAAATGTGCAATTGTAAATTCTTCCTCTTTCCATTTGAGACATAAATCTTCTCCTAGCCTCTTGCCACTTTTATAACTCAAGGATGCCTTTCTCATGGACTGTGGGCTGTCCCAGGTCAAGGAATGTAGTGCCCCTCTCTTCCAGTCTCCTGGAAGGGTAGCCTAATTTTTATACATGCCAATTTGCCAAAAGTTTTGTAATCACATTGACTAACCTCCCTCTAAGTCCCTCCAGTACTTTTCCACTCTCTTATGCCAGTGCTTAAAAACTTTTCTGCTTTTGTTTCAACAGCATCGAGTTCAGTCTCAATCTTCTTTTGAAATTGTCTTCGCCTCTATTTGCCGTGGTCTTGAATAAAGCCTCCCTTGTATGTTTAACCCCTTCTCCTACAGATTTTGTTTGACAGTACCTATATTCCTTCATCTCATTTGGATAAGGAAGGAGGAAAGTTAAATATATATTTGCCCCCTCCCCATGTCCAAATATAATTAAAGGGCAAGAAGTTATTCGGCCACTAGACGACACACATTTTAATTTCACTTTACTCCCTTAGGTGCACTAAAGCATGACCAGATAATGACAGACACTCTTTTTTTCTTAACATTTTATGCAAAATAAAAATATGACTACTGTTACAAATTATATGAATAAAATTATTTTAGTGACAACATAATCATATCATTCATAATTAATTATTGATCCCAAATGTGCTGCTTTTATTATTTATTATTTTAATGGATTTTCGTTAATTTTTATGTGTACATAGTATATGTACATATTTATGGAGTATCTGAGAGGTTTTGAAACTGGCATGCAATGTCAATATTTTTTAGAAAAAGAATGAGATCCAGTCATTTGCAACGACAAGGGTAGAACTGGAGATCATTATGTTAAGTGAAATAAGCCAGGCACAGACGGAGAATCATTGTGTGTTCTCACTATATTTGTGGGAATCTAAAAATCAGAAGAATTGAATGTATGGACAGAGAGTAGAAGGATGGTTACCAGAGGCTGGGAAGGGTAGTGGAAGACTGGATGAAGGTAGGGATAGTTAATGGGCAGACACACACAGAAATAGAATGAATAAAACCTACTGTTTGATAGCACAATAGGGTGACTATAGTCAATAATGACTTAATTTCACATTTTAAAATAACTTAGAGGGTGTAATTGTGTTGTTCATATATCAAAGGATAAATGATTGAGGGGATGGATACCCCATTCTTCGTGATGTGCTACTTTTAGTATTAAAATTTACTTTGCATCTTATTCTTTAAGCAGAATTTATTTGAAATCATCTAAATACTTTTTTACATGGTTTTGCATCCATTATAACAATCTTGTGTAAGAAGAAAGTACAATGTTCTATTTGGAAGTGGATGAATTGAGGTTACTTCAAACCCAATCACATAGTGTCTTTGCTGTGTTCTCAAGTTCCAAAAACAATCTCCTTGGATTTGTGTCTACCTAAAGGGATTCCATCTGTAGATCAGCAGCCCTCTGTGACTGAAACACTTTCCTAGCCGACAAAAAGAAGCACATCTCTGAACTGAGGTTTGATTTATCATAATTACCCTTATAGAAGATTTCAATGTGCTTTTACCCTAGCATTGAGGCAGCAATATCAGGATGGAAAATATTTGTAAAACTAAAATGAAATAATATTTAAAGTAATACAATGTTATTGTTTGTAGAAATTATGTATTCTGAATTCTGTCTAAACCTATTTTGTTATTCTAAAGGCCAAATTGTTAGTTCTGATTATTTGTATGCTCACATTGTACTAGAGACATTCATGAGTTATCAAATGTAACTCATGAATTGTGGACTTAAGCCTACAATTCAGTGTGATGTTGAGCATTTCCTATTCTTCCATACATATTACATAATCTGCATTGAAATATCAAAAGGCCTGAAGTCAGTTTACATTTCCTTTCAGTTAGGTCTGGTAACCAAGTGTGGCTTGCAGTGATAAGCTAACCCTGCTGGAGCCCATCACTCCTGGGCAGTAAAACCATTGAAGAGTTTAAGCCTTCAAGTCAGAGAGATGAAAAGCAGGCTGTAACTCCTATGCATGTTAATATCTCTGAGGATTTTGGCTGTTGTTTTACTCGGATTGGTGTAGAGGCACTTTCTCCTTCACTAAAGTAAACAACCTCACAATTGAAATATAAAGCATATGATAACTTTTGTTTAATGGATAAAGATCATGAAATTAGAAGATCATACAGGTTATGAAAGGGTAAAATCCACAAATGTTTTCTTTGTACAATTGTCTGAATCTTCATGATTCTCGTAATTCATTCTTTTCACCAAACCTGCTGTTTCCCTTTACCATACCTACAAGCCCTTGATTGATTTTCATTTTCCGTTAATCTTCATTTGGATTGCCTTGTATTGTGTGAATAGTTCAGTGCAGACCAGATAGAGCAAATATTTCAAATGCATTCTCACCAATATCAATCCCTTCGGTTTTTAGATTAGTATATTAATCTAAAGTGTCATTATATAACATTAAGTGTCAAACATGAGGACCAAGGATCACAGAATTTTGGAGTCAGTTGACATGTCAGCCACTTACTAATATCGAGTCCTTAGAAAATCACGTAATAACTGTATCTCTCAAGTTTCAAGTCAACGTATTGGAAACTTAAAGAATTGCCATAAGAGTAAATAAATTAATTGTCAATTTGAAACACAATGCAAATATAAGGTAGTATTATTGTTCAAACCTCCATTAAAGCAGCTGAGAGTAGTCAGAAAGAATCATATAAAGTAGTATTTTATTTCTATATGAATGAGTGATTTCTAAACACACATAAACCTTTAGTGAAACTTTTATTTCATTCGTTTTCAACTATAGTTAACTCTATTATAAATGTTTTCGTCACTCTTCCGTAGACTGAAGTCTGTTAATCAATTCATTTCAATAAACATTTATTTAGAATTCCAAGTATTTTATGTTCTGCCATTGTCTCCTATTCATTGCAGATATACAGGTCATCAGATGTGAATGCTTTTATCCTGCCTGTAAGGGAAGATACTTCTTTACTTTGACCTTTTGTTCTTCACTTTTCCCTCTGATTCTGAGGACATCTTGGCTTCTTTTCTTTCTCATGCAGTTATAGATACCGTTTGATACCATTAGGCACCTTGCTGTTTCAATTAGATTTCAATATTTTTGTATCTTCATTTTTTCTCTTTATCAGATGATGTGTTAGGCTTACAAACTCAATCTTAATAACACTTTTCTTGGAACTTCATGATCATTCAAGTTACTGCCATTTCATTTTTCTTTCTCTTATTAGATATCTTTTTAAGCTTTATATAGGTGTGCATATATATAACAAGAACATTCCCTACAAAGTCACAATAAAACCATAAAAATCAGGAAACTATAATCAATACATTGCTAACGTTTAATTTTTATGCTTCATTCATAGTTTGAAAGTTGTCCCAATAATATTATTTAGAGCAAACTCATCTAGTACATTATGTCATGTTATATTTAATTTTCACATCTCTTGAATTTCCCTTAATCTGGAGAAAATCCTGAGTCTTTCCTTGATTTCATGTCCTTGACAATTTTAAAGATTATATACCAGTTATTTTGGTGAATGCCTGTCAGTTTGGATTTGACTGATATTTCCTTATGATGCGGCTCAGTTTATGCATTTTTGGCAGGAATATCATCAGCAATGCCATGCTCTTCTCATTCTATTTTATCAAGTGGCACATGACTTTATTTTATTGTCCAATACTGATGTTGTTAAAATTGATTATTTGATTAAGCTGGCGCCTGCTAGGCATTTCCAATGTAAAGTTACTCATTTTCTCTTTTTAATTTATAAGTGTGTTTTCTGGAAAGACTGAATCTTTGTACATTTTCTGTTTTTCATCAGACTTTATTTATGTCAGTATGTATTTAGGGATTACTATATTGCTCTATGGATTAAAATATATTAACAATATTAATTATTTGATGATACACTTATTCCAGATTTGGCCAGTGGAAGCCCCTCATACTCTTACCAGGGATCTCAGTTATAAAAAGTACATTTTAGTCACCCAGTTTATTTTTCTTCTTTCCCTCCTGTCTCACTTGTTCTTTCCTTCCCTCTCTGGGCACTCCCCTCTGTCACTGAATGCTTATCTGATTATGTTCTTGCTTCAGAAATTCCAGAGGCTAATCTTGGATCAAATCAGGCATAGACCTAGATCGCAGAGTCCTCCCACTTGGAGGGAGTCACGAGCAATTAGTCACCACCATTGGGCTGAAGTTAGTTATGTGGAACAAAACTCATAGACCCCGCACTCTGCACCACTCCCGTAGATTTTTCATACCAAGCTTCCCTTTTAAAACCCTATGGTAAAATTTAAATTTTCAGATGTTACTTTAGAGCACTAATTCACTATCTTCTCAGTTTGCTGGCTTTCTAATTAAACCTGCTTTTCTTCCCACTAACCCTTGCCTCTCATGTTTGGCTTTCAAGTAGTGAGCAACAATACCTGGGTCCAGATTCAATGGTGGCCCCCTGTGCTTTGGAAATGAATGACAATTTTCTTACTTTCTGGCACAAAAAGATGCTTGCAACTCATCTTATATTTTCCCTTCTCTGTCCTGGAATCCACCATTTCTCCAAGAGATGATGATTTCTTTTAATAGAAAATGGAACTTAAAAACCAGGATCTTGGTGCCTAATTTGCTCACTGCTATTGCTTTGAAACTTCTCCCAATATCTCTCAGTGGACAGGGCTGTGATATATGTGTGTGATGGTTAATATCGAGTATGAACTTGATGGGATTGAAAGATGCAAAGTATTGTTCCTGGGTGTGTCTGTGAGGGTGTTGCCAAAGGCAATTAACATTTGAGTCAGTGGACTGGGAAAGGCAGACCTACCCTCAATCTGGGTCGGTACAATCTGATCAGCTGCCAGCATGGCCAAAATAAAAGCAGGCAGAAGAGTGTGAAGAGCCTAGACTGGTTTAGTCTTCTGGCCTACATCTTTCTCCCATGTTGGATACTTCCTGTACTCAAACATCAGACTCCAAGTTCTTCAGCTTTGGGACTCTGACTGGCTTCTTTGCTCCTCAGCTTGTAGATAGCCTATTGTGGGACCTCACCTTGTGATCGTGTGAGTCAATACTCCTTAATAAGCTCCCCTTTATATATACATCTATCTGATTAGTTATATCCCTCTAAAGAACCCTGACAAATACAATATGTATCTTTGCATGTACGTGTGTGTGTGTATGCCCTCCCTTTCCATATTTGTTATTCATTTAGTTGACAGAAATTTAGCTCTTATTGTTTACAGTTAATTGATTATGACTTATTTGATTACTCTTATTGTATGTAACTAATCTCCCATTGCTGGCTCCCATACAAAATACATCTTTCTCAGATCCATCTTTTATTCAGAAATGTAGCAAGAAGAAAATGGGAGCGAGGGAAAAGGAAAAAAGGAGAATAGAAAGAGAATATAAAACACACCTTCTTTTAAACTTATTATTTCTTTTTGACTTTGCCTCCTCAGTGTGGATTCTCTCATTTTCAAGTCTCTGAAATTCATTCCCTTACTCCAATACAACCAATCTCTCTCTCACTCTTTTTTTTAAATGTCCTAGCCATGGGATTAATGGTGAATACCTGCTTTTGCTTCAAGGCGGGGAGGCAGAACTGTAGTCTTGGTAACTGAGGTCAGTCCCCTGGGAGCTGTGTTCTAATATGACAGACATCCAACAAAAAAACTCCAATAGAAAGGCTATGGTAATCTTCCTTATCAGCGATACTTGGCATGTGTTCTCATTTGTCACTGCCGTTTGAATTATGTGCATCCCTGGGGGACTACACTGGGAGTGGACACCTGGCCGTTCACCCCTGCTTTCTTTCAGGTTTTGTCCTATTAATATTTTTCCCTTGTTGTTAGTCTGTATCCTTTCAAAGTAATAAGCTCCAAACATGAGTACAACAGCTTTTCTGAAACCCATGCATCTTCCTAACAAATTATTGAGCCTAAGTGTGGCCTCGGGGACACTCAACACACCAGGAATCTACAAATTTTTAAATCGTGTGGTATGAGTTTTATAACTTTTTTAGCAATATTTGAGACTTGTAACTCTGTGTACCTCTCAATCTCCAGATCTACTTTTCATGTTTTCTTCTGACTACTATTCTCTGTGTTTCTTAGTGCAGGAATTCTCCTAATGATAACATTCTTTTTTTATGATAGCAAGTGTATAAGTTATGCAACATTTATAACACAGCATTTAATTTTATATTAACTAGTATGTCTATACTTGTGCATTTCTCTGTGGATATTTATATTTCCCCTTTAACTCTGAATTCTCTGAACCCCTGGATTATAATTCTAAATGCCACTGGACATTCCAGTGTATATGTTCTCTAGGTGCTTTTCATTCAAAACATCCCCATATAGACATTGTCTTCTGGTTCCTTTTCTGAATTAAAAACTGGAACTGGCCAATTTTTCTCTCAACTGTAATTTATTTATACTGAGATTCTCATAAGTATGTGACACTTTCTATATTCACAGGCAAAATATAAACAAAAATGTCCACACCAACTCTCCACATACATGTTCTGCTCCCATATTTTCTTTCATTGGTTATATTGCCATCATTGATTACCTCACCAACATTTGAACAGTTGGAGTCACACTATAGCAATTCTATTGCAGAAATGAGTAGTGTTCTATAAACTGTTACAAATCCATGATATGAGTGCACAACTTGAGTGAAAACAAATAGAAACTCTCATGACAATCTTATATAAGTGGCATTAAGATAAAAAGCATAACAACATAAATCATAAACACTCTGAATTTCTTTGAGAAAAGTGTAACCATATTTAAAAGCTAGTAGAAGCAAATGTACAATATTTTACATATCAAACTTAATATTTTGTGGTTATCCTAAGTTAAGACTAAGACCGAAACAAATACATATTTATGACTGTTAAGACATTAATCATAGCATGGCTCAAAGAGTGTGCTCATATAAGTTGAGTAAATACGTGGCAAAGAAGTTAGCTTAATTGGAACCGATAGGTTTCCAATAACATCAGAGCACATCGTTTAGCTAAGTTATATGACAAATACACTCAGTAATGTACATTTCATTATGATGTGATGAATGTGCAAATATTTTTAACGTAGATATTCTTCTAGCATATGTGCAATTTGAATATAATGGCGATATAAAGAGAAGATTTCTGTTTTCAGCTTAATTGCTGACAAACATTATTACTGAACCAAACTATGAAGGTTTACATTGTCAACATACATAATTTGGAGTTAAAGATTTGTTTTGAAATAGAATCTGATGACACAGCTACAATTACAGAAACATAATAGAATAGCTATCCACATAAAGGAGCCTATGCCAGAATATAAATCACCAGAATGTTTCCTTCATTGAGAAAGTATTTCTATGGAAAAAAAAGTCAACTGAAATAAAGTGTGCTTACAAGCACAGTAAAATTGTGAATAATAAAAAGGCTAATGTTTTATATATAATATCATATATATTATTAAATATAGTTCTCTGTTTTTTAGGAAAATATGAAAGTTAATTGTAAATAATTGATAATGCAGACTAAAATAGAATTTTATCATGAGAAAATTGTCAAGAATATTTGAATTATGGAATAAACAGGATGTCTACAAGATTAAAAACAATTTGGTCTCCATTTTAAAATATGCTAATTGGACAGTAAGACTTTTTTTTGGAAATTTCATCAAAGGAAGGAAGGCAACATGCTTCTTCATGGCAAAAAAACAAAGGATAGTTTCTGTAGTAACTTATGACATGTCCCATAATTTAACACTACTTTAACAATGGAGTAAGGGATTATCTTGATACATAGTATCTGCTAAAGTTCTCATCAAAAATAAAGAAATACAATAGAATTTTAAAATGTTAATTATATCAAATAAATATCTTCATACAGATAATATATGGATATAGAATACATTAAACTAAAAAGAAATTGTAATTATATATAATTTTAACAGATTTACAGAATAATATGTATTCGATAAATATATATGAATTGTGCTTGGGAAAGGGTTAAAATTAATTTTAAAAATATAGTAGTTGTCTTTTTTTTACATCTTTCACTGAGATTTTTAAAAAATGTTTTGTCTTCTATCCCCATCCAGTTACCTTTGCAAGACTGTACTGTGTATGATGAGTTCTGTATTTCTATACATGAAAATATCATAAAGGACTTTAAATTTTTCTCAAGGTGTAGTAAAAGGATCAGATTACTCACCTTCCTTCATAAAACATATAAAGCAATGGGTTTCAAGAAGCTAGACATTGAGGCAATGAAAGTAGTATATACATGTTCAAAGGATTTCAAATCAATATGCCAAAGAGATAACTGCGCTTCTGTGTTTGTTTTGGAATTAATCATAATAGCCAAGTTGTGGAATGAACCTAAGTGTCCAGCAATGGATGAAAGGATGAAGAAAATGTGATGGGTGATTCCATGTCTTTGCTGTTGTGAATAGTTCTGCAATGAACATATGCATGCCATTATCCTCAGCGAACTAATGTAGGAACAGAAAATCAAATACCACATGTTCTCACTTGAAGCTGAAGGATCAGAACATGTGGACACATTGGGGGGAAAAACACACACTGGGGCCTCTCGGAGGGTGTGGAGTGGGAAGAGGGAGAGCATCAGGAAGAATAGCTAATGGATGCTGGGTTTAATACCTAGGTGATGGGACAATCTGTGCAGCAAACCACCATGGCACACATCTACCTATATAACAAACCTCCATATCCTACTCACGTACCCCTGAACTTAAAATAAAAATTGGAAATAAAAAAAAAGTGAAAAAAAAAGAAAATGTGATGCAGATAGAGAGTATTAAGATGGTTACCAGAGGCTGGGAAGGGTAACAGGGCTGAAGAATTGGGGATGGTTAATGGGCATAAAAACATAATTAGATAGGATACAATCTAGTCTTTGATGGGACAGTAGGGTGACTACAGTCAACATAATGTATTACGTATTTTATTTTATTTTTAAAAAATGTATTGGGGTGGAGTTTCACTCTGTCACCCAGGCTGGAGTGCAGTGGCACGATCTCGGCTCACTGAAACTTTTGCCTCCCAGGTACAAGCAATTCTCCTGTCTCAGCCTCTCTAGTAACTGGGCTCAAGCCACCACACCTGGCTAATATTTGTATTTTTAGTAAAGACAGGCTTTCACTATGTTGGCCAGGCTGGTCTCAAACTCCTGACCTCAAGTGATCCACCTTCTTCGGCCTCCCAAAGTGCTGAGATTAAAGGCATGAGCCACTGCACTGGTGGTATTCTAAAAGACAGAATTAATTATAACACAAATAAATGATAAATGCTTGAGACAATGGATACCCCATTTACCCTGATGTGATTATTATGCATTGTATGGCTGTATCAAAATATCTCATGTAACCCCTAAATATATACATCTACTATGTACCCATAAACATTAAAAATAAAACATTTAAAAATAAAAAATAATTGATAAATAAATACAAGAAAATGTGGTCTGTAACAGAGTGCAGAATGATGACTTCCAGAGGTTGAGGGAGGGAAGAGGGGGAAATGTTGGTCAAAGGTTAAAATGTTTCATTTAAAAGGAATAAATGGTAAGTACTTGAGATGACATATATGATAGTTAGCTTGACTCAATCATTTTACATTATATAAATGAAGCAGAGTATCACGTTATACCCAATTAATTATACAATTATAACTTGCGAATATTCAGTAGAAAAGAAAACCCTGTCTGAGTTATAAGTAGAATAGCATTACATTTACCTATTGAAAGAATTATAATTTCTATGAAATTTTCTTTCTGTCTAATAGCAGGTTACAATTACTCATGTGCTTAGATGTTGTTTTGTTTTCATTTAATATGCATTATCTTTTCCTTCAAATATATCCAATACCTATACGTCATATTTCTTGAAATTATTGTGAGTAAAATAATTTTCTATCTTCGCAAAAAGGAAATATAAGGCATCCAAATAGAGAAGGAATAAATCTTCTTATTTCTGCCTGTAGATGACATAATTTCATATTTAGAAAACCCTAAATATTCTACAAAAAGGGAAACTGTCAGAACTAGTAAACAAGTCCAAACAAGTAGCCAAATACAAAGTCGATACAAAAAAAAATTTCAGTTGCATTTATAAGGATTAACAGTGAATAATCTGACAATAAGAAAATAATTCCAATTACAATATCATCAAAAACATTGAAATACTTAGAAATTAACCAAGAAGGTAAAAGACATGTATAATAAAAACTACACAATGTTGCTGAAAGTAATTAAAGGTGTCATAAATAAATGGAAAGATATTCCATGTTAATGGGATTGGAAGATCTAATATTACCAACATGTTAATATCACTCACCCAAAATGATCCACAGATTTATTGCAATTCCTATCACAATCCAGTTATGTTTTCTGCAGAAATAGAAATATCCATACTAAAATTCATGTGGAATGTTAAGGGACATTGAGTAGCCAAACAATCTTGGAAAAGAACAAAGTTGGAGAACAAATGCTTCCTAATTTCACAACTTACTTCAGAACTACAGTAATCAAAACAGTGTCTTTCTGGCATAAAGACAAACATATAGATCAATGGAATAGAAAAAAGTGCCCAGAAAAAATCCTTGTATATATAGTCAAATGATTTTTGTCAGTAGTTCCAAAACTATTAAATGAGAAAAGGACAGTCTTTTCAACAAATGATGGTAGCAACTTTATATCCACATGTAAAATAATAAAGTTGAACCCTTACCTAATGCCATATACAAAAACTTAAAATCAAATAATCCAGCATCATAAATAAAGTATAACCCTGAGAAGGAAATATAGGACAAAACTTTATGGCATTAGATTTGGCAATGATAATTTGGATATCATACCGAAGGCTATACAACAAAAGAAAAAAATAAATTGAACTTTATGAAAATTTAAAAACTGCTTTGCATCAAACAACACTTTCAACATAATGTAAAGGCAACCTATGCATGGGAAAATGCATTAGTCCATTCTCACACTGCCATGAAGAAATACCCTAGACTAGGTAACTTATAAAGAAAAGAAGTTTAATGGACTCACAGTTCCAAACTGCTGGGGAAGCCTCAGCAAACTCAGAATAATGGCGGAAGGCAAAGGAGAAGCAGACACCTTCTTCACAGGGTGGCAGGGCTGAGTGAGTACAAACAAGGATGTCAGAGGCTTATAAATCCATCAGATCTTATGAGACATACTTGGTATCACGAAAACAGCATGGGGGAAACTGCCCCCATGATCCAGTTACCTCATCCTGCTCCTGCCTTGACATGTGGGGATTATGGGGATTATGAGGACTGCAATTTAAGATGAGATTTTGGGTGGAGACACAGTCAAACCATATCAGAGAAAATATTTGAAAATCATATTTCTAATAAGGTATTGGTAACCAGAATATATGCAACACTCCCCAAACTCAACAATCATAAAAACAACCCAATTCAAAAATGAGCAAAGGATTTGAATAGACATTTCTCAAAAAAAAGATATACATATAGCCAATAAGCACATGAAAAGATACTCAACATCATTAATCATTAGAGAAATGCAAATTAAAACCACAATCAGGCCCACCAACTCACATCCGTTAGAATGACTGTTATCAAAACAACCACAATAAAACAAGAAGAAATAACAAGGGTTGCTGAGAATGTGGAGAAATTAGAACACATGTGCACTGTTGCTGAGAATGTAAAATGATTCAGCCACTGGAAAACGGTATGGTGGCTCCTCAGTACATTAAAAATAGAATTGCCATATGATCAGCAATTCTGTTTTGGGGTAAATATGTGCAGGAATTGACAGCAGGGTCTTGAAGAGTTATTTGTACACCCATATTTATAGCAGAATAGTTCACAACAGCTTAAACATGGAAGCAACCCGTGTGCATTGACAAATGAATAGACAAATAAAATGTTGTATATACATAAAGTGGAATATTATTCAACCTTCAAAAAGAAGAAAATTCTGCAATGAATGGAACTTGAAGATATGCTATGTGAAATGAGCCAATCAGAAAAAAATACCAAGTGATTTCACATATATGAGGTGCCCTGAATAGTCAAAACCAAAAAGACAGAAATTAGAATGGTGGTTGCCAGTGGCTAGGGTAGAAGGGGTAGGAGAGTTATTGTTTAATGAGTACAGAATTTCAGTTTTTCAAGATCCAAAGTGTTCTGCAGATAGATGGTAGTGATGGTTGCAAACAATATGAATTTCCTTAACATCAGTTAACTTTATACTTAAAAAAGTTAAGATGATAATTTTTATGTTATGCGTTTACTGCAATTAAAAATTAGAAAAAAACAATAGTAATTTCAGCATGTTTCCCTTAGTGTAGCACCATCATCAATCCAGTCTCAGTTATATTAAAAAAGAAGAAGCAGTCTCAATTGTCATAATAAAATGTGTAATAATTTGTACATTATTGTTAGTTCAAATTGTGTATAGAGGCATTTAATATGGAGATAACTATTTAATCCCATGTTTTTATTAGATAAAATTTTAGGATCACAAAATATAATCAATTGCTCATTTTATTATTAAATTAACTAAAAGATTAATTTATTATTAAATTATTCAATTATAGTTTAGTTAAAATTCAACTACTCACTGGTATGCACACTTCCAATAATTAATATGTTCACTTATGTAAGATTTTTCTTTTTCCCTATGCATTTGTTCTATTTGTGCTAAAATGTAATTTTATGTCTGTTGAACCTAGTAATAAAAAATTAAATTATATATCTACGAGTTTTTAGATATTGTTTCCTAGTAATTTATTTCCATTATGTATTGCAGAGATATTGGTCAGAAACCTTTTACCACAGACAGTTGATGGAAGACTAAACTAGATGCCTCCTTCCTCTGTTAGCTTTCTACAGCTGATGATTAATGTTTTTGAGATCTACCTCTTCAGTATCTCTGAAATAAGATATTTCCTTCCCATACCAATAATTATTTTTCCTTTTCCCCTGCCCTTCATTCCTTCCTTTAGTTTCCTGACATATTTTAAAATATGTATGTCAAGGAGTATCTGGCTGTTTGAACACCCTTTTAGCTATTTTTTAATGCTTTCACCAACCGAAACTTTATTATTTGTAATATTTCTACAACGGGGAATATAGTTTTAGAATCATTAGTCTGATATTTTTAACAGTCAGAAAGGCTCAATGCATACTTGGTTATCCCAAAAGTCTTGTTTTTCTCTCTACTATATTTATATACAGGGTATATCTTGTTTTGGAGTTACTTGAAGGCAGAACCAATACCACCATCTTCTATGTCCTTCCAAGTTTAGCAGTAGATTTTATACTGCACAGCAGAATTCATCTCCTCAGTCATTGCTGCAGTCATTTTCTTTTTTCTGTATGATTCTACTTTCTCTTTAAAAATCAACTAAATAATTTCATGAGCTTAATAGAAAGCTCTGCTGATCTTTCCTGAGAATACTGTAATTTTGGGCCTCTCACTTGATCATTTATGTCACAATAGTACAAAAATGAAATGTATAATAGTGAAACAACTATCTTTTTTCTTTGTCTGCCTGGTGCTAAATAGTATGCCAAGTGCTTTATTGTACATATTTAGTTTTCAAAACCAGACATTTTGTATTCAAACACAATGTACCTTTGTGTGTGATATATTGTGGCATGGTTTAATGGTTTATTTATTACCCCTTTCCTTATTAGATCTGAGCAACTAGTTGGCAAAAAATTGTATTTCCTTTTTGATTACTCCAGTAGAATGTCATCCCATAACCTAGCAGGTGTTAAAAAATGTTGTAATAATCAATCACATGCAAAACAACCAAAAAACGTAAAGATTTTTTCTCTGAAAAATATTTTTATTATTCTATCAGATTTATTTGCAATTTCACACATGGCATGTCTCCTTGAATAAGATTTTTTTGGGGGGTGCTAGTGTTAAAGTCGAATTAGAGATAAGTAGCCTGAGTTGACTTAAAGAGCATGGATCTGTAACAATTATAAATGTTAGATTTAATTAATTTCATGTGGTTAAATTATTAAATTATCATGGCTTGCTGAAGAATTAATTTAAAATCAGTTGGAGTTATCATGTACAAATACCACAATCTTTATCTAAAATATAAAAGATTTCTCATCCAAGTAGTATGTGTAGAATACATTTCAAAATGCATTTAAAAATCAATATTACATTTTATGTTTAGTGCAGGTCAATGACAGTGTATCATAGTGGAATCAAAGGACATTTTCCCCAAAGGTAGCACTGAAATTCTCTATTTCTTAATGCACATTACAGTTCACTGAACTTCTCTATTATCTAATTCTGAAACGCTCCTGCTTCCTGACAAGCAATTTTGTAGACAGTGAGATTCTCAAGATTGAATAGGATGGAAACTGAATTTCTGATCACCACCCAAGTTTTCCTTTAGCAAGTGATGTCTTCTTTCTTGTGGATCTATGATAGCCTGAAAAAAAATGATTATTGAAGTTGGTCAAGAAACATCATATGTACAAGGAAATTTCTATTTTTTTATAAAGGAAAATTGACATCTCATTCTTATTCCCATTCCTTTGCATTATTGTTGTTTTCCTTTTATGTATTATTATCTGTTGCTTTTATATTAAATCTCTGTTATACCTGTCCAGCACTTAAAAAATCATGATGACTACAATGACTGGATGTTCTCCAAAGTTCACCTCTCCTTTGACCTGAAATCCATGATAGTAAATGTTTAATGAATACATTCTCAAAAAAATACCTAATATATTCTTTTAGTTGGTATCTTGAGATCTTTCAGCCCACTTTACAATGCTAGTCCTGTATTAATGTTTTCATCTCATTAATTAAATATTTGAAACTTTCATTTTATAAGTAGTGTAATTATATGTTTGTTTTTCTCTATACCCTATGAAATAGAAGAAATTCATATGCTATTTTTTTCTGAAAAAGTCATCCAATGTTTGGGATTAGTTGTTAAAATTCATGTTTTCAAGTACCACACACCCTAACACAGAGATTTTTCAATTTCTCTCTCCATGAATCCCTCTGACAGTCTGGTGAAGACTATGTACCACTTTTTAGAATAATTTTGTAGTATATAAAATATAAGATATAAGTTTGAAAATAAAATAAATTATATTAAAATGTACTTGTAAGAATAACCAACCCACAAAATTGGAATAGCATATGTAGGTATATATTTCCTTATTCATATGATAAAATAAGACATACTAACACATTTAAAAACAACTATACTTTTGAAGTAGTGATGAGTAGAAGTAATGATTTGAGATATATGCAAAACCTGCAGTATTATATAAAATTACTTTTGAATTCTATTGCTAATAAAGATAAGGTTACATTGACTTGTTGCCCATATTAATCATGGTAAGAAATAATACATTTCTGTTAGTGATTACCGAAAATTATGCTGTAAATCTTCCTATTTTAGCTCACAAACTCTGAATTTTATCCACAGATGACTTTGGGGTCTATGAATCCCTGTAACCACATTTTAATTTTTCTTATTAGAAATTTTATAACGACAAGCATTGAGATTTGTTATGCTTGTTGAACTCTGAGGCAAACATTTTTACTCCTCTTCTATAATCTATATCCTGTCAACCTTTTAGAATAGTGTGTTTTGAGTCTCATAACTAAGACTTAAAATTAATATTTGTCATTTGTTAGCTGCTTATAACTAGGCAAGTCATTTGCATTTGACATGGCTTTCTCACATACTTTTCGAAAAGTTTTTTGAGAATCAGAAATAATAAAATATAGAATAATAAAATTAAAATAATATAAAAATCTCATAGTCCATCTGACAAAATTGTTCCAAATAAACAATAGATTAGAGAAAAAGATTCAATACAAATCTGAATTTAACCATGTAGCATGTTGTATAGAGCTAACTACTAACTAATTCACTTCTGAATTTATAGAAAGCTACAGAATAAAGGAAAGAACAGAGTATGGGGAGGGAGTCAAAGAGAAGAAGAGGTGATTTGAATAGCAAAAGAACATGAAGATATTTTATTAACTAGTTCCCAAGAGAGATAGATTTAGTTACAACCAGAAAGCTGAGCCAATATTACCAGAGTAGGACCTTCCTACTTTTAGTGTGAGAGGAAGCATCGGGTATGAGTGAGAGGTTTGAGACACAGTAAGTGTCCCTTTAGGTGTTACTGACATGAGGTCATTTGTCCTGGGTCTATAATATATCCTTCTGTCTTCAGGGGATATTGAATAAGCCTCTTAGCATATATTCAGATTTTTATCAGTGCTAAAATAAGAACATTGTTACTATTAATCAATATAATAATAGCTGATACTTATATAGCATTTCTATATATGGCACTATATTTTGCTGTTTACAAAATCTGTAATCCTCGTGATAAAAATGAGATAGGTATTGTCTTAATCCATCTGTGCTGCTCTACTAGAACATGTAAATCTCAGTATCCTATAAAAGACAGAAATCTATTCTCTACAGTTCTAGAGGCTGGGAAATCCAAGATCAAGGCATCTGGAGAGGGCTTTCTCGTGTCTTCACATGACAAAAGGGCAACAGAGAACAAACTCCCTTGTGAAACCCTTTATAAGGACACCTAATTCCATTCATGAAGAAACTCTAATGGCCTAATCTCCTCTTAAAGGTCTTACCCCTTAATACTATCAAATTGGCAACACCTAAATTTTCAGAGGACATATTCAAATATAGCCTGTACCCTTTACATTCCTATTGTAGGTAAGATAATTGTGGCAGAGATGAACTAAATATTCCCTAAAGTCACTTTGTATCAAAATATGCAAAGTATCCAAGCCTTTGGATACACAGTGAAGAACAGAGGCAGTCATACAGAATATTTTATGTATATCTCTTATTTGTAAGTTTTTTTGTGCACCACCTCTCAACATCTCTTCTTTTTTTTTTTTTATTATACTTTAGGTTTTAGGGTACATGTGCACAATGTGCAGGTTTGTTACATATGTATCCATGTGCCATGTTGATTTCCTGCGCCCATTAACTCGTCATTTAGCATTAGGTATATCTCCTAATGCTGTCCCTCCCCCCTCCCCCCACCCCACAACAGTCCCCAGAGTGTGATGTTCCCCTTCCTGTGTCCATGAGTTCTCATTGTTCAATTCCCACCTATGAGTGAGAACATGCGGTGTTTGGTTTTTTTGTCCTTGCGATAGTTTACTGAGAATGATGTTTTCCAATTTCATCCATGTCCCTACAAAGGACACAAACTCATCATTTTTTATGGCTGCATAGTATTCCATGGTGTATATGTGCCACATTTTCTTAATCCAGTCTATCAAAATATTGCCCTATAACTGTTGTTAAACATATAAAACTGTATACAACATGAACCTTGGCCTGGAATTGATTGCACTTAAGTAGATTACACAAGACACATATATAAGTAGATACAGCAAAATGTAGAAATAAATATTTTGCAACAAGTAATAATAAAGGTAAAATAACATTTAACATTCCAAATTGCATAGTGCCCTACTATCCTCTTTTTAAATTTTGCATGTGATTTTATTCAAGTATTGATATTGAATGTACATTAAAAATCAAGCAAAGCATGGGAATTTGTGAGCATAAGGAGCATTTGTCAACAGTGACAAGATTGATGATAAGAATAATTCATGAACTGCTCTAAAGTTTAACTCTTGCTCTGAATCTATTTTGTAAGGCATTACTATTAACATAAATAAAATCTAAAGACAGCATTCCATAATTAAACACTTAGTGGATTAAAAAATGAGGAAGTTGATATCATTTGCATTTGTCTTCAGGAACACCTGCATTTATTTCTAGGATCTTATAGTAAAGAAGGAACACAGCTGCTAATGTGACTAATAAAAAACACGAAATTAAAGTCTCATTATATATTTCCTACATTATATATTTCCACTACTCTAAACAGAAAAGAGTCTTGCCTAGGGTTCAGGATTAAGATCATATATTATTTTGAATAGTAATTAATTTTTAGGAAAAATATGACTTTGGCCATTTTTACCTGACAATGCCTTTAATGTTGGAATGTAAGCAGGACTGCTTAATGATGAGCAATACAGATTCTATACTCATAACACAGGTAAATTCAACAGTTCTCAGTAGGATGGAAAATTTAAGCATGCACTCATGCACGAAGGCATAGAAATTATTAACTGGTTGGTTTTTGCACATCATATTAGGAAAGTAAGGGGAAGAAAACTTTATGTGTACTTTCATATGCTTACCAAATTTTGAATTATTTATAAAATTATTTGTTGATTTAAAATTTAAGGAAGAAACATATGTTTGGTTTATTATGCCTCCAAATTTAAAAAGTTAAGCATATGAAAATTAAAGTAAAAATATTTTTAAAATGTACATTTTTCTCATTATGTGACAATTTAAAAGACAAATTAGTTAACAACAAACAAGTTGATACCGGGGGAAGGGGAATACATCTGCTATTATTATTTTAGTCGACATTGAGCCGGAAGTAATAGAAAGTCTAGTTGGCTGGAAAAAATAAATGACATTTATAGTGAAAAAGAAATTATCTCCTACCCAATCATCAGTAGAATCTTTTTTCCTATGTCCTTCTTTTCCACTCCTAATTTATACACTGTTCCTGTTTTCTTACTTTTACTCCAAAACTAAACCTCACTATGTCTTTTCCATTAATTTTTATTTAGAATTGCCCACATATTTATAAACTCGGATATTTCATTTGGCTTTATTTTCATTTTTCTTTAAGACTACCTTTTAAAATTTCCATTAATGTGAATTGTACATCTTTTCTTCATTCTACTTTTTACAATTCGAAAACGTGTTTGTATTGCTACTAATCCTGAAATATTATTTGCTTGTTTATATTTCCAGGCTGAAAGTTATTTTTACTCAGCACATGGAAGGCAGCATTTGATTGACTTTTGACGTGCACTTTTTATTTATAAGGAAATTATAAGCCTAAAAAGTATTTGTTTGTAATTCGTCTTCTGTCTCTGTTGTTTTAAGTCTTTTTATATTGTCTACATATCCTCGTAACTTACTGAGTTCTGAAAATTCTGATTGGTTCATTTTGAAAATTGATATTTCAAAAACTGTGTTCTTTTTTTCTTTACTTTTAGGCGTATTATTATTTAAGCATATAAAATGTAATTAATTTCTGTCCATTATCTCAGTAGTCCAATATCTTCTAATTTTGCCTGATGATTTTTGCTATTTTTGTTCTTGTTGTTGTTGTTGTTTTGTTTTGTTTTTCTCTTGCTTTTGCTCATGGTGCTTTGCATTCTTACCTGGTTTTTAATTTTTGACTGTGAATTATTAAGGTTTTGAGATATTTGAACTAGGTAGAATTTCAGTTCTCCAGTCAGAATTTGCCTTTTTTTCTCTGTCATTTTCCAAGGTTTTACCAAGAGGACATCATGTTAAATTCTCCACTTATTTTATTTTATTTTTCAAATACATAGAGAGAGAAAATCCAACTATAAACTCTGTGAAGAAAATTAACTTGTTATTACAATTTATCAAGGACCTTCCTTCCCCTACCCACTTACCACCAAATCTAAGAAAATAAGAAAATTGTTGTATTTATTTTTCTCCTTTACACTGCTTTACTTTTGGTGTGCTAGTTTTGTATTGGAGTCTTTTCTTAAACTTCTAACTTATTTGTTAATTACCCCTCATCGTGTATTTTCCAAAACTAAGCTCAGGCTCACCCATTGTGGACATGTACCCTTCAGATAAAATGCAGTTTTAGTACTAGTCTACATCTCAATAATCTCATTTACTATTTTGTCTCTGCACAGTTTTTACTCTTTTGCAGTCATGCATTTATAATATTTACAGATATGTATATATGTGCATATATATATATTGCAGCATTTTATAGACTTTAAGTAGGCCAAGTAATCATGGTATCTATGATTATACATTTTAAATAATATAAAATTAGCATTTTAACGAATTAGATATTGTTTAAACGCTTTATTTGTATACCTTATTATAATTTACATTTTCATCTTAATTATGTGAATAACAAGTGCAAAGACAAATACATACAAACACAGGGAAACACAAACATTTCTACTATATTTGATAAAAGTGGATTCTCAAAAATAACATTTGTATTCATAAATACATTAACTACATTGAATCATGTCTTCTCTTGGTATCAGTTTTTTGGCAAACAAATACTAAGATGAAAGCATCTCTGTAATATATCAAACAGAGCAATAAAAAATAAGATGTTAAAATGAATTGTTGAAAATGACTCCAAGAAAGCAAGAAAGGGCAGTGATTTGATAATCTGTTGGCATTACTTCTAATCAGACACTATCAATCAGTGTTAACAAAACACAAGACTTTGAAAATAACAGTCTTTCATAGGAAAAAAATGAATTCATAAAGAATCACTTTTCATCTTTTTTTGTCTTTGAAATTTCAAAGCATATCCTCTAATGTCAAAATATATATTAAATAATAAAGACATAACTACTACTTATGAATATACCATTTCAAATTTTAATCATGCCAATCTCTCCAACAAATTTTTAATGAATGTCTTCCCGTTATTTAAAATATAATTATTTTCTGTTCATTATCTCATTAGTTTAGTATCTTCTGATTCTGCCTGGTGTTTCTTGCTCCTATTTTTGTTCTTGTTTTGTTGTTGTTGTTTTGTTTTGTTTTTCTCTGGCTCTTGCTCATGGTGCTTTGCGTTCTTACCTGGTTTTTAATTTTTGACTGTGAATTATTAAAATTTGAGAGAACTTAAGTAAGATACTGTGATGTCTTACCATTAAAAAAGGTAAAATTTTGAAGTGTTGATAAAAACACTGTACTGCATTAATATAACATGTATTATTTTTGATCTCTTCTTAAAATAATGTGCTTGTCACTTAATGTATACCTGCATCAACAGTAATAGGAGTTTTGAGAAAAGAAAACCGAAAAATCACTATTTATGCAAACATAAGGAAAATAACTATTTCATATATGGTAGATATCTTCATTTTTCATTCATTACATTTAAAATTGAGAATGTAGTTTAATAGATGTACTAAGTGTTCTTAAATGCAGGCACTGAAAGTAACACCTATTTATCAAAGATACTACAATTCTTGAGGGGAAATGGTTTAAAATTTGTACAGGTTTATACTAAATATGGTCTGGTATACATTTACTTTTGAGAAAATACAGTTGACATTTTTAAAGAAAACTTAAGATGAACCAGTTGTTTTAAGAAAATTAACTCAGTAATTACAAGAAAATCAAATGACGTTTTGATACTTTTAACAGCGTTCCAGTCAAAAAGATAAACTATTCTATATTAAACTAACAATAATAGAGTTTAAAAAGCTATATAAAAATTCTCTAGTTAGGTGATTGATTTCAAATAGTAGATGATTGAGATAGTCAAAGTGGTAATGAAGTGTAAGAGTTGATTATCTTATGGCATTGCCTGTATTTACATAGAACTAAGCTAAAAGTAAAATTAAATAATTATTCCAGTTATTTAAATAATGAATTATTTTAATCTAAAATCACATAAAATATTGTAGTGTTAAATTATCTTTCAGCTTTATTGAAATTGATTTGTTATTTAAGAGATAACCGCCCATGACTATTTTAAATGAAATTCATGTAGATAACGTCAGTGAAGCTGATGAGGCAGGGAAAAAAAAAATCCGAAAAAAATGTCAGAGTTTAAATTTCTGGAAAGAAACTTAGCTGTATATTAGTTTTATCTCTGTCTTTTTTTATGTGATATGTTTTGGGTGTCTGTTCCCTCCAAATCTCAAGTTGAAATGTAATCCCCAGTGTTGGAGGTGGAACCTGGTGGGAGGTGTTTGACTCCTGGGAGTGGATCCCTCATAAATGCCTTGGTGCCTTCCTTACAATAATTAGTGAGTTCTCGTGCTCGGTGCACACAGGATCTTGTTGTTTAAAAAAGTGTGACACCTCCTGTTCATATCCTTCGCTCACTCTACTATAAAGACACATGCACACGTATGTTTATTGCAGCACTGTTCACAACATGCACACATATGTTTATTGCAGCACTGTTCACAAATCAAACACTTGGAACCAACCCAAATGCCCTTTAATGATAGACTGGATAAAGAAAATGTGGCACATACACACCATAGAATACTATGCAGTCATAAAAAGGTTGAGTTTATGTCCTTCGCAGAGACGTGGATGAAGCTGGTAACCATCATTCTCAGCAAACTATCACAAGAACAGAAAACCAAACACCCCATGTTCTCACTCATAAGTGGGAGTTGAACAATGAGAACACATGGACACACAGAGGGGAACATCACACACCAGGGCCTGTCGAGGGGTGCGGGGGGCGGGTTGGGGGAGGGATAGCATTAGGAGAAATACCTAATGTAGATGACGGGTTGATGGGTGCAGCAAACCACCATGGCATGTGTATACATATGTAACAAAACTGCACATTCTGTACATGTATCCTAGAACTTAAAGTATAATAATTTTTTTTAAGTGTGACACCTCCTGACTCTCTTGCTCCTGCTCTTGCCAAGTGGCGTGCAACTTCCCATCACCTCCTGCCATGATTATAAGCTTCCAGAGGTCTAACCAGAAGCAGGTGCCAGCACCATGCTTTTTGTAAAGCCTGCAGAACTGTGAATAAATTAAAACTGTTTCCTTAATAAATTACCCAGCCCCAGGTATTTCATTATAGCAACACAAGAATGGCCTAATACAGAATACTGTTATTTGCATGCATTTTTATTAATTTGTTAACAAAATAAATAAAATAATTGAATACATGTTAACTCTTTAACATTCGTAGACTTATGAAATGGAGCTTTTTCTAAGAAGTATTAGTGTTTTTATTCTGAAAAAAGTATGACATGCTGCTATAAAACGTAGCTCAACTGAATTAATTACTTAATTTTGAGCTCCCTTTAACAAATGAAACCAAAATAGTAAAATCCTTGGGTTAAAGGTATTTTAAACTAGAACTTTGTATGCATCTGCTTGATTTCCACTTCAAGGCCTTCTTGACAGATTTTGCATTAACAGACTAACCTAATAATAACCCCGAACCGATGTGCCTTTGAAATTAATCACAGGAGGACCGAATTCCAATGACTAAAACTGGCACAGCATAACCACTCTTGTACAGTGGTTTTAAAATGAAACAGAAGGTTTAATTTTGAACTTTGCATGGCATGAGAAAACTTTCCTCTTTTAAAATCACTTTTTGATGTAAACTTTCATTGAATTAGTATTTTTGATAAGTTCCCTTTATGTTCACTTTGCTTATCTGAACATATGTGTATTCTGTTTATCTAGGAGGATAATTTCAGAACCAATCACATTGTGGTTCAGCACCAGTTTTCTTAAGAAAAACTTAATATATCACATTACATTCCCAGCACACTCTAATTAAATTCCTTTTCATTTCAGTCTGTCTCAGAGGGTTAGAGAAGCTCAAGAATATTTAACAAAATTCAACAAAGCAACTACCTGAAGTTGATACATTAACCTTGGCACTGAAAGTTACTTTATTCAAACCACGTATGCCAGAAACATCATTATACAATGACCTAAAAATGACAGTATTTCACTCTAACTGGAGAGCCTGTAAATGAATAACGATCATTTCTGACTCATTATATGTACAATGTATTTTGCCCTGGGAAACTTTAAAGAAAAAACAAACATCAGTAACAGCAAAATCTGTCATACCTGGATGTGAAACCTGAAACATCAGAATGTTTTCTTGATCATAAAGAGAATAGATAGACCTTAATGGTTTCTAATGTGATCATTTCCAGTAACAAATGCATATATATATAGATAGATATAGATATAGATATATATGAGATATATACATATATCTCCTATTTTTCCTCTTGGATTCTAGAATGGAAATGTAATTTTAGAGAAGATAATCTTTCCTATGAAATATTCACTTGAGACTGATTATAATTTTCCAATAAAAATAACTTGTTGCCATGGGCAGTGAGGCTAAAGGAGAGGTCTCCCTCTTTAATTGCTTCTAGAGGGTCATGGAGTCCTCATCCATAATAACTACAGCTGTACAGGCCTATATACTCACTATGGTTGATCCAAACATCTTGTGGTGACATATATTCCACATTTGCAGTTTTTCAGATTTCAGTAAAGTAGTATCATACATATATGCAGTATATTGTGTAGCAGTCCTTGACCAAACATATTCAGTTTTTACAGTGAGATAAATATATCTATAAAAGATTAGGTAAACAATGGCCATACATAAAGTTATGTCAGTTCTATCCAATAGTTTTATGTAGGGTCAGGTTTTGCTGTCAACTGAGTTGCAAATTCTTTCAATCTCCAGAGCTTTTTGATTTTGTAGTATTTGATTAGGAACTATGAACCCACATGGCCACTTTTTGAAAACCACTTATTCTTTCTATTCAAGTGACAGTCTGCCCACCTTCATTACCCTGACCATTTTATGTACTCCGTTAATGTGAAGCACATTTAATTTGTATCATGAAAAATTAAAGCACTAAAAGAGGTGTTTCGACATCCCACAAGGCTGAATGAGTCAGACACTAAGTGCACAGTGCACAGGTTTGCATGCATTAGTTAGAATCCTTTTTTATTCATTTATTTTTAATCACCTAGTCAGTTCATTTGGTTTGTCTGCTGAAGCCCCTGAAAATTTCCAGCTATGTTTTTGTTCTGACAGTGACTGAAGCAGTTGTCCTGCATACATCTTTGTATGGAAATGAACTGTTTCCCCTTTTCCTCTCCCACCACCAACTTTCAAGGGTTGCTTTCCTTTAACTTCAAAGTTGTCTGCATAACAGCTGATCCTCACCATCTCTCCTTGCTCTGCCATAGGCTGTGACAATTATTTTGCTGGCTGGCTTAACCCTAAACTGCTTTAACATGATTCTATTTGGCTATGGAATTCTTAAAAAAGAAGAGCAGAGGGGGATAAAAGAATAAACATTCTCAAATTTTTTAGCATTCATGGATCAGAAAGTTAGTCTATCATCTGTATCAATGGTTTTGAACAGTAGAATGGCAAAAGGCACCTCTGCTTTACAGGAAATAAAATGGCAGGTGTTTGAGTGAGTCAAGCACTTCTTAGTGTGGTAATAAAAATAATGGTCTGGACACTGTTGACATACTTGATGCACAGCAAGTAGAATACATGATCCAAATTCTAGTGATAGGAATACAAAGAACACTTAGATGAAGAAAGAAGTGAGAAAAGGTGAAAATCTCAATTGTGGTCCCAGTTCTATTTGGGGTGAAGAAATACAAATATACATTGGGGAGCATCTGCCCAAAATCAATGGTTAAAGCAACGAAGCAGCAAAATCGTTCAATATAGAGTTCTATAAAGGCATAGGAGAAAGCTGATAAAAGATGTGGCTAGTAAGACACATTTGAACAAAGAGTATAGATTTCCCAAGACAGCAACTCAAACTGAAAACATATACAGTTAAGTGCTTTGAGAGAAAAGTGATTATTTTTCTTTCAATGAAGCCTTATTCCCATTAATCTTTTTCCTTATTATTTATTTGATTATACAAATACTTTGGACATGTATAAGTGTTTTGTGTCTTCTGTAAAGTACATACCATTATACCAGTCTGAAAATTTAAAAGTATAAGTAGAAAAGCTTGACTTATAAGCAGGTGCAGTTAATATGGATAGTTGTGAAATCTACAAGAATTACAGATTCTATACTCCTATATAATCTATATTGCCGAGACCGCTCTGTCGGGGAGACCCTAACCCAGCGGCGCTAGAGGAATTAAAGACACGCACACAGAAATATAGAGATGTGAAGTGGGAAATCAGAGGTTTCACAGCCTTCAGAGCTGAGATCCCCGAATAGAGATTTACCCATATATTGACTAATAGCAAACCAGTCATTAGCATTGTTTCTATAGATATTAATTAACTAAAAGTATCCCTTATGGGAAACGAAAGGATGGGCTGAATTAAAGGGATAGGTTGGGCTAGTTAACTGCAGCAGGAAGATGCCCTTAAGGCTCATGCTATTGTTTGTGGCTTAAGAATGCCTTTAAGTGGTTTTCCGCCCTGGGCAGGCCAGGTGTTCCTTGCCCTCATTCCCGTAAACCCACAACCTTCTAGCTTGGGCGTTAGGGCCATTATGAACATGTTACGGTGCTGCAGTGATTTTGTTTATGGCCAGTCTTGGGGCCAGTTTATGGCCAGATTTTGGGGGGCTTGCTCCCAACACTATATAGAATTAATATATTTTATATTCCTATATTCCTATAGAGTCTATTCCTCTGGTGTCCATATTTACAGTCACCAAAATTTATTGAAGAGAAATAAGTATTACACTCTGATGGATTGGCCGAATGTCACAACAGAAATGCTAAGTCAGCAGACTATGGTCATCTTTGCTTAAGAAATAGAGCCTTTGGCTGACACAGCACAAATAATTAGGTGGTAATGAGACATAATTAAGTAAATAATCAACAATACCACTACTGAGAATAATTTTATGGATATAGTGATGGGACAGATGTTGGAGAAAGATGAGGCAGATTGGAGATAGGGAAGATGTAAAGTAATAAATCACTTTTTAATATAAAACACATATTTATATACTCTGTCACCATGAAGATGTTAGGCTACAACTGAGCATTCACTTCCATTAGAGGCGTAAAGACACTAATACTAATACTAATGTTCTTAATACTACTTTTCCAGAATTTTATTTTAATGACAATAATTCTTTTCCTTGTAGTGATATGAAACTTATTTAACTTATATTCAGTTATAACCCAGGGTTCACATAAGATAATTTAAAATGTCTTTACTTTGAAATTAAGTCTGGGCTATTTAAAAAATACGTATTTCTTCATTAAGCAATTGGATGAAATGGTTTGCACTTTTTTACCTAACAGCCCAAGTGTTATCATAGTCTTATAATTAGTCAGTGCCCATCTTTCCTCTAATCCAGTGGTTCTTAATATGTGATCTGAGGATCTCTGGAGGTACCTGTGTTCTCTGTTTCCGTGAAGTATCTGTGTAGAGTCCAAATTTTCCTGGTACACTTCACCCAAAACATTATATAGCAACACATTTAATGCAGAGGAAATAAGAGCATGTAATGATCTTATATTAAGCTGTTTATTCTAGAGAGTTCAAAAATGTAAAACAATGTCACTCACCTCAGTACATTTTCTTTTGTTTGGAAAATATGTTATATTTTTGTTATTTTTAAATTAGTAAATAAATAATTATTTCAATTTCCTCTCCATTTTAATTTCCAATTTGTAAATCTAAAGAAATATAATTCACATAAACAAAGCCACTCCTAGGTCTTCAATAATTTTTAAGAGTATAAATGGTCCTGGAATGAACTCATTTGAGGACTGCTATTGCTGTAATCCAACCCGGACATCATCAACAGAGTGGTGTAACCTCATCAGGGTGATAAGTCTCCTGTGGCCCACTACATATTTCAAGAGTGTCTTTCAATATGCTTACCTAGGTATCTACTGGTAGATCCAAACCTTATTTTCTTTGCCTATGCAATCCAAAATTATAAGACAATTTTTAATTTTTAAATTTAAATTCAAAACATCTTCAATTTTTAAAAGCTACTAGTACCAACACCATTTCACTGTCCCTAGTTTACTGAATTCCTGGCAGACTTTTCTTTGTTCACATCACCTGTGGTGCCCATATTTACAGTGACTATAATTTTTTAAGTTATTTATACATCAAGTAATACAGTTTATTCTTTTAATTTCCTTCAAGTTCCTTATACATTTTGGGATACAACACTCTAAGTTAGAAATATAAATATAGAAAATATTCCAAAAAGATATTAATCTACTATCATGATAGGTAGATTTTTATTTTCTTGCGTGAAACTTTCTTTAATGAGGATCTAAATTGAGCTTCTGTATAATGTTAGCCTGCATCATCATTGTACCTTCATGGCAATGCATCAGTTGACTTCAGCTGCAATTTGAAAATGTGTGTGTTCACTGGGGCATTTACAATAATGCACAGCATAGGCTAATTTATTCGAATAAAATCAAACTAAGTCTCAATTAAGAGGAAAAGACCACAACTAATAGTTTTCTGGAGTCTTCAGAGTGACAATAGATCAGACTCTGCGAAGACATTATGGTCATACATTTTTACCCCAAATTTAAGGGAAGAAAATGCTCCTTTAATTCATTCTCAGTTATTTTTTTTTTAGTTTTATGTATTTCTCTTCTTAAAGTGAATTTTAACTTATCGGACTTCTGAGAAGTTACTTTTTAACTTCGGTTGTTTTCAAAGTTGTTATTTTAACGAGATGCTGTTCAAGCTGTCCTATTAATAATTATTTCCCACATCAGTTTGTGTTTCTTGATGCATTGTTTGTTTATTTATGCAGCTCAACCCTAGCTCACTCCCCTGAAAGCTAAATAGCTTTTAAGTAAATCTGAAAAAACAATTTTAATTGTTCTATGTGATTTTTTATAAATGCCTACAATATTTCATATAACTTTCTTTTAAAAATTTAGATTCAGGTTTGTCCTAAGCACAAATGTGCCTTATTTATAATTTTTAAAATAATTATGTATAAATGTTCTGGGTATTACCTCTTGATTTGATATATCTCATATGATATTTGTAATTGAACAAAACCCCAAAGGAGCTTATATAAGTATGCTGGAATTATTCAAAAAGAAGTTTGGTTAAGACTTATAATTTTAATCAAATGGCTTTGGGGTGGAGATAAGAGACAGGAAGGGGAAAAACAAATTCAGGTCATATAATTTCAGTAATTATGGCAACAGTAGATAATTGTTTAGCCTAAAGATAAGGAAATATGAAAGAATCTTTTCTCTTTAGTTCCTACTGCTAAAAAAAGTCAACAAGTCAAATTTTTAGTAAAAATTATCTGTTAGAATTATCTATGTACTAGATATTTTGAAGTTTATAAAGTATAACTAGATGAACATTTTTTGCACTGATCACATTGAAAAGGCAAGGAAGATCGAAAGTATATATACACTAGCATTAAATATATTTGAAGATACATACAATAAGTGTAAGCATATAGGCCTTATTCATTTGAAGTTTTTCCTGAATGGTATTGCCTAGGTTTTCTTCTAGGGTTTTTTTTTTTTTTTTTTTTTTTTTTGAGACGGAGTCTCGCTCTGTCACCCAGGCTGGAGTGCAGTGGCGCAATCTCGGCTCACTGCAAGCTCCGCCTCCCGGGTTCACGCCATTCTCCTGCCTCAGCCACTCCGAGTAGCTGGGACTACAGGCGCCCGCCACCACGCCCGGCTAATTTTTTGTATTTTTTTTTTAGTAGAGACGGGGTTTCACCATGGTCTCGATCTCCTGACCTCGTGATCCGCCCGCCTCGGCCTCCCAAAGTGCTGGGATTACAAGCGTGAGCCACCGCGCCCGGCTCTTCTAGGGTTTTTATGGTTTTAGGTCTAACATGTAAGTCTTTAATCCATCTTGAATTAATTTTTGGATGTCTCACTACTTTTTTAGTACATACATGTATATAAATTGCTTTATTTGTAAATGATATATTTTCAAAAGAAAATTCTAATTTATTCATCAGAAATAGAAGATCTTTCAAAAATTTCTTTTTTGCAGAAAAACCTGTAGACTGTACAAGGATATGATATGTGTATTAGGAGGGAGATAATCTGTTATGAAATTGAAAAGTTTACTGCAATTGAAATAAAGGAATTTAGAAAACCGTTGTGAAAGGCAGACACTATACCCTTTAGATGTATGCCCCATGAGGTTAGCCAGTGAAAATAAAAATAATAATTGGTTTGGGGTATATGGAAAAAAAGGAAAAGAGCACTCTTCTAATTTGTTGAAGAATTCCACATTGGTAATTAAGAACATAAAAAGCTCATACCAAGTGGAAGTTTTAGCTTTCCAGTGTCTACTAATTATATGTTCCCATGGAAATGCTTTATAATGACAATTTTCTCTCAAAATTCTCATACTTTTTTAAGCAATAGCTTTTATAGTATATAATAACATAAAAATTCTCAACAGATTGTCAATCATTGAGAACATGTATAATATAGGGATAT
Source organism: Hylobates moloch (assembly GCF_009828535.3). Classification (NCBI taxonomy): domain Eukaryota; kingdom Metazoa; phylum Chordata; class Mammalia; order Primates; family Hylobatidae; genus Hylobates; species Hylobates moloch. The sequence goes on from NW_026652279.1 coordinate 148,904,147, forward strand.
ATATGTGTGTGTATATGTATACATACATATATACATACCTCTATATGTCTACTGAAAGTTTTTGCACATTTTAGATGCCCAATAATTGTTTTGAAATAAATATTGGTACAATCTTCAACCTATATTGAACTTCACAATACATTCATGATAGACAAGATCTCTGTTATTCCTTTCACATTCACAGGTCACGTGGTAGTCCATGTAGTTTCGTTAGTCAGGACTTTAGTTTTCAGTAATAAAAAGACAGTTAAAACTAATTCAAGAAAAAGAAAATATTTTGCAGCTCGCATAACTTTGAAATCAAAGGGAAAGCTCTTGCTTTAGGCATGACTGGGTCCAAGCGTTCAAAAGTATCATCTGTTGTCTGTATCCTTCTTGTTCACTTTGATACATTTTATATATTTTTTTCACTTAATTCTCAGGCAGGGGTTTTTCACATGTTGCCCTTACTATAGACATCAGCAATCCAAGTATCAATGTGTTCTCAGTTATATCCATCTCAAAAAGAGAGATTTTTTTCCTTCCTAGAATCACTAATAAAACCATAAAAAGGATCCTTACTATCTATGTTTGTGCAACCGTTAATGTGATCGGTACATCCAGGAGGAGTGGGATATTATTGGCTATGCTGGGTCGTTCACCTACAAAAATGAACGCAGGGCAATGATAGCATTGACAGCATCAGATGAGGGAAAGGAAAGATTCTGAAAGGGAAAAAGAAGTATTAAAGTGTCAAGAAATAATAAAAGTACATTACACAGTCTAGTTTCAATTGTTGATCTATTATTCCTATATTATTAGTAGAATTTGATCAATTATATTTTTGTTTTTGTATTTCTTCCATGTGAGTATAGTTGTCTTACATATCAATTGCTGCATAACTACCCAGCCAAAATTTAGTGGTTTAAAATGTAAATTTTCATTTACTTATGATTTTGTGGAAGGGCCCAGCTGGTGGTGCATATCTGACTAGTGTGACAGGAGATGGAGTGTCTGCCACTGGGGGATTCATTTCCACATGGTTTCCTCACGTACACATCTGGTCTAAGTGACCTGTCCTCTTCCTTTCTCTGTATTTCATCTCTGTCCTCTTCCTTTCTCTGTATTTTATCTCATTTTCTAAGGGATGCATGAGACTTGGGCTTTTTTCTGTGGTCTGTTTGTCTCAGGGTAATTGTACTTACTGTAGGGTTCCTAGGAGATAAGGCCTCCAGGCCATTTAAAGTATACTGGTCCAGCATCTCTTCTGAAATACTTTATTGGTTCACATTCAAGTGAATGAAGAAATAGACTCTATCTCTTGATAAGAAAGAGACAAGTTCCCGTTGCAGAATATGTAAGAAGAAAGATATAGTGATGTTCTCTAGAAATAAGAGTCGGCTACAGTGGGCAACTTAAATACCTCATTATTGATCAAAGATCAAATATGTCCAGTTCTATGAAAATAAAATTATATAAAACCTCTATAATTCTATTGTTTTTGTTTGTTTGTTTGCTTTGAAAGGGTTTTTTCTCTACCCAGACTAAAATACAGTGGAGCAATCAAGGCTCACTATAGCCTTGACATCTCGGGCTCAAGCAATCTTCCCACTTCAGCCTCCCCAGTGGCTGGGACTACAGAAGCATACCACAATGCCTGGCTAAACTTTTTAGTTTTTGTAGAGATGGGGTCTCACTATGTTGCCCAGGCTGGCCTTGAACTCCTAGGCTCAAGTGATCCTTTCTCCTTGGCCAACCAAAGTGTTGAGATTACAGGCGTGATCCCCCACACCTGGCCTATAATCTATTTGGTTAGGAATATCAGAATTTGAGGACACATAATTCGGATTATCATTGTATCAGCAAGAGTTACACAGCTAATTATTATCTTAATTATTAAAATTATTAATTATGTGTCTATTTCTTTTATAAAACAAATAATCAGTGCTCTGTGTCAAAAGTTGATTACTGATTAACACTATGATAACACACAAGTTTCTTGATTGCCTTTAAAAGGCAGCTATTTACAAAGATCTCACACCGTGTGATTAGAGATCCACTTACCTTAATGAAAAGTTTTTAAAAATGTACACATGCATAACATAAATCATCATTTATTTTAAAAAGCATAGTATAATAGGTATAGGTATTTTTGAACAAAATCAACACTCCAAAAATATGAATTTCACACTATGACTATTATTATTGTTACTGTCATATGACAATATTTAATGTATTTTATTTAGGGGAACTTAAATGATTATGTCTGATATGCTATAGAATTCCAGTATGATTTCTAAAATATTATGATTTATTATTTTTGCTTCTGTTCTTACTAGAACCATTAAAATCTAAGTTAAAGAGGCAACCTAAGACAATATTTTAAAATACATGCTTAAAATTTATAAATATTAAAAACTAAAAAGTTACTGCATTTTCAGAGAAATGTTTTGTGTACCAAACACATAAAAACTAATAGGACCATACATACGTTTCTCAATGTACTTACCACTTTTTCTGAAGTTGGTCAAAGTGTTATCTGGCTTTGCGTTGTAGGAACAGCACAATCTAAGCATATCTCTTACCAAACATTGAGCATCTGCTGGACTGTTGGTCCTAAAAAACTTGTGAAGGAGATTGTGGTCACAGCAGTGTTTCTTTCAAGCTTCCAAGTCATGTAGCAAGTAGATTATTATGAAAGGGTCTATAAATAATTTTTAAAAACCTGTGGTAATTCACAAAATGAATAGGACAGATAAAATATTGGTATTGAAACTGTTTGTAAAATGTAAGATGCAAAAATTTATTACTGGCAGTCATTCTCATTTTAAAAGTATCATCTCAGATAAATTAAGAGTGTCTCTATCACTGACACTTTCCATTAGAAAAATGTTGGAAATTACTGTAAATTATTTAAAATGCTAGGTAACCATAATTATTTTCTTGCTTGGAATAACTATATGTATTAAAAATTGTGTGAGTAAAAGGAATATATTTTATGTCTAGCATAGACTCTTATAAAACAAATATAAATATTGTGAATTCATTGAATTTTTCTCTTTAGCATAATTGAATTTATGACTTACTTTAAATTTATGACTTACCTTAAAATGCTATAAATTAAATAAATACTTTAATTAAAATTACATTTGTTGAACATTTCAATTTATGTGAGACTTTCTACAGGACTATTTTAAAATATTGTGCAATGTTCAACTTCACCAGTAAATTGTGAAATAAGGATAAAATTTAAATTTAAATACATACGTTGATTATCAAATTGGAATAACCTTTAGATGATGCTACTTAGTACTATCAAGGGGTTAAGTTAAATTCACACTCAGTCCAATGTTTATAGAGAACAATGCATTCAGACCTATTTGCCAAAACATGCCAATGTATTTGGAGAATAGATGGATCAAATATGTCACATTTTTTATCACTTGACTCAGAAATACTGTTGGTTTTGATCTAAAAGAAATAAATAAAACTAGATACTGTTTTAGGCAAAAAAAGTTTAGTGTTTATTAAAACAAAACAAATGCATAAGATTGTATCCTTAAACCTAGATAAAAAAATGAAGTGAAAATTCTATTCATGAATATAAATTTTATGAAATGTTGATTTCAAAAATCTAGATAAATTTATCTATTTGGCTATCAGTCTGTGTGTGTGTGTCTGTGCACTTAGTTACTTGCTCATTTGAATATGTCATTTTTGCCAAGAGATTGACACATTTCATTGGTGACATTTAAGAATGTAAAAGACTGGAAAGAAGTCTAGAGATAAGTACATATTATAAATTCTGAGAGAAGTGCTATATACTACACGGTGTATTTCATGTAATTAGAGATGTGGAAACTGGAGGCGTGAGAATGTTCTAGGAATACAATAAAAATATAGAACATTCTCCCAAACTTTAAAAGAAAAACTAAAAATTTCTTTTAAAAGCATTAAATAATGAAATACAAATTTAATGATAAATATCTAAATAGATACAGCAATTAGAAATCTGCAATTGTGTTTCAAAAATTTCTTAAAATATCAAAGCCCAGAATTAGTTTTCTTTTACCATATATATGCACTGAGAGAAATCCTTATTTACTTCCAACAATACCATTCAGCAAATATGCCTTTATCCTTTGAAAAGAAGCCAGTTTTTCTGCTAGAGAATATCACACAAACGTTAAAACAAGGACTGAGTTCGTGAACAAATAGAGTGTGTAATTTTTAACTTCACCTACCCCCTCCACACACACAAACTTAACTGACTCATTGAGGAACAGTTCTGCTACAGTGTTGAACCAAAGAATAAAAAAGTCTTTACAAAGTCAGACAGTGAAGGGTCATGTATCCTCTTATGAGGTTTCATCCTCAGGCATTTTATTTTCACGCTCATTAATTCTGATATGTCACAAACGGAAGAGATATTTTTGAAAGGTTATGATATTCAAGACTTGCTACTATGATTCATATCTACTTATAGTTTATTCCATTGAGTGTTTTAAAGTGAGGATAGGGCAGGAAGGAAACATTCATCCCAGTGTATGAATGATGGGACATACTTTGTGGGCATTCACCCAGAGACTTGACTTTATTTTTAAAAATATAGGAGTTCCCAGGATAGTTATAAGGATCAATTGTGATAAATTATGCAGAAATGCCTTATAAAGTAATGCAAAATAGTTATGAAATTGTTAAATATTTTAAATCTTATTAGACAGACACTGATACAGAATGCAGACAGCAACGCTTTGATATATTTGTCAAAAATGAGGAACGTTGTCATCCTCACATGCATCACTAATTTCCCCTCCTAACTGCTTCATTTTCTTTCACCAGCTGCTAGTTACCTCATCACAGTCTTTCTTGGGTTTGTGCAAAAAATCATTCACATCACTCAAAAACTAATCTCCTCCAGTCAGTGAAGAAAAATGTTTCACTGTGTCTGGAGATAGATGCTTTTCAGAAACACATATATTACGAAAATGTCTTCAGTATTCATATTCTTAAAACCCATGGTGAGGATAGTAAAATGTTCTTACTTGAGCAAAAAGGATTGCACAGTTTATACAGAGCGGCATTTCCTCCCACGTTCCTATGTCAGTAGCTTTTCCAAATATGCCATTAATCAGAATAGGGAACAGTTAGAAGCAGGACAGAAGCAGAATGCATCTCTATATCACATTACATAAAAGCACCACAGAAACAAGAGATGGTAGGAAAGTATGATTTGTCATGACTTACTTCCTAAATATCATCTTAGCATCTACTTTCTCATTTGCAGGAGCATCCATTGTATTCCAAAACCCAGTCGATGCCAGACTTATTGTACTATATTTGTGCAAGCCCTGGGTTGTAAATTATGTACTTATAAATGCTTTAAAAAAATTTAAACTCCACAAGGTAAGATTTACTGCATGGAGTCATGAGCAAAAAATAAAATAATGACTTTTATCTTCCCAAGCAACATGCAAATACATAATGCTTAAAAAATTTCATATCCATTATAAAAATATTTATTACAATAGACTGGAAATATCAATTGAAAAAACAGAAATAATGGAAAGTATGGAGAATGGTAGTGCACTACTTTTGTATAAATCTTCTTATGTATTGTTTAACTTCATTCAATTGACATTTTAGAGAAGAGTGTGTGTGTGTGTGTTTATATATTTTTTTCCTCTTGAGTATTTTAATTGCCATTATTTTCTTACAAAGTCACAGGTGATATAAAAATATGAATGGGATATTATTATTTAACTAAAATGTTTGAATGCTTAAACGTTCTTGAGAGTGGTCTCTGTTTTGCTTAAGCCTTCAAGAACTAACTAGGAATTCCTAGCAGATCATTTTCTTTCTTTCTTTTTTCTTTTTTTGTTTTTCTTTTTGAGACGGAGTATACCACTTTTGCCCAGGCTAGAGTGCAATGGCACGATCTCGGCTACCTGAAACCTCCGCCTCCGAGGTTCAAGCGATTCTCCTGCGTCCGCCTCCCAATTAGCTGGGATAACAGGCACACAGCACCACGCCCAGCTAATTTTTTGTATTTTTAGTCGAGAAGAGGTTTCACCATGTTGGCCAGGCTGGTCTTGAACACCTGACCTCAGGTGATCCACCTGTCTTGGCCTCCTAAAGTGCTGGGATTACAGGCATGAGCCATGGTGCCCAGCCAGGAAGCAGATTATTTTCTAATAGAAGTAACCATTGTTTCTTGCAATGTTCTTTTGATTCAACATATCCATAAAATGTCTTCTAAAAACCTGCGTAATTAGTCATAACTCATATCATAACTGCATCCTTGTTGTTTCTTGTAATCATATTAAGCTCAAGAACAGGCAAATATATGTGTAATTAGGGATTATAAAACAGTATATTCTCTTGATATTAATAGAAATTATGTGCATGAGTACTGAAGGCAAAGGGTCTAATATAAGTTTCACTTCTCCTTACAATTAAATGACTTTGTGAAGCATAATATTTCATGTCCTAGATTTCTAATCTATAAAATGGAGATTATCATACTCATCTCAAATGTTTTAGATGTAATAAGTAAAATAAGAAAGCACTGCACTCCAGCCTGGGTGACAGAGTGAGACCCTGATTCAAAATAATAATAATAATAATAATAATAATAATAATAATAATAATAATAATGCAATCAATATCTTATTGTACTCATTGGCTCCATTCTGAAAGTAAGATAATATGAGGAACAAGAGATTAAAGAGAGAATTTTGTGTGCCAATAGAAGGGACCTATTTTGGTGATCAAATAATACATTCTGTGAAATCTAAAAACTGATTATAATAAAATCTGCCTAACATGTTTATATTGTAGAAAAACATCATAATATGATTGTCTTACTGTAGTACCTATAAATTTTCTTCTCCTCCTTATTGTTACTATTATTACTTTTAAATATATTTATTACTTTTAATTATATTTAAGTAGTAAACTATATATATTTAAGTAGTAAACTATATAGTTTATATATATAGTTTACCACATATATATAATTTACTACTATATATATAATTTACTACTATATATAATTATATATATATATTTACTACTATATATAATTTACTACTATATATATATAATTTACTACTATCGATCTATCTATCTATCTATCTATCTATCTATCTATCTATCTATCTATCTATATAGGCATGGGAGTATAGGGAAAATCCTGACCCATTGAAGAACAGTTCTGCTACAGTCTTGAACCAAAGAATTTAAAAAAGCCTTTACAAAGTTAGGCAGTGAAGGTCCATGTATCCTCTTACGAGGTTTCAGCCTCATGCATCCTGTTTGACTCAGTTTTAAAGTCCTGGCAAGAAGGCCGTTCAATTTTCCTTGTTGAGCAGAAGATTAAGTCCACTTTCCCTATCTCCTCCCTTTTTGGGCTCTTCCACCCAAACAGCCCTGTAATTTCTCCAAGGCCAGGTACCAGACAATGTGGGGCAGCCACTATGCCTCAAAACCCACTGAAGTTATGCTAACTAGCCAGTCATAAACATGTTTACCTCCCTGACCCATTGCTTCCCTAGGAAACTACAGTAAAGGCACTTGCCTGGAGTTCCACTCTTTCCCTCTGCCTTGTGACTGACCCCAGTGCTTCCCTCAGTGGCCCTAGGTAAAGTGTTGTGTTTTCCCAAGGATATCCTGAGTAACAAAATTGTATAACTTCAGGTTCTCCCTCTTGATCTGCATCTGAACTCCCTGTATCTTACCCAGGATAATATCCTTAAAACAAGAGGTTAGGTAGGCAGGTAGGAGATTATTTGTGGTACAATGCTGGAGTGACTTTACAATTACTGTTGCCATTTTAAAATCTCATTCCATCATTTTTTTTCTCCTGGAGCCTACCCACTGCATTTCCTGGCAACAATGTTGCCCAGTTGTTGACAATGATCAACTTAGATTTTGAAACTTGCTATCTACTAAAACTGTCTATACTAACAATGATTACTCAAGGACTATCCTTTGGTAAAAAATACTGAATATTTTCTGAATACAAAATAATTTCTCAATACCATGAAGAATGCAAACCAGTAAGTCACAAAAATAGATTAATAAAAATGAGCCCAAGTTTTAAGCTGATAACAGGGGTCACCTTTCTATTGTGAGTTCGTTGGCCATCCATTTAGATGCATATTTAGGCTAGTGTCACCCTACCTGATCCATTGGCAATCATTTTGCATCCTGATCTGCAACCCTGAAGGTTGATGTGTAGGAACTCTGATATATCAATGGGCTTTCTTGTCTTCTAGCTTCTAATTAGTTACAATCAATAGATCATGAGATCTACGCAAGTGGGAAGAATAAGGTCAGGGTTGTTACTCCCTTGACAATCTCATTGTGGGATTGTCTAAAGTGGTGGTTTCCCTTGGCCGAGGTGACAGCTTTTTCAAAGCAACTCTTTTCATAGTTTCTCAGTCTGAGTTCTCATACCTGCCTATCTTTGTCCCCTCAGAATTGGGGTTGGTAAAAACCCTACACTTTCTAGCTCCCAGAATATTGAATTATTTCTGCAGTTTCCCTCTACTCCCATGACTTTATAAAATGGTTCTTTATTAAACTTTCAAAAATTTCCCAAAGTGAGTCTGCAATTAGTCTTCTGCTGGGACCCTGAATTATATATTTAGGGTTTCTTACATGTATAAGAAGGTATTATCTTACTGTAGTTTGTTAATAACCAATTCACGGGGTCTCTGCAAGCACAAAATACTTCTTTTTTCAGAACACACAACTTGTATTTTTTTAGCTCTACAATAAAAAGCCCAGTTAAAATAAATAAAATAGCACATGAATTTAATGAACCTGGATGTGATGCTTCTATATATACCTCAAACAGTTTAAACCTGAAGCTATAGACTAAACTAGATCATCAGAGAACAAATACTGAAACCAGGACATTTTAATTCCTTTATCAGGTTTATTTCTTGTAACAGATCCTAGAGTTACACCTTAATTCAGCCTTAAGGGCTATTATGAGAAAACAAAAACAATTTAGAGTTTTTAAATTATGTTTATTATTTTGATGACATTGAGTCTGCATTAGTCTGTACCTTGCAGACTAATCAGGTCCTTTGAATTTATTGGTTTGCTCTTTTGGAAAAAAACAACAAACCTGTAAATCTCAAATATTGGATTTGTTTCAATCTTTAGAAATTTAAGAATTTTTCAAATAGTCATATTTGTTTTGGTAGCTAAGATGCTTAGAACACTCTTTCTTTTTGACATATTTATAAAAAGTTTAGTCTATGGCTCGCATTCTTGAGTATTATTCTTTTTTCTGATTGACTGCTTTTCTAATTTTCTAGCAAAAACTTACTGTGTTCATTTTGCATTATGTGTATTCTTATAAAGCATCTCTAGTTGTTTGTCAATAGGTCCAGGATAAAATGATATACACACACCCACACACACGTATATATACACACAAATATACACACACACATATATAAAGAAGTAATATATATATATATAAAGAAGTATGTATATATATATATATATATAAATAGAAGTAATTTTATCTTGTAGTTGGAGTTTCAAAGGTGAAAACAATGGGGGCAAAGTAATCCCATATGCTGATCTAAAACAAGGTACAAAATGATCTGTGGGGGTCTTACAAGGAGTGTGGTCAACCAACATTTTTTAAAAAAAATTACTAAAATATAATGTACCTACCACAAAGTTCCTCCTCAAAGTATATGATAAAATCGTTTTACTATGTTTACAATGTTGTGCAAATAGTGCTAGAATCTAATTTTAGAAAATTTGCATCACACAAAAAGACACACCAATCCTATTTGCAGTGAGTCCCTATCTACTGCCTTCCAGGTTAAACAAACAGTAATCTCTTTCTGTGTCTATAAACTTACCCATTTTTGACATTTCATATACATTCATGAATCACCCAATATATATAGAATTCTGAATCTGGCGTTTTCAATTAGCATGATGTTTTCAAGGTTTATCCATGTTGTAGCGTGTATCAGCAATTCTTTCCTTTTTATTGCTGAATAATTTCCCATTTATGGACATACCACAATTTGTTTATCTGTTCATCACTGATGGACATTTGGGTTGTTTCCACCTTTTGGGTATGATCAAGTATGCTTCTGTGTACATCCATGTACATAGGTTTTACGGATAGACATGTTTTCATACCTATTGGGTATATCAATACGAATCGCATTTCTAATCTATCAGATAACTTTATGTTTAACATTTTGAGGAACTGCCAAACTGCCAAAAACTAATTTTTAAAACCATTTCTTATTATTGAATTTGACATATATGAGAGTGTATAAATAAAATTCATTATGACAGAAAAGTCAATAGTGAGAATTTCTTTGGTGCATTTTTTACTCCTGTTGCAAACAAGAAAGTTTTCATTCTCCAAGTGAGAATGTCTTCTGAAAAACTCATGGAAATCTTGGTAAATGTCTTTTAATGTGGTATGCTTAGGATTGGGTACCTCCCTCTCATAAAATAGGTGAAGATTGGCAAATCAAGGAGACGGAACCTAGCAGAAGTCAAGTTTTGAGAGATAAGTGTGAGCGGCCAAGTAGGAACATTCATCTATTCCGGAGGTCTGAATGTTAAAGTTTTTGGAAGAACAATGTCCCCACCCTGCCCCTCACAACATGCACACACATAAGAATCAGAGTATGTGCGCATCTGCCATTCAGAAGCTGCTGTTTGTTATATCAATCAGGTGACACATTTTCTGCTAGTTTTCTTGCTTCTTATCCCCCCTGCTGTCTTCACATTCCATCCAAACCTTGAGTTTACAAAGGCTGTCTTAAAAAAAAAAGGGTGGAAAGAAGAGTTATCAAACAGAATTCCCTTCAATTCCTTAAACTTTGTATCATCTCTGTTACCTCCAGGATGTTCCACAAGTGAAAACTGTATGTTCTCTTTGCTTTGCCTGGCTAACTCCAAACCTGGAGGTTCCACTTTATTTCATCTTGTCCAATCAGTCTTCCCTAACACACTCCACATTCCTACCTTTGAGACCAGAACAGATGTCACTCTTAGTTAAATTGAAAACATGTTGTTTTTTTATTTCCAATTAATTCTGTAATTTACTGTAGAGTATCCTGAGATCATGCTTACTTCTATTATAAGGTAAATTCAATAAAACACTGTGAGAAGCCATCAGCTTCACAGCTATTTCTCAAAAATTACCATAGTGTCCAATGTTTAATCAGTGATTAATAAACATTCTAACAATTTATACAGTACATTGACCTTGGAATCAGAAGACATAGGGTTAAATTCAAATTTTCTCTTTTAAATTGTTTGTTTGGCAATATTTTTTTCTTTTTCTTTTCCTTTTTTTTTTGAAAGGTACTCTACTGCGATCGTCTTAGACTAATCATCTGCAAAATGACTATGTTGGGCAAGATGAACATTAATTCTTTTTATTTCAACTCTGATTAAAAGACTTAATTGTAAATATGGCTTTTTTTAGGGAAGCATTTGTTTACATTTGGCTGAGTTGGAGTCACCACAGAATCAATGACTAAACTCTTGATCGGATATCAGTGGTGTACAACTTTTTAACTTGTTTATTCTGCCTTGCATAACAAAGGAATAAAGGGTATCTCCTCCTACTACTTACATAGAGAAATTTAATCCACTCAAGTATTCACTTGCTTCTGTACAATTGTTTAATATTTATATAGTTAACACCTTTTCTGAGCATGTTTGATATATTTTCCTTGATTTTATTACTTGAAGTAGATATATCAATTTTAAAAATTTCTACTACATTTCATTCTACATTTGTCCTGATTTTCATCCTGTCTCAAAGCTTTCTGGCGTTTTTCATTTATTTTGACACTATCAAATGTATCTTAATAAAATGAGGATTTAAGAAGTGTTCACTTGGCATGTGTATTGTCCTATTTATTATTTTATAATAGATAACATTGGTTTATGAGCTAATAAATTTTTTATTTGGACATTAGTATCTTTTTTGCTGTGCTGGGTAGTTGAATATGATAAATGCTAATTACATTATTACATAACACATAAATATATATAATTTATTATCATTTAATTCATAAAAGAAAACTTTGATATTTGTACAGTGTGGCTTAATATAATTTTTAGACATATAATATCTTTGAGAATATATACAGTGCATTAAAAATTCTACCTGAATATCAAAAAAAATTTGACTTCAAACATTTACTTTAAAATGTCATATGAGAGCTATTTATGATAAAACTGAATTTTATTTATTTGATTTCTTGAAGAATAAAATAACTATGCAAGAATTCTTATCAGAAACATTAGATATAGAAAAAAATAAAAGGGATTCCAAAAGTGAGGATTATTATTATGATTAGTTTATTATTTCCAAATATTTTTGACCAGAAATATATATATATATATATATAGAGAGAGAGAGAGAGAGAGAGAGAGAGGGAGAGAGAGAGAGAGAGAGAGAGAGAGAGATTGTGTGAGAGGAATTCAAAAACAACAACAACACGCAGAAGCGTGTTCCTACAGAGGAGAAGAAAAGAAAGAATTGCCACCGAAAGCTGCACAAGTATTGCCACCGAAAGCTACAGATGCAAGAAAATAAACATTTTTTTAGGCATGCCTTTGTATTTGAGCCAGAAACTGTGCACTACAGTACTTGTGTCACACAGCTATAAAAATATGCATGTCTATTTCCCTTTTTGTTTATATGTACACACACACACAGACTCAACACTTTTTTTTCTCCTCCAATTAGGACTGAATGTATACAAAGTTGCCTGTACCATGCAAACCCGACTTATTTAAATATTACTACAATACTATCTCTTTAGAATTTTTTAATATTCTACTTTTCGGTAGATGATATTATAGATATATTTTATGCTATCACATCTGGGTAATTAGTTGAGATTACACCAAACTTTCGAGAACCCCTTTTTCTTCTTTTAGATTAAATTGAAGTTAAGTTATAGAGAGAAATGTCAGCTCTCTTCTAGTTCAAAATACGTAAAATGTTATGAGTTATACATCATGTATTATCTGAACCAAACATTATATGTATTCCTTTAGAGATCTACAGTGCAATATTGAAGGAGTAACATCAAACATTGATAAAAAAAAAGTAACACTCCTTTAACTCTGCTGGTATTAGTTCCTTCTAATATAATATTTTGAAATATTTTGAAATATTTTGCAGTTAAACAAGCTGGGTGCTGTCTGAAGCAGAACAACGGGTAGACAACATTATCTCTGATACTCAGATGTCTTTAGGCTGACATTGAACATTGTCATCAACCTTATTATGCCAGATATTTGTAGCACTTGGAAAATTAATAATGTGATTTACCCTACATTGATACGTGCTAACACATTTGTGTTGAGTCAGTGTCACAGTCTTTTCCCAGAATATTAGTTGCTAGGGCTGTTGTGACACACTGTACTTTGGCTCTAAAATCAGTTCTGTAATCCAATTTCCAAGAAGATGAATACAGGCCAATGTCCCTTGTCATTTTTGATTCATCAATAGATAGATTGATTTAATATTTATCGGGTACTGTTTTTCACAGTGCATAGCTTCAGTCATGTCCCCAGTAAGAAGTAGCCAAGCAAAGGGAGGGAAATTAATTCTTTCTGGTATTCCATTTTCTAGCAAATTTGCATTCACTTTAAAAAGTAGATGCACCTGTGAAGCAATTGTAATTAATTATAGCTTGAATTATATTGTTAGGATGAAATTTTGCAAAATTGAAAGTGATTAACATATTTTGATGACTAAGAGGAATAGTAGCAGGGTTTAGAGAGTATATATTCTACAAATTACATCATCTATAAAGTTACAATATATCAATAACAAAAAAGCAATATTCAAGTGAATACTCTTAATATTCACTCATATTTAAACAAGAAATTAACCAAATTAACACAATTATTTAGAATATCTTTTGCTGAATTAGAGCTTGAAATAATGTTTCAAAATAGCTAGAACACAGTAAGTGCTATGTGTCAAGCAAAATTTAAAGCATTGAAGTACATTATCTAATTTGTAGTTGGCATAAATCGTTAGCTATCAATAACAATACAATACAGTACAATACAATACGATACAATACAATACAGCTCTGTGTCACATAATGATGTTTTGGTTAATAGACTGCATATATGTCAGTGGTCACATAGATTTTAATACTGTATTTTTACTGTATCTTTTCTATGTTTAGATATACAAATATCATTATGTTAAGATAGTCTACAGTGTTCAGTACAGTAACATGCTTCACAGGTTTATAGCTTAGGAGTAATATGCTATGCCATATAGTCTAGGTGTGCAGTAGGCTATAGATAGATACAGGTTTGTGTATGTATGCTTAATGATGTTCACATGACAGAATCGCCTAACGATGCATTTTTTAGAACACATCCTCATCTTTAAATGATGTATGACTGCAGTTTGTTTTCCTTTTGTATATAATGATGACAATGAACTTATAACTGGAACTTTACGGGGTTCTGTAAATGAATAGAATGCCAGAGCATAAGCAATTTGACCATTCACAATGACTTGCCTATTACTTTGAAGAAAAATGAGGAAGTATGAAGATGAACAAGTATTTCCTTTGTTACATGTATAAATTTTTAAAATCAGGTCAGGATATTATTTAAAGGTTTATTGAAGAAATACAGAGTTGCTTCTGTCTTAAGAGCCTTGAGAGAGAATAGTAACTGATTCGTACCAGTTTCTGATTCATTTTAATTACACCTATTAAATGACCGAATAAAAATGGGGGAAGGGGCTCCAGTTGCTTTGTTTACAGAAAAAATTACATATATGGGATTTTTACTAATTTACTTAATAAGTTAATCACGTTTGCCATTCATTTGTACTGAAACTTAGATTATGACTTCAATGAAGTCTCTGTATATAATATACTATTCTCAGGCTGCATGAATTCACCTTATTACAAATATCCTTGGATTTAGTCCAAAGCAGCAAAGTCTTCTAAAGAATGTATTTCTATAAAGAATAACTATGTATATCATCTTTTGAATTATTCTAATGTGAACAAAATAGATGATTTATTTCTACAGGTGATTTAGGGTAGTTATTGAAACCTATAGCAATGACAAGATTCACTTTTTACTTATATTTATGTATAAGAAAATTATGTTATTCATCTTTTATTATACTGTACTGGAATACTGGGTGGCCTTTTTTGGTAACAGTATACATTTTTAAACAGACTTGTCTAGAAAGAAAAGGAAAAAAATTTATCATGTTCTTTTCATATTAGATAAATATTAGACAAAACACGAAGTGTTGTTATGGCTATGACTTAAAAGGAAAAATTGGCTATATAATTTTTTATGTGATTTTATTTATTATTAAACTAATAAGGCACTTTTCATAGTAAGAACGTTGCACATGCAGACAGGTCTTAAAAAGCTGTATTATAAGAAGTAGGTTCAAATCATCATGAGATTAGTCTTTTTATTTTTATTTTTGTTTCATTTTTTTCTTACAGACAATCTATTTTGAGGGTCAACCATTTGAAAAAAATTGAAATTTACATCACCTTCCAGAAATCATGACAAAATGTTTGACAAACAAACATGACAAAATTTCATTTAATAATACCTCTTAGAGAAGAACACCACTCCTTCAAATAAAATTACTAGGTACCTTCCAAGTACTCACTGTACACCACACATTATGCAAAGAGGAAGAGTAACGCTTCAACCTTGAGATCACTGGGGGAAAGCAGGGAAACTACATGTTTTCCTTTTCTTGTCTTACTGTTCTCTTACATCACTCTGTAGCCCAGGCTGGAGCGCAGCGGTGTGATCACAGCTCACTGCAGCCTCTGCTAAAACTAAAGTGATAAAACTAAAACTAAAGCCTTTATAGAAGTAAAGAGATACTCCAGCCTCAGCCTCTCGAGTAGCTAGGATTGCAGGTGTATGCCACCACACCATCTATTTTTTTTATTATTTTTTGTAGAGATACTATTACAGACTGATCTTGAACTCCTAGTCTCAAGTGATTTGCCTGCTCTGGCGTCCCTAAAAGTGCTGAGATTGCAGGACTGAGCCACCATGCCCAGCCCTTTTTGTCTTATTGACCTGTATTGTCTTGTGAGCTTATTTTCTTGTCTTACTAAGCCATAATTTGTCTACAATATGATTAGGTAAACATTTCAATAAGTAACAAGCAATCTGACCATGTTATATAGAACATTCTGGCCAATCGGACAATTTCCTTTTATATCTTTCCAGCCCATGCTCTTTCTGGAATATCTCATGAAACCACTGTTCTGATGTCTACTGCCATATCTTATTTTTGCCTGTTCTAGAATGTCACATTAATGGAATGTGGAAATACGTGCCCTTTTTAATATATTGCAAAATAGTATTTCACTCTGGATATAACACAATCTGTTTATCTAAGACTGCTCATTTCAAATCACAATGGTGAGTGAATGTTGATAGCAGGGGCAAATTAGAGCATTTGAAAAACCAGAAGAAACTTTGCTGACAGTAAAAGTTATATGTGCAAGCCGCTGAAATTACCATATTGTTTCTCAGAAAGTAAAGGACATAAATACTTTTAGTGGTTTAAACAGAGGAATAAAATGGGTATAACTGGAGGGAGGTTTGACTGCCTGAGCAAAATTTAGCCTCACATTTAATACTTTACTCTTACGATTAAAGAATTACTAATACTTTTAGGTAATACATTCATATAATTTATTAATTATATTAATACTATTTTTCTGATTTACTGATCAAAGAAAAGGCATTTTGGCGGTTCCACTCTAGTAACAAAATACACCTACAATAACTTCATACTCATGTCTCTTTTGTTTACAATAATCTATAGATTAAAAATATCCCCAAACATACATTTGTGACCAGCATACTAATTTAGCGTATACGTATTAGGAAGCAAAGGCAGAACAGTATTTCTGATTAAGAGAGCAGACAAAACACTACGGAGTTCCTCCAGAAGATTGCTTAATTGTTTGTATCATAACATGTATTAAAAACAAACTATTGTCTTTTAAATTGCATAGGCTTTTAAAATACCATAATGCAAATACGGACTGCTCACATGTACATTTATTAAAATGATAATGGGATATATTATAATCTTAATAAATGCTCACATGTAGAATATCTATCAACTATATTAGTATAAATTGAACAAATATTTAAGTAAAAATGGTGATACAAAATTTAAGAAAACCTAGAATTATAATGGAGTCTGATACCTTTGTAATCATTGCTTCTTTTTTGTTTTCTTTTCTTTTCTTTTTTTTTTTTTTTTGAGAAAGAGTCTCACTCTGTCACCCAGGCTGGAGTGCAGTGGCGCGATCTCAGCTCACTGCAACCTCTGCCTTCTGGGTTCAAGCGATTCTCCTGCCTCAGCCACATGAGTAGCTGGGACTACAGGCGCGTGCCACAACGCCTGGCTAATTTTTTTTTTTTTCGTATTTTTAGTAGAGGTGGGTTTTCACCGTGCTAGCCAGGATGGTCTCGCTATCCTGACCTCGTGATCCACCAGCCTTGGCCTCCCGAAGTGCTGGGATTACAGGCATGAGCCACCGTGCCTGGACCATTGCTTCTTTTTAAGTCATCATTTAGTCATTCATATTGAATCCAGTTTCCTAGTCTTTGATAACAAAGCTTGTTTCCATTCAGTTATATAGTAAGACATGGTGGACTTAATGTGGAGAAGAAATCATTTCTAATTCAGGTAAAATATAAAGTTACTAGAACACCCAGTTGCTTCTATTTGTAAGAGAGATATATTCCTCAATATCACAATTCTAGAATATATCTGAAGAATGTTAATAATGTAGCATTTTACACTGCAGCCACTATGTCTTGGGATGTTATTAAAAAGAGAATATTAATATCCCTTCAGACTTGTTTATGTTTATATATGGAGTGTATATATATATGTATATACACACATATATGACTATATCGTGTTATTCATTGCTTATTAATTCTTTAAGCAAATATTTATTGAGCACATATTGTATTCCAGACACTATTCTAGACACTGGGAATATAGTAATAAAGTAAGAAACAAAACAAACGTGTGGTATGATAAGTGATAAAAGCTATAGGAAAAATTGAGAAAGTCAGAGATGTTCACAGATGTAGGGAAGGCCTGTGGTGGATAAGGCTTTTACTTTATAAAGGGTAGTGAAAGCAGGCCTCCTTGAATAAGTGATATTTAAGAAAATAATTTGAAGAGAGAATGTGAGACAGCACATATCTAGAGAATAGTTATCCAGGTTGATGGTGCAACAAGTTCCAAGTCCTTGTAGTACAAATGTGCTTTTCATATTTAAGGACTTCAAGAAGTGGGATGAACATAAGGAATATTGAGACTGAAAGTAATGAATAAGGGGTAGTGGGAGGAAATAAGAAAGGGTCAAGTTAGCCTCAGAAACCAGAAGCATGAAGCTGCCATTACCTGATATGAGAAAGGCTAAACATGAAGCAGGCCCGGCACGGTGCCTCACGCCTGTAATCCTAGCACTTCGGGAGGCCGAGGTGGGCGGATTGCCTGAGCTCCAGAGTTTGAAACCGTCCTGGGCAACATGGTGAAACTCCATGTCTACTAAAAATGCAAAAAATTAGCCGGGCGTCGTGGCGGGCGCCTGTAGTCTCAGCTACTTGGGAGGCTGAGGCGGGAGAATTGCTTGAACCCGGGAGGCGGATGTTGCAGTGAGCAGAGATTGCGCCACTGCACTCCAGCCTGGGTGACAGAGCGAGACTCTGTCTCATAAAATAAAATAATAACATAAAATAAAATAAAAGCAGGTTTGAGATGTCCAAATAAGTTCCAAATTAGACTTATTAAGTTTGAGATGCCATCAGTCATCCCAGCGGAGGTGTTGTGGTGATTTTACAGAGTCTGGAGCACAAGGGAGAGGTCTGTACTGGAGATAAAAGTCAGTACCAATTATCATGGAGTTGGAATTTCAAGTCTTGAAACTAGACGGGCTCACTAAAGAGGGTAGGATAGAAGGAGTAGAGAAGATACCTAAGGACTGAATCATAGTTCAGAGACCATTGTTTAGAGACTGAGGAGAATAGAAGAATTAAGAATATATAGAGGACTAAAGCTGAAAAGTGTCAGAAGGACACCCCATAGGTGCTGGAGCTTAGCTAAAGAATTGGTAGCCCCTTCACACCCATGGCCTGATGGGGAGTAAGTCGAAAGAATAAGCACCTTGAAACACTTCTGCCCCACCCTCCAATCCCCTCCTGGTTTATTACATGTGTTGATTCCAATAGAAATCTACTAAGGGAGGAAATTTACTTGAAGCAGCCCATAGAAGTTAATCTTCTGAGACATATCAGGATGAAATTATTGATGTGTAGGGAAAGCAGTAATTTAACGAGGGTTAGTGATGATTCTAGCAAGCATGGTGGAGAAAGAGAGGACAAGGAAGTTGAGGATATACATAGGAAGATATAATAGTAGAATATGCAATAGTAGAATATGCAATTCGTTAAGGAAGAAAGTGCAGGAAAAGGGAGGGTAAGGTAGTTAAAAGCAGTAGAATCCATGGATTATAGGTCTTGAGATAACTGAAGAATTGCTAGAGTCAAGATGATGATTAGGAAAGAAAGGAAGTGATGACAAGAAAGGACAATGCCAAAAAATGCTTGAAAGTTAAGCCCTGGATGCCAGTGCTGTTGAAGTCCATGGAATGATGAGAGAAGTGTGTGGGTGAAGAAGATTGAAGGACAGCATCATTAGAGAAAGGAAATTAGAAGAGAAGTTAAGATACTGAAAAAATCAGCCATGTGAACATCAGAACTACCATAAATTAAGGCAATTGTATTAGAATGAGTCCCTTTTCAGTATCATTGTAGAATAAGGGGAAATTATATAGAAGGTCTATTGATGGCCAAACAAGAACCAAGATGTGTAGAGAATGTCATGGGCTGACACAGTAACATCAAATCTGGGAAATTTCAGGCAGGAGGGAATTAAAATGATTTACAAAGTGCAACAAAGAAGAAAAAGACTGTATTCTGTCCTGTATATCACTGACCAGGAACAACGTTGTGAGAAATATGGGATAACGCACCACCACCATTTGAGAAGCTGCAGGAAAAGTTTCCAATGATGGTGGGATATATTAGTTAGAACAACAAGGTTATATAAACGTAGTAGAAGAAACAAAGCTCATAGATTCTGCTGCTCATGGATTGTGAATTCCAGAAACCAAAGTTGAAGTGTTATGTGTAGTTGATGTAGATTTAATTATGAGATGAAACATTAAAGGCACAGAGTAAAATTGGATTACTAATCAGGACAAGCATAGTGCAAATGTTTCAGCCATTTTGTTGAGGTGAGGCTATGAGGCTGAAAATGGGGAGAAAATAAAAGTACCTTGTTAAACATCTCAAATGATCTTGACTCTTCTTCATGTCAGTGTGGAGACCAGGAGTGATACTTTCTGATCACGAAGTAGTTAAATATGTCGTAGTGAGCTTGATTTAGTTGTTGGTCTCTTTCGCTTTCTTCTTTCATTGTCTTCCTTCTCTTTACCTCCCTTTCCTTCCCTTCCCTCTTTCTCTTCTCTTTCCTTCTCCTTACCTCCTCCCCTTCCCTCTCCCTTGCTCCCTTACCCACTTAGTTCCTCTTTCTTTCTCTCTTCTTCTTTCTCCCCATTTCTCTTCTCCCTCTCTCTCCCCCTCTCTGTCTCTCTTCTCTCTCTCATTTTCTTTTCTCTTCTCTCTCTCATTTTCTTTCTTCCTTTTCCTCCTTATCAGTTATATTAGAATTATCTATGGTTCTAATTAAATAAACTTATATCATCAATTTCAAGCCTTTCCAATTTGGCACATTCATATTTAGCTGCCTACTCTTCACCTCTGCTTAAATATAACCACCAAAAAATTATCAATTACAAAACTTGGCTGCTGATATTCTCTTCTGTATCTCTGGCTTTTCTTGCAGTATTTCCCATCTTATCAAGTAAAAAATCCGTTTTTATACTGGTTCAAACAAAAATACTTAGTGTAATCTTTAACTCTTTACTTTTTCTTAGCTGCCACTGTAGCTAATATGGTTAAGTCAGTTTTCAAAATAAATCCAGAAACAGGCCACTTCTTACTACCTTTGCAACTATCAGTTTATGCAAACATTATTTCTTACCTGAATAATCATCACAGCTACCTAATTAGTCACCTAGTTTCTGTCTTTGCCACTTATAGGCTATTTTTAACACAGAAGTCCAAATGATCTTTTTAAAATATAAATCCCTCTCTGCTTAAAATACTCATGGCTTCCTGTTATACTCTGAATTATAGCCAAAATTTATAAGCTTACTTCCAAAGTCCCTGTGATAATCTCAGGTCCCACTGTCTTTTCTCCTTCACCACTAGGCTGAAGTACCAGGCATTTCCCCTATTCCAATATAAAGAATGGATAATGTATAAGTACTTGGAATATTCTTCCTCTCCGCTTTACTTCCTAGATTCTTTCAAATCTTTACTCAACTTTACTTTCTAGGTAAAGACATTCTATCTATCCCCTCCATAATTCAAACTTTCTCTGCCATATGTTTTTATCAGTACTTGTCGTCATATAATGTATAACCTGTATAATTTATATAGTTTATTTATTGTAGTCAACCTCCTACAATAAGGTTTTAGGATGTAAGATGTAAGATGACTTATAAGGAGACTGGGATTTTTTTCATTTTGTTTCTCACTAGAACTGCATGGTCTAGAACAGTGCTACCAACTACTAAATGCAATATAAGCTTTGATATAGTGAATTAATAACTAATGAATGAAATTCCTGCACACATTAAATGTCTCTTTACTTCCCCCATGTTAGCTCATGTTGCGCGACATCTCTCAGGTACCTTGGCACATAACCTGTTGGGGTTGAATTCTATGTTGAACTCGGGTAGAAGACTTTAGAGGACAAAGAGTTAACCACTCCTCACTTGCCCTGCCGCCGTGTTTTCAGGTAACCTTGACTGTCACAGAACCTCCCAATACCACCATGCTTGTCACACTGAGCTTTTTGTAATTTCCCAGTGCATGACTTAAAAGAGAACAAAGAGTTGGTCAACATCTATCCACACAGTATTATAGGTTTCCAAGCTTTATAGCCTTCTTTGATTTTCTGACCTGTACAGATGAGGCACTGTAGCCTTTACACTCTGCTGACTGAGTTACTCACTAACTTCCCAGTACAATGTGGACAGCTTACTTCTTATAAATTAGTCTTGGCATTCTCCTTTCATAGGCTGCCGTTTTTTTAGGACATAGAGTTCCCTGACTCATTTCCAGAACTCCGTGTTTTTCCTTTTAATTTCTTTGGTTAGTATCAGAATCATCCACACCCATCTCATGTTTGTGGCACTTCTAAACTTGAGGTCAGAGTAGGAAGTGAACAGCCTTTATGGTGAGGCACAGTATCTGGAACTTGATGCAAATTGTAAAGACCAAAAGTTGCAATATATTACTGAAACTCTGCTTACAGAATTATTACACTTTAATGAAACTACAAATCATTCCAGATAGAGGAAATGGCAGAAAATGATGATGATTTCATTCATTTCTTAAAAGGTTATAATTATTTCTTTTGTATTGGAAAAAATAGAGTAACTACCATAGTTCAACACCAAACTACATTAGTTTTCTGTTTGTGTTTTAAAATAGTATAAAAATATTTAAAATATTCTAGTATTCAAGGAAAGAGAGAAAAAAAATTTTATTTCCCTCTGTGCTCTTTCATTTTTATATTACCAAACTTTATCTCTGCCCCATTAAATAAGTCCTTGCTCTGGTAGGCCAGAGGTGGAACCAGTGGAGAATATTGCCTGCAGAAAAGGCCAAAGAGTGCTTTAAACTTTTAGGGATTTCAACATTAAAACACTTATGCGAATGAGGATTTCATGGGTGTTTGAGGCATGAATTCACAATCAGGCCAATTTTAGTACAATTTATGTTTTTGTTTTATATAACTATATAAGCATAATCTTCCCCCGTCTATGCTTTTAGTTTTCTTCTCTATAAGTAATGCTAATACTTTATCAAATACATTTTCTGTGAAATCTAAAGATAGTATGCCTGCAAAGGATTTAGCACAGCGTTTAGTATATCATGAGCACTCCATTATGGTAGCCATTATTATTATTGTATTTTTATAATTCTAACATGAAGAAAATATATTACTTAATTAAATACACAAGGAAATGAAAATATAGAACTGCATATATGTAAGTTTGACATTTGTAGATATTTCATTATTATTTAGAATTAAGTTATTTTAAGAGAGTTGAAATTTGCATTGCATTGTAAACTCATGTATTTCAGGAAAGAAAAGAGGAAAAAATGCCTCTTAAGGGATGATTTTCAGCCTATTATAAAGTATTTGAGATTCACCGTTAAAATCCTTGAATTGCTTTGTATTATTTATTAATATAATTTGATTTTATTATAATCATAATCAGCCGTTTCTACCCAAGCCAACTTTCTGATTTTCTCGTACAGTAATTTATACAACTGCTAGTTCATGAAACTAATACCAACTAAATTGTTTGCCTTCAATTTAGAAATTTAATTTAAAGCCAAATATAATTCCTCAAAATTTGATGAAAACTCTTTCTTATTCAAACAACATCTTCACTATGGAGTTATTCATGAAGAACACACACACAGAATTTAATATAATGCTTTGCAATTGTGCTCATTTCTTCTGTGCCATTTCTTCTTTACTTTACTAGGCAAAAACATACATATACTTCAAGGAACTTCACTTCTATGTTTTCATAGACATGTGCACCTCTCACTGGTTTTAATCATTGTTAAATTCATAATTATCTAGTTTTTTTCCTGCACTTAGAATTAAATGAAGAGATGAGCTGCTTTGCAGAAGACATCTATCTATATATATGTATAGTGTGTGTGTGTATGCGCTCGTGTGTGTATGTTTCTGTGAATCTATAACAATCAGTCAATATAGAGCTTACATCTATTTTAAAATAGAGTGTTTACCTGCCTTTATTTCAGCTATTTAGGTATCTACAAGTATTTGAGCTATTTTGCCTTATAAACTTGCTCTTTAGATTCCTGATGGAAGATCAAGACTGATGATATCTTAGTGATTTTGATTTTGTCACTGCATATGCTTAATCCAAATAAACAAAAATTCCTTATCAAATGGTTATAAAGATAAAAATCTTTAGAGCCTATTTAAGAATTCTCTTCACTTTTCATAAATTCAGATAACTCTAGAAGTACATAGCTTTTATGTGGCTGCTAAATATATGGCTAAAATTATAGACTGTCTATTTCAATCCTCTATCATGGTCTCATTGCTTCGAGCACTTTTAGCAGTTACCACCAAAAAAAGCAATGTGCCCTTTGTTAATAATAGCCATTCTGACAGGTGAGCAATAAAAAAAAAAAAAAAGACAAGTGTTGGTGAGGATGTGGAGAAATTAGGAACGTTGCAAACTCTTGGTGGAAATGCAATACAGTTCAGTTAATTCATACTATTTGGAAACAGTGTGGAAGTTCCTCAAAAAATAAATAAATAAAAAGAAAACTACCATTTGGGCCAGTAATTGTACTTCTGGATATATAACCAAAATAATTGAAATCAAAATCTTAAAGAGATATTTACACTCCCAATGTTTATTGCAGCACTATTCACAACAGCCAAGATGCAGAAACAACCTAAATGTCCATTAATGGATGAATGCACAAAGAAAATATGGTATATACATACAAGACAATATTCACCCTTAAAAAAGTTCTTTAATATGAGATAATACGAGTAGGCCTGGATAACATTATATTTGGTGAAATAACCCAGTCACAGAAGACAAATACTGCATAATTCCTTTTATATGAGATATCCAAAACAAATTCATAGAATCAAAAAAGTGGAATGATGGTTGTTAAGGCAACCATGGTAGGAGGGGGATATGGACAATTACCTATCAATGGGCACACAGTTTTTATTCAGTAAGATGAATAAGTTCTGGAGCTCTGGCGCACAACATGGGGCCTACAGTCAACAACATTGTATTGGACACTTAAAATTTTATTAAAGGGTAGATCTCATATTAAGTGTTCGTACTGTAATAAAATAATTTAAGAAATAAATTTAGGGTACATATAACATTTCAATTGTAGCAAATGCAATTTCCTTTTCGTTGGAAATTGATTTGATTACTGAAAAAGTTTTTTCAAAGAAAATTATATTTTAAAATCAACTATTAAGTCAAAATATACCAAACACATATTATAAAAAGAAAACACAGAATGAAGAGCATACTGCTAATTGTAGCTAAATAAAGGGGGTATCTCCAAAGAATGAATTGCACTCCTTTTAGACAAATTCATTAATATGTAGTGATTATCACTTCCCGTTCAAGAGCGCAACTGACTTGTATTTCTAACATTGATGCTTTCAGTGCTGCCTCTCAGAATCTCACTAAATATGCTAAACAATAAAATAAAAATAGATGAAATTACAAAAAAGAAAAAACAAAACAATGTGCCCCGTTTCGGATGTCAGGAAAAAACTGATTTCTCTCATATCTAGCACATCATTTGCAACAAATGTGATATAGTGACTCATTTTGGACCACCATGATTGAAACTGGCCCCAATATTTTGTATTTATATAATGCAGGAACAAAAAGGAGGGTATGGTTTTCCTAATGGTGTCATCTGAGTGAAAAAAAAAAAAACAAAAAACAAGATGCCTGCACTATACTTCAGTAGCTTGGCCCAAATAAACATGGTGCTGTTTGAGAGTTTGCCCCATTCCTGCTCATTGGAAATTTGAATAGTTTTATACCAGTTCGTTTCTCTCAATGGCTTATTTTCCATTAGGTTTTTAACTTTTAGTATGTGCTAAAAGCAGGGATATAATGATTTATTTTTATAATAAAAATTATCATTGGTTTACTTTTTCTGTTCTGCAGAGGGAAACAAAGGTAAATTTACAAGACAAATCAAAACTTGCCTCTTGGTCTGAATTGTTCATACAAATTAAAATCTACTTCATTGACTTAGAGGAGTATATTCTAAACTAAAACATATTAAATATTGCTTTAATTATCTGTATTTCTATAGTGACATAATATTTTTTAGGAAATTCTCTAGAAAATACAAGTTTATTAAAAAAATTTAATTGCTGATTTAATTTCACTTCCTGCTTTGTTTGCCTTTCTGAATTACTGGGTTACATAATTTAGAGTATTCAGAGCTTTTGCCAAGAATTAAATTCAACTATTTCCCTTCTTCTAATTAATATATAGATATAGGATGTATATGATTCCCTCATATTTCTGAATACCGGACTGAATAGTGTTTGGTGTTTTGGTGTCCACTTGCAACGCTTTTATTCTCTGAAGTTTAAAAAGCAAATATCATTCTTGCAAATACGTTAAGACTTCAAATAGCATACATATTTGTTCAAAATAATTGGCATATTTTCCTTGGAACTCTATTGTGCTAAATCTACATTTGAACGTAGTTTAAGAGATTTTCCCTTTCTCAGCTAATTTAAAGACTGAGAATTGCATAAAATTTAGTGTATAATTCAAAGTTCATGCTGCATTTTCAGAATAAGAATGGGAGATTAATGAATTCAAAGTCTTTTTTAAGGGGAAAAATGGACTCTACTGAGAAATACTTCTTAATGGTGCATAACTGTTCTATGAATCAGGGAGAATGAGTTGGTGTAGGGTTATAAAACAATTAATGTTATTCATTGGGTCTAGAGTAGTAAAGCGAGAATTCAGTGCTAATAGCATTTCATCATTCGAAGTAGCAGAGAACAAGAATGTATTTATCATTAAGCTCTAACTGCAAGCACAATTTATGGCTGGATGTTTTTGTTTCTGCTATGCTGATAGAACAAATAAAATGTGTGAAGAATTAATTTTCTGGAAATCAGGTCAACAATGAAGACATTTAAAAGGATAATATAAAACCAAAAAATAAAAAAGAGAAAGTAACTGCTTTAATGCTTTGTCACATTGATGAACTGTATTATCAAATTAAGTTTATCAATTCAGTAGTAATTTTAGACACCTCTTCTGATTTTCAGTGAATAACACAGAACTTAAGTCACTGAAGTTAAACAAATCTTTTAAATGTATATACATTAGTTTATAGTATACAACATATAATGACTGACTTCATTTACAGTATGCAGTTTGTTTCAGTAAATTACCAGAAGCATTTAAAAAAATGGAGCACACCCAACATTAAATGGATACAGCAGACACTACTAATTACAAGAACATTTTAATATTTTGGAGACTTCATTATTCACTGGGCAGAGTATATAAGCAAACAATCATATTACAGATTTTTATGGCAAGACTAGAAACTTTTTGATATTATAATCAGAAGTGAGAACATTTCAAAAGGAAAATAATTGAGAGAATGATCATAATAAATATTGCCTCAGTGAAAAATAGTGTAAAGTTTATGACCTGAACTATGCAGTAATTGTGTATTCAACTGCCTGCCTAGATGTGATAGGGTGAAAAGCTTGAGTTATAGTGGTAAAATATATTTTTAGAGAAAGATAAAAATGTGTTAAATGCTGCCAAATCTAGATTTCGAGTCTCTATAACTAGATTTTATGTTATACAGTAGTATAATTTGGCAAAGTGATAATAGATTTCAGTGAGAAGAGAACCAAATTATACTGACTCTGAATAGAAAATCTCATTTGAAGACTCAACTACTCTTCTCTCTGTTTAGCTAGAGTATTACACTTTAATGAGAAACAGGCATTCAGATGCCAATCAGCAAGTCTAGACAGTATTTCAATATTGTGGGACCAGATGAGAACTCTAAATTTGATTCTTATTTTCTGAGAATTAATATCCAACATTCATTGTGTAATAGCCCTCCTTACATTCCCTCTGTTCTGCTCTAAAGGAAAGGTAAGAATAATTCTACCTCTGTCGTTTCACTCTCTTACTCACCACTGCTTTGATACTGGTATATTTCTAATCATGGAATTCATTTGTTTAAACTTCATCTTTGGTTTAGAATTACTCTTAGGATGCAGATAAGAATCCTAAATATTGTTCACAAAGTTCTTCATTATTAGTTCCCAATTAACCTTCCAGTTTTCTACTTATATACAGTGATTATATTGAAAATATTTATACGCTGGTAAAACACAGGCATGTAATTGCCAGATGAAATGCCACCTGGAGGACCTTTGCTCTGCCAGACATTTATCTCTTAGTTGACAGATCTTGGGTGGCTGGAGGTTTTCTAGGTAGGGCTGGGAGTACACGAGGGGGCTCAGAGTAAAGAGACTTTATTGCTCTTTTATCAGACATTCTCTTCTGCCTTCAATCACAGAAATCCTTCCCTAGCACACAACCATGGTGAACTGCAGTTTAGTTATTGGGATCTTGACACTTGTTTGTTTCCTCTTCCTGGACATCTCTCCCATCCCATAACATTTGCATCTGGCTAAGTAGTACACATCTTTCAGGTCTCATAGTGCCACTCAATCCTCATCACAGTCTTCATTACATTTTTCCAGTTGTCCACATATACTATAATGTATTTTGCTTGCACAAAACGTTAATCTTATTATGTAATTAATTAGCATATTCTCTTACTCTAAACCATTGTTTTTATTTAGGGGAACTATAACTCCCTGGGGTATGTGAAAGAAAAATAAAATCTCAGGACCCCAATTCACTATGCCAAAAAGAAAAAATGAAGCGGAAAGATGAGTGATGCAAGAACCTGCTTTCATTTTGTTCCTAAGCAGAGAGCTACAGATAAAGGTTATATATCTCCATAGATAGCTACTCTATGTTCACCTTATGTTATATAAAGTGCCAATTTACTGAGAGCTAGTTGAAAACTTAATGGACTATTCCCCTACCTGCTCCTTTTCTCTTGCAAGCTGTGGATACAGCAATGTCATGACACCCTCTCTTTCCCCTCCGGCCCGCATTTTCCCTTTAAATACTGAAGTTTTCAAAATCATCTTTGGAAAAAGGTATGGATCACAGATTGTTCCTGTGGATTTGTGATTTTTCTTTTACAAGCAAGTCCTTAATCTTGGCAAAATAAACCCTAAAGTGGTTGATACCTGTTTCAGATACTTTTTGGTTTACAAATTGGTGACTAACAAAGGGGACTCTGAGTGGAGGTGGCCCTAACCTTTGAGAAATCTTCTATTGGTGCTTGGTGCCAGCCTGGGTACCAAACCTCAAACCTTGGTACCCAAGCTGGTACCAAGATTTTATTGCTCAAACCAATAGGACAATTTGCTGAGGTACTGAAGGTTTTATTTACCCTCCGGAGAATCCTGATCTCCCCTAATTTAGTTGAGATCTAAGGTTGATTTAGCTGTATGACTCCTTTTCTGAAGATTTACTCACTTCCAACAGGTAAGGCAAGTTTGAGCTTTTTCCTGCTTTTCAGATGGTAGAGATCAGCTTTCAGCCTTGGCCACATTCCTAGGTAAATAGCCGAATTGGGGTTTTGCCTTGAAATAAATGTCTTAGTCCTGTTCTTCTTCTTCTTCTTTTTTTTTTTTTTTTTTTTTAACTAAGTTCTGCTCTTTTTGCCCAGGCTGGAGTGCAATGGTGCAGTCTTGGCTCACCTCAACCTCTGCCACCCGGGTTCAAGCAATTCTCCTGCCTCAGTCTCCCGAGTAGCTGGGATTACAGGCATGCGCCACCATGCCTGGCTAATTTTATATTTTTAGTGGAGACAGGGTTTCTCCATGTTGGTCAGACTGGTCTGGAACTCCCGACCTCAGGTGATCTGCCTGCCTCAGCTTCCCAAAGTGCTGAGATTACAGGTATGAGCCACCATTCCCAGTCTGTCATTTTCTTTTTCTTTTTTTAATTATTGTTATTATTATATGTAAGTTCTAGTGTACATGTGTACAACGTGCAGGTTTATGACTAAAAGTTAAGATTGTCAACCAGCTGTTCTAGTTCTCAATAATCATATTGTTTGTTTTTCTTGTTTTTGTTTTGGCCTTTCACTCCTTTTCCCACTGGATTTCACCAACTCTACCTGGTTTGGTCAAATCTGAATGAGAATTCCAACTTATGCAGAACAAGGCCTCTGAATTGGCTGAAATCCCCTACAGCAGCAAAACTGAAAAACAAAACAAAAATAAAAACAAACAAACAAAAACAGCCAGCAAAAAGGATTTTTTAAAAAAATGTTTTTCTACTACTTTAGGGGCTTCAGCCACAAAACAAGGGTATCTTTTACTAAAAAAGCTGCTTCTAGTTTTTCTTCTTGTAAGAAGAGCAATGGCAGCTACCATTAGCTATAGTTCAGTAGCTAATTTCCTGCCCTTTTTACTTATGTAACCTAGGTTTGCTTCCTAAATCAAGTCCTTTCTTGTTTGATATTTATGCTCCTTTTGAATATCAGCTGATTATTCCAGCTAAAATATAGTAGTAAGAGATTTGAAATGACTTTTTAGGGAGCTTTATATGTAAAAGCTTAATTAAAAGCTGGTATCCAAGATTATCTATCTGTCTGTCTATCTATCTATCTATCTATCTATCTATCTATCTATCTATCTATCTATCTATCTATCTATCTATCTATCTATCTATCTATCTATCTATCTATCTATCTATCTTATCTATGTCTTTGTGCTCCTATGAGAATCTAATGCTGCCATTGATCTGACAGGAGGTGAAGCTCAGGTGTTAATACTTGCCCACCTGCCACTTACTTCCTGCTATGTGACTCAGTTCCTAACAGGCCACAAGCTAGTGCTGGTCCACAGCCTGGCGCGTGGGAACCTCTGCAATACAGGCTGCATTGGAAGAGCTCAGTGGTCCAGTTAAAAGATAGAGAATAAATTTAAAACTACCTATCTAAATAAAGTTGGTCTCCTTATAAAATCCTATGGCAGATTTCTTTTATGTTTGGCTTGGCATCCATTTTAATCTTCTTGTAACATACCCTAACGTTCTCTCTCTCTGTACTTTGCAATGTAAATTGTGCTGATTTTCACCTAAGAATTTATTTGTTATGCAAATTTAGGGTTATGTTGCTGACAATTGCTTAGGGTAATGAAAGAGGTTATCAAGAAGGCTGGGCATGGTGGCTCACTCCTATAATCCCAACATTTTGGGAGGCTGATGGGGACAGAATGCTTGAGCCCAGGAGTTTGAGACCAGCCTGGGCAACGTGGCAAAACCCTGTCTTTACAAAAAAATATGAAAATAAGCTGGGTCTGAAGGCATGTGTTTGTAACACCAGCTACTCCAGAAGATGAGGTGGGAATATCAATTGAGCCAGGGAGTTTGACACTGCAGTGAGCCATGATTGTGCTACTGCACTCCAGCCTGAGTGAC
This sequence comes from Hylobates moloch, assembly GCF_009828535.3. Taxonomy (NCBI): domain Eukaryota; kingdom Metazoa; phylum Chordata; class Mammalia; order Primates; family Hylobatidae; genus Hylobates; species Hylobates moloch. The sequence continues at coordinate 148,935,526 of NW_026652279.1, forward strand.
AGAGCAAGACCTTGTCTTACAGAAAAAAAAAAAAAGAAAAAAGAATTATAAGTCTATAATAGGAAAGAAAATTTTTTTATGAATCTATAAGATGTATGCCTGTTTGTATATCTGTATGTCTATGTATTTGTGTCATGCATATAATATTGCACTACTAAGATTCTATAAAATAGCTCTAATTAACTGGCCTAAAGAAAGAAAAGCACTTAAATCAAATGCTTTATTAGAAAATAAAAAATTTAGGCTAAAATGCTTTTTCAAGTTCATGTGATTTAAGTAAATTTTTAACACATAAGCTGGCTTTAAATTTATTCATAAAACAAAATCAGTAATACCTTTATAATTTTCAATATACATTATTATTTACACCTATTTTTCAAGCAGTTCTATATTTATCTCTACTAAATATTAAGGTCAAAATTTTATATAAAGTTTATAGAGCTACAAAGGCAGGCCAACAGAATGATCCTTGTGCAGTTTTTTGATAAAAAAAGCATTCAATATTATTGGTTTAATGAAAGCAGCTAGATCTTGGGTTATTACCAAAAAAGCCCATTTATTTAACCTTAAGATATTACTCAAATAAACACACAATCTTCACAGGCTGTAAAAATGGTTAACAGGGAATAACTTTAAATGATGATTAGCTTTGACTAATATCACAATTTTTATAAGTAATCTAGGTAAACTATTAAAATTAAACTAATTAATTAGGTAAACATAATAAAATAATTGCTTATAAAAATTATTGTCATATAATTCAGAATCTTAAAGTTTTATTAAATCAAATAATATATATTCATTAAATGTCTGCATCATACCAATATTTTATAATTATAGAAAAACATTTTTCTAAAACAAGTGTTGCTATAAAAGGGAAAATAAGTTTTATCTAATTCAAAGTTGTTTATGATAAAAGGTAAAAGGAAACAATAAACAAGGGAGAAGTAAATATAATTTAAATACAAGGACTTATTTTTGGTAAGAAAGTTTAAAATAATTTCATATGAGAAAGAATCTTATATGGTAATTTTGTGTCCTAAAATAAAGTGTCTGGTTATTTAAGAAAGATACTTGTTTGGGATAAAACTGGAAGTCCAAGCATGTCATAGATGGTTTGTGTTAGTCACAATCAGATTTGTAAAAAGATAATTTTTGAAAAAAAACTTACTGTAATTAAGTTGGCTACAATTAAAAGGAAATTGTGTATAATAGTCTTCCTAGAGATTGGGCTTTGATATTAAGAATACATTAATACATGAAAGAATTGGTTAGAGTAATAAAATTTTTAAAGTATTGATTTACTTTTAATAAAACTATAATAAATTTTAATTTTTCACCCAAAAATTCAACTTTTCTTTCATCTAATTTTCAGCTTTCTTTTCTATTTGAAGAGGCCTGAAATAATAACTCTTTCCTTCAAGCTTTTTATCACATCCTGCAACTTTTTTCTCAGGTTCTAACTGTCATTGTGGTCTGATGCTAAAAATATTTTATTTTGAAGATTAAAATAAATGTATTTTTCTGATATAATAATTCTATATTCTTGGCTCCTCCTAATATATCTAAATGGCTCTATGAAATGTAAAACTTTCACTGATGACCAAGGATACACTCTTACTATGTCTAATAAATTTTAGTGCCCTTTTCATTAGTTTGGAATTGCAGGTTATCTAAATGAACTCCCCATAAAGAAATGCAATCACACTGCACAAGATCAGTTTTTTGCTTTTTGATAATTAGTCTAAGAAACACATTTAAATTTTATTGAAAAATTTCCTATGTCAATGTTATTAAGTTTTTAAAAAATCTGTTTTTGCTTAGAAAAAACTGAGATTTTTAAAAATTAATTAATGTTATTACATGCATGTAACTTTCTATAAGGCTTTTAAAATCCTTGTTCTGGTATGTTACAGGGCTTTGACTCTTGGGTGTAAAAAGGACCCCAACTCCTGCTAAATCTTAAACATTGACCATAGTTAAAACCTCATTGTCAGACCCATGAGAAGATGATTATAAAAATGAACTGTGTTCTTGAGACACAGGGATGAAAATTAAGCCTACTCAACCCCTCTAGTCCCAGGAACTATTGTGGAAAAGGTAGGTATGTGAGATTGTAGGAGCCAATTTTGAGAGAAACAGTAAATTCAGTTGCTCTATAAATTAAACGTTAGTATCAAAGGCACATTGATGCAAAACCGGCATTGGGGCCCCAGGTTTTCTTAGATCATTAATCCTCATTTTAAGGAAAAAAAATAGAAAAGTTTAAAAAATGGTTTGCAAACATATCCTATGGTAAAGATATTAACAGTTTAATAGATTTTTAAATAATACCTGAGAGATTTTTAACTGGCATCATGCTATCTTTATTAGGGATTATTATTTGGGAAAGTAACTCTCCTCTAATAAAGAGTAAAGGCTTTTACTTTTTTAAAAGAAATTGAGTTATGTAGACTAAATTAATGACTTGTTTTACAATAATCTGTGATCCCATTTGATTATATCAAGTGTCTTAAACCTTTGCTATTTCACAAACTTTCCAAAATCAAATGCTGAATTTATTCTTTTTGATATCTTTTTTTGATATTAGGTTTCTCTGAAGTCCAAAACAGATATATTTGCTTACATTGGTATAATAAAACCATAGGAAGCATTGTCAACTATGAAATAATGTCCAACATTTTTTGGATTATATTTATAAAAGTGTATTATTAGTATGAGTTCCAAAATTATATGAGATTTCTGTGACTCTGATATGTCTTAGTATGTATTATTAGTAGTAATTATGATTATGTTAAATAGTTGCAAGCCACAGAAATAACCAAATTTTCCTGTCAATTTTTTTTATCATGGTTGTTCTAAGACTTATTTCATCCACAATTGTTATACTTTAACCTTTTGAAAGGGTTATTTATAATCAGCTACAGAGCTCTGAAGAGTTCTCTAAAATATAGGTTTCTGATAAATTTAGAGATTGTGCCATTGGAATGAAGAGAAAATCTTCCAGGACTCTCATGGAGATGTGATATATTCATGAGGATTGCTGATCAAATATGGAGCAAAAAAGAAGTTCATTGCATGGAGTGAACTAATAGATGGCTGAAAATAACCTTTTATGACCTTTGTTTAAAACATTGCCAGTTCTTTTTATATCAGAGCCAATAAAAGTTTTTCCTATTTTATGCCATTTAAGCTTTTAACAACTGAATAAAATAAACTCTTATGAGCAAAATTTAAAACATAATTCTTTTTTTTCGACGTGTTTCCAACATTTGGAAACTTTTTGATTCTTAATTTATAGATTATATAGCTATTTGCATCAGTTCAATAAGAATCTGTTTTATTTTATAACAAGATATGATTAGAGACATTGGTTATTTTATGAAGGCTTTGACTAGGATGACATACTTTCAAATGGCCTTGAAAAAATAGGGCTGACCTACAGAGCTTTAAAAGCCCCTTGGAAAAACAGGTCTCATATTTTGTCCTTAAGAGAGTTCTGACCTGTGGTAGGTAAAGAATGTTACTTTCTGACAGGCCCAGGAACCCCAAGCTTACTTGGTACCTCAAAAAAAAGAGAAATTCATTCAATTCATACCAGTACCTACAGGCACAGATAAATCTTTGACTGGGATCAAGGCTTTTAGAAAGGTTCCAGCAAGGCCAATTTAAAAAAAAAAAAGAAAAAAGAAAAAAAAACCACTTATATGGCAAATGATTATTCTTGCTCAATTTTAGGCAAATAACCATGCCAAGTATAATACGACTAAAATTTATTTTACAAACAAATTGGTCCTGCTATGATTTTGCCTTTAATAAAATTGGGTAATTAGAGACATAAATTATTTTTTCAAAATAAACTATAGTATACTTCTTACTAGATTCTAAGTTTATCCAATAATTTTCACTTTTTATTATTTTCTAAAATTTGAACTGAATCCTCACATTTTCCTGGCTACAAGTCTCTAAAGTCATGTTTTTTATTTTTTTCTCTTTTTTCTTTTTTTCTATATTTTCAAGGATTTGAAATCATTGAAAAATTAAAACTGTGCTTTTCCTAAAGTTCTGTAGCCTGAAGCTAGAAAACTTAAACATTGGAAGGAAACATTAGAAGAAAAGGACAACAATACACACACATATATATATGTTATTTTTTTTTTTTATGTATAATATAATACATTTATATATTTTTATATTTATGTATAATATAATATATTTATATATAAAATTTATTTATTTATAATATAATATTTATATATATAATATTTAATATATTTATTTATATAATATATATAATATAATTTTATATATTTATTATATAATTTATATTTATATATTTATATGATATAATATAATATAACTGTTATATTATATGGTATAACAGTTATTATATGATATAATATAACAGTTATATTATATTATAATATACATTTTATATATATATAAATATACTTTTATACCTGCCTACTGATGTATGAACTTCAGAGTAATATGGCCTATATCAGTTTTCCAGGATTGTTTTACCTTTCTATTTGTTAATTCTCTTTTGTGTTCTTCTGTTTTCTTTCTCTTTTCCATCCCCAATTTTCCTTAACGGAATAGGAGACTTCACAACCTGCTAAGAGTGAGCTTTCCTCACAATATGGGACCTATCCATCTAGGAATAAACCATCCTAGCCATGAGAGATTGGACAAAATCTGAAACCAGAGACTCATTTTCATCTAATATGCTTTCTCTAAAAGATATTATTTTAAGGAGGGGTGGGAGATGAATGTGAAAGGAAAAATAAAATCTCAGGAACCCAATTATGGCCAAAAGTATAAATTAAGCTAAAAGCTGAATCATGCATGAAACTTCCTTTCCTTTTGTTCCTAAGCAGATAGTTACAGATAAAAGGTTAAATATCACCACAGGTAGCTACTCCATGCTCACATTTCTTATGTAACATTCTGAGTTACTTAGTGCTAGTTGAACTAATTGACTCTTTCTTTACTGCTACTTTTCTCTTGCAATATGTGGATTCACTAATGTGACTGTCCTCTCCCTCTTTCCCCTCCAGCCTAGTTTTTCCTTTTAAATATTGAAGTCCTCAAAATCATCATTGGAAAAAGCTATGGACCACAGATTGTTCTTGTGGATTTGTGATCCCTTCTTTTTTCAGGCATGTCTTTAACCTTGGCAACATAAATTTCTGAATTGATCGAGATCTGTCTCAGACACTTTTTGGTTTACAGCTCATAGTTAAAGGTTCTGATTCCTGGAGTTCATTTTCTAACAAAATAATAAATTCACTTTGCTATGCCTCAAACATTGACAATTTAACAAGATTCTTAGTGATTCACATGCAACTTATAATTTAAGAACTGCTCTGTGAAGACGATATTTAAACATGCTTTTTCACTCTACATGTTGAGAAAATAACCCAAAACACAGCACAAAATCAGTACTTTGAAAATCTTGTTGAATGAATGAATGCCTGTCAAAAATGCTTCACTGATGAAAGTTTATTTTCAAGTGTCAGCTTGTGAAGTTAGGTAATATTTAATTAGCTGGAAATAGAATTAAGTTAAGGTATAAGGAAACTTGTATGCTATATAAAAATAATCACTGATGCTGAGTATTTCAATAAGAGAGCTTTTCCTGTTTCAAGGTCCCTGTGTGTCAGAGCATATTTAAATTAGCTCTAAATCACTGGTCAATATTACTCTCTTTGCACGTTTCTTCTTTTCCTCTTCCTCATCTTTCCTCTTCCTTCTCTTCCACCTTTTCTTTTCCTTCTTTATCTCTTTATTATCACTTTGTTACCCTTTATGTTACTCTTTTGTCTCATTAACTTTCTAACTTTTATTTTAGATTTATCTTTGGTTCTGATTGGTAATCAAAGGGATGATTTAGATCTTCCTCAGCCCCTCAAGCCTAAGAAAATTATGAGGTAAATAACGAGTATAAAAATCACCCCAAAACATAAATAATTTGAAATGTTATACCAATAATCATCTAATTGCTTTGATATATAAATCCAAATATTACATTTTCTGAGCTAGTGATAGCCTCTTTATACTTACAAGCTTATAATAGTAAAAAAAAGCGTGAATTCCTAAATCAATTAAATTTGAAATAATAAAATCTGTATTTGTATCACATAGAATATTTTGAGTTTAAGTCAAGCTTTGAAGTTCTGTTCACTTAATGTATAAAGTCTTTATAAATGTCACTTATTTGACACACATGGTCGTAGTCTTGGGCAGGTAAACCCAAATATAGTTAACTATGTATAAATTATTCAATAAACCCATACATAGTAAATATGTATCTGTGAGTAAAAGATATATATATATATATGTATATACATATATGTGTGGATATATATATATATATATGTTTTTACTTCTGGGAATGTGAATGTTAAAATAATAAAATATTAGATTATAAAGAGCTATAGAGTCCTAGTCTAAATAAGAATTGTACAAACATGTATAGGAACTTCATGATTTGGTCTGTTCAGTGATTTGCTCAACTATTCTTAGCAGAGATAGGATGAAATGCTATAACTTCCAACTTCCAGTGGAAGCCCATTCCACCAAAATATGAAGAATTTAGACTAATATTACCTGTCAATATGGTTTATAGTCTATGTGTCTCAGAGAGAATATAGAAAGCTTAATTTGTTTTGGTTTCTAGTCAAACAGCTTGGAATTTTTGTCTCATTACTAGAATTTGCCAACTAGTAACATCTTTTCAAGTTATAGACTAGTTTGGGTATCATATAGTTTAGTTTTTAAAGCTACAGATTTAGCAGACATACAAAGTATAAACTTTGTTACTAATCACAGATATGCTCTTTCTCATAAACTTTAATAAAGGTCAAGCCTTAAGGAGCATTATAATTTTCAGAGGCTTAGTTGAAAACATGTATAATTTAATTTAATTTGTAAAGATATGCCTTCAACTGTTGTGCATGTAAATTGGAATAAATATTCAGTTTTATTGTTCTAGAAATATATTCTTAGTCACACTTAATATATGCCCTTAGGGTGATGATTTTCACATTTTTAAAATGATTACTTAACCAACTGTTCTTCAACGAAGCATACAAAACAAATTGGGGAAAGCACATCTTATTCAATAAATGGTGCTGGAAAAACTGGCAAGCCACATGTAGAAGAATGAAACTGGATTTCCAACTCTCACCTTATACAAAAATCAACTCAAGATGAATCAAATATTAAATCTAATATCTGAAACCATACAAATTCTTGAAGATAATATTGGAAAACTCTTCTTGTCATTGGCTTAGGCAAAGAATTTATGTCTAAGACCCCAAAGCAAATGCAACAAACAAAAATAAATAAATGTGACCTAATTAAACTAAAAAGCTTCTGCTCAGCAAAATAAATTATCAGAAGAGTAAACAGACAACCCATAGAGTGAGAGAAAATATTTACAACCTATGCATCTGACAAAGGACTAATACCCAGAATCTATAAAGAACTCAAACAAATTAGCAAGAAGAAAACAAATAATCTCATAAAAAAGTAGGCAAAGGACATGAGTTGACAATTCTCAAAAGCAGTTATACAAAAAGTAAACAAACATATGAAAAAAATTCTCCACATCACTGTTAGGGAGATGCAAATTAAAACCACAATGAGAGACCACCCTATTCCTGCAAGAAAGGGCATAATATAAAAGTCAAAAAACAACACATCTTGGCATGGATGTGGAGAAAAGGGAATACTTTCACTCTGCTGGTGAAATGTAAACTAGTACAACCATTATGGAAAACAGTATGGGGATTCCTTAAAGAATTAAATGTAGAACTACCATTCGATCCAGCGATCTACTCAAAGTAAAAGAAAGCATTATATGAAAAAGACACATGCACATGCATGTTTATAGCAGCACAATTCGCAGTTGCAGAGATATGGAACCAAGCTATGTGTCCATCAACCAATGAGTGGATAAAATAATGTATATATACACCATAGAATACTACTCAGCCATAAAATGGAATGCAATAATGTCTTTTGCAGCAACTTGAATGAAGCTGGAGGACATTATTCTACATGAAGTAACTCAGAAATGGAAAATCAAATATTGTATGTTTTCACTTAAAAGTCGGAGCTCAGCAAGGAAAATGCAAAGGCATACAAGTGATATACTGAACTTTGGGAACTCAGAGTAGGGGATGTTAGGAGCAGGGTGAGGGATAAAAGACTACATATTAGATACAGTGTATACTGCTTCAGTGACAGATGCACCAAAATCTCAAAAATCACGACTAAAGAACTTACTCATGTAACCCCAAACCACCTGTACCCCAAAATTATTGAAATAAGTATAAAATTAACTTTTAAAAATCCCTACAAATAGAAAATATTTTTTCTGCTAGTTCTGGAGTAATGCTTCAAGATGGAGAGCATCTATAAACTGATCCTCCAGTGAGAGAACTGCATAATAGATAAGATGAAATGACAAGAATATTTCAGAAAAAGGCTAAATGATGATTTTGAATATACTATCCTTCTACAATGGTTGTTCTGGTAAAATCCTTTAGTGCAATAAAATATTATCTGTGAAACATTTTGATAATGATATATATATATTCTGGTGGTTTCCTTTTTCAAAATTTATATAAATTTATGAGGTACAGTTTTAATTTTGTTAAATGCATAGATTGCATAGTGGTGAAGTCAGAGCATTTAGGGTATTCATCACCCAAACTGTGTACATTGTACCCATTGAGTAGTTTTTCATCTTCTACCTGCCTCCCACACCCTCACCCTTCCAAGACACCGTTGTCTATCATTCTACACTCTACATCCACATGCACCCATTATTTAGCTCAAAATTGTAACTGAAAAGAAGCAAATTGGTTTTTCTGTGTCTTGCCTGATTCACTAAAATAATGGCCACCAGTTCCATTCATGGTGTACAAAATACATGATTTCATTATTTTTAAAACTGAGTAGTATTCCATTGTGTATATGTATCACATTTTATTTATCCAATCATCGTTTGATGAACACTTAGGTTGATTCCATATGTTCACTATTGTGAATAATTCTGTGATCAACATAAAAGTGTTTTTTTAATAATAATTTCTTTTCCTTTGGGTAGATAAGTAGTAGTGGGATTGCTGAATTGAATGGTAGTTGTATTTTAAGTTCTCTGAGAAACATCAATAATGCTTTCTATAGATGTGCATTAATTTACATTCTAACTAACAGTGTATAAGCATTCCCTTGTCTACACATTCTTGACGTCTTTTTTTTGAAATTATTATTAATGATGGTCTTCCTGACTGGAGTAAGATGATACATCATTGTAGTGTTAACTTGCATTTCCCTGATTATTAGTGATATTGAACATTTTTTCATATATCTGCTGGACATTTGTATGTCTCCTTTTGAAAAGTGTCTATTCAGGTCCTTGCCCATGTTTAAATGAGGTTACTTATTTTTTTTGAGATCCCTGTATATTCTGGATATTAGAACCTTGTTGGATGCACATGTGGTAAATATTTTATCCTATTCTACAGGTTAGCCATCAACTCTATTGAATGTTCCTTTTGCTGTGCAGAAGCTGTATAGTTTTATTTAGTCCTATTTGTTGATTTTTGTTTTTGTGGACTGAGATATTGAGATCTTACCTATGAATTTGTTGCCTAGACCAATGTACAGCAGAGTTTTCCCTAAGTTTCCTTCTATTATGTTTATAGTTTCAGGTCTTACATTTTACTCTTTGATAGATCTTGCATTGGATTTTTTTATATGGTGAGAGATTGGGGTCCTGTTTCATTCTTCTGCATAAAGCTATCCAATTTACCCAGCACTGTTTATTGAAAAGGGTGTCCTTTCCCCAGTGTATGTTCTTGTAACTTTGGCATACATAAGTTGGCTGTACATATTGTCTTTATTTCTGGGTTCTCTATTCTGTTCCATTAAGCTATAAGTCGATTTTCATGCAGCAACATGATTTTGTGGTTACTATATCATTGTTAAGTCAGGAAATGTGATGCCTCCAGATTTACTCTTTGTGCCTAGAATTGCCTTGGTTATTCCGAGCTCTTTTTTGCTTCGTAGTAACTTTAGGATTGTTTTTTTCTCTCTGTGAAAATAATATTGTTATTGTGATAGGAATTGCATTACATCTTATAGATTGCATGAAGCAAAATGTTCATTCAAAAATATCGATTTTTTCAATCCATGAGCATAGGATGTTTTTCCATTTGTTCATGTCATCTACAATTTCTGTCATCAGTGTTTTTGTTTTCTTGTACAGATCTTACACCAGTTTGATTAATTACATTCTTAGGTATTAAATTTTTGGTAGCTATTGTAAATAAGATTGTCTTCTTGATTTTATTCTCACCTGGACGATTATTGGTGTATAAAAATGTGACTAATTTTTGTACATGATTTTGTGACTTGAAACATTGTTGAAGTTTTTATTATTAGATCTAGGAGCCTTTGGGCAGAGTCTATGGAGTTTTCTTGTTTCCATTTCATTCAGTTTAGTTTTGATTGCGGTTAATTTATTTTTCTGCTAGCTTTGGGGTTAGTTTGCTTTTGCTTTTCAAGTTTGACTAGGTGTGATATTAGCTTCTTTATTTGAGCTCTTTCTAATTTTTTAATGTGAGTGCTTAGCAGTATTATCTTTTCTCTTAACACTGCTTTAGCTGCTTTAGCTGTGTCTCAGAGATTCTGATATGTGGTGTCTTTGTTTTCATTAATTTCAAAGAATTTCTTGATTTCTGCTTTAATTTTATTATTTACCCAAAATTCAGGAGCAAATTGTTTAACTCCCATATAATTGTATGGTTTTCAGAGATTTTCTTAGTACTGATTTCTGTTTCTATTGCACTGTTGTCCCATAGTGTTGGTATGATTTTTTTTAATTTTTAATTTGTTGAGAACTGCTTTATGGCAAGTATAAGATAAATTTTAGTGTATGTGCCATTTACAAATGAGAAGAATGTGTATTCTCTTTTTGTTACGTGGATTGTTCTGTAGTTGCCTGTTAGATCCATTTGGTCTAGTAACTAGTTTAGGTCCCAAATATCTTTGTTAGTATTCTTCCCTAATGATCTGTCCAATACATTTGTTGGGGTGTTGAAGTCTTTCACGATTATTGAGTGGTAATGAAAGTCTCTTTGCCAATCTTTAAGGTTTTATTTTATGAATCTGTGTGCTCCAATGTTGGGTGCATATATATTTAGGACAGTTAAGTCTTCTTGTTGAACTGAATTTTTTATCATTATATAATGCCCTGCTTTGTCTTTTTTGATTGTTGTTGGTTTAAAGTTGATTTTGTCTAAAATAAAAATAGCAAGCCCTGCTTTTTAAAAATTTCCTGTGCTTGACATATCTTTCTCCATCCTTTTACTTTGAGCCTATGGGTGTCCTTCCATGTGAGATGGATCTCTTGAAGACAGCCTAGAGTTGGGTCTTGCTTCTTTATCCAACGTGCCACTCTTACCTTTTAGGTAGGATGTTTAACCTATTTATACTTAAGTCTAATATTGATATGCACAGATTTGATTGTCATCATGATGTTAGCTGTTTTTACATGTAGACTTGATTGGGGATTTGTTTTATAATATTATGGTTTATATAATTGAGTTTGCTCAATGACCTTTCATTTCCATGCTGCATGCTCCCTTAAGGACCTCTTGTTATACAGGCCTGTTGGTAATGAATTCACTTAGAATTTGCTTGTCTGAAAAGAATTTTATTTCTCATTTACTCAAATTCTTGGTTGGAATTTCTTTTCCTTAAGGATGCTGAATACAGGCCCCCAATCTCTTCTCTCTTGTAAGGTTTTTGTTGAAAGATCTGCTGTTGGCCTGATGAGGTTCCCTTTGTAAGTAATCTGCCCCTTCTTTCTATCTGCTTTTCATATTTTTTCTTTTGTTCTGACCTTGAAGAATCTCATAACTGTGTGTCTTGGGGATGGTCTTTTCATTTAGTGTCTTGTGGGGGTCCTTTGAACTTCCTGAATTTGCATGTCAATCTCTCTGGGGGGTGCACAGTTTTTGTGGGCAGTATCCTCAAATAGAATTTCCAGGTTACTTGCTCTCTCTCTCTCTCTTTCAAGAATGCAAATGATTTGTAGATTTGTTATCTTTACATAATCTCATATTTCTCAGGAGTTTTGTTCATTTGTAAATTATTTCTTCTAATTTTTTTTTCTGACTGAGTTAATTTGAAGAACCAGCATTCAAACTCAGAAATTCTTTCCTCAGCTTGGTCTATTATGCTGTTAAAACTTTAAATTTTGTTATGAAATATTTGTAGTGAGCTTTTCACTTCAATCAGCTCCGTTCAGCTCCTCATTAAAATGGCTATTTTATCTTTCTTCTCCTGAAACATTTTACTGGTGCTTAGTTTGGGTCTGTGTTCCCACCCAAATGTCATGTTGAATTGTTTTGCCTTGAAGGCATTTCAGAGACCTTCATGGCAGACCCTCCCATCACAGGCCCAGAGGCCTTGGAGTAAAGAATGGTTTCATGGGCCAGGCCCATGGTGTCACTGCCCTGTGCAGCCTCAGGACACTACTGCCTGTATCCCAGCCACTACAGCTCCAGCCATGGCTAAAGGGACCCACATACAGCTCAGGCCACTGCTTTAGAGGGTGCAAGCCATAAACCTTTGTGGTTTCCATGTGGTGGTAAGCCTGTGGGTGCACAGAATGCAAGAGGTGAGGCTTGGGATCCTTTGCCTATATTTTGGAGGTTGTATGGAAAATCTAGAATGTCCAGGCAGAAGCCAGCTGCAGGGATGGAGCCATCATGGAGAACCCATAGTAGAACAGTGAGGAGGGGAAATGTGAGGTTGGAGCCTCCACACAGAGTACCCACTGAGGCACTGCCTAGTGGAACTGTAAGAAAAGGGCCACCATTCTCCAGACCCTGTCATGGTAGAGCCACTGACAGTTTGCACTATGTCTCTGGAAAAATTACAAGCGTTCAACAGCAGCCCATGAGAGCAGCTATGGGGACTGAACCCTGCAAAGCCACAGGGGCAGAGCTGCCCAAGGCCTTGGGAGCCCACCCCTCACACCAGTGAATCCTGGATGTGGAGCGTGAATTCAAAGGAGATTATCCTGGAGCTTTACAGCTTAGTGACTTCCCTGCTGGGTTTCAGACTTGCATGGGGCCTTTAGCCCCCCTCTTTTTTTTTTGGCTGATTTTTCCCTTTTAGAATGGGAATATTTACCTACTACCTTACCCCCATTGTATCTTGGAAGTAACTAATTTTTTATTTTACAGGCTCAGGACAGAAGGAACTAGTCTCATCGCAGATGACACTGTCCAGAATTGGTGGGTTCTTGGTCTCACTGACTTCAAGAATGAAGCCGCGGACCCTCGTGGTGAGTGTTACCGCTCTTAAGGTGGTGCGTCTGGAGTTTGTTCCTTCTGATGTTCGGATGTGTTCGGAGTTTCTTCCTTTTGGTGAGTTCGTGGTCTTGCTGGCTCAGGAGTGAAGCTACAGACCTTCGCGGTCAGTGTTACAGCTCTTAAGGTGGTGCGTCTGGAGTTGTTCGTTCCGGTGGGCTTGTGGTCTCGCTGGCTTCAGGAGTGAAGCTGCAGACCTTTGCAGTGAGTGTTACAGCTCATAAAAGCAGGGTGGACCCAAAGAGTGAGCAGTAGCAACATTTATTGCAAAGAGCGAAAGAACAAAGCTTCCACAGTGTGGAAGGGGACCCGAGCGGGTTGCCCCTGCTGGCTCAGTTAGCCTGCTTTTATTCTCTTATCTGGCCCCACCCATGTCCTGCTGATTGGTAGAGCTGAGTGGTCTGTTTTGACAGGGCGCTGATTGGTGCGTTTACAATCCCTGAGCTAGACATAAAGGTTCTCCAGTCCCCATCAGATCAGTTAGATTTAGAGTATCTATAGGTTCTCCAAGGCCCCACCAGAGCAGCTAGATACAGTGTCAATTGGTGCATTCACAAACCTCGAGTTAGACACAGGGTGCTGACTGCTGTGTTTACAAACCTTGAGCTAGATATAGAATGCCAATTGGTGTATTTACAATCCTTGAGCTAGACATAAAGGTTCTCCAAGGCCCCACCAGAGCAGCTAGATACAGAGTGTAAATTGGTGCATTCACAGACCCTGAGCTAGACACAGGGTGCTGATTGGTGTATTTACAATCCCTGAGCTAGACATAAAGGTTCTCCACATCTCCCCCAGACTCAGGAGCCCAGTTGGCTTCACCCAGTGGATCCTGCACCAGGGCTGCAGGTGGAGCTGCCTGCCAGTCCCGTGCGGCGTGCTCGCACTCCTCAGCCCTTGGATGGTCGATGGGACTGGGCGCCGTGGAGCAGGGGGTGGCGCTCTTCGGGGAGGCTCGGGCCGCACAGGAGCCCATGGAGGGGGTGGGAGGCTCAGGCATGGCGGGCTGCAGGTCCCGAGCCCTGCCCCGTGGGAGGACAGCTAAGGTCCGGTGAGAAATTGAGTGCAGCGCCCGTGGGCTGGCACTGCTGGGGGACCCAGTACACCCTCCACAGCCGCTGGCCTGGGTGCTAAGCCCCTCATTGCTGGGGGCTGGCAGGGCCGGCCGGCTGCTCCGAGTGCGGGGCCTGCCAAGCCCATGCCCACCCGGAACTCCAGCTGGCCCACAAGCGCCGGCGTGCAGCCCAGGTTCCCGCTCGCGCCTCTCCCTCCACACTCCCTGCAAGCTGAGGGAGCCGGCTCTGGCCTTGGCCAGCCCAGAAAGGGGCTCCCATAGTGCAGCGGTGGGCTGAAGGGCTCCTCAAGTGCCACCGAAGTGGGAGCCTAGGCAGAGGAGGCGCCGAGAGCGAGCGAGGGCTGTGACGACTGCCAGCATGCTGTCACCTCTCAACGCTTTGGACTTTGGAGTTTTTGAGTTAACGCTGGAATGAGTTAAGACTTTGGGGGACTGTTGTGAGAAGGACATGAGATTTGAGAGGGGCCAAGGGAGGAAATAATATGGTTTGGGCCTGTGTCCTTGCCAAAATCGCATGTCAAATTTTAATCCCCAATATTGGAGGAAGGGTCTGGTGGGAGGCGATTGGATCATGGGAGCAGAAATCCCCCCTTGGTGCTGTTCTTGTGATACAGAGTGAATTCTCATGAGATATGGTCATTTGAAAGTGTCTGGCCACTCCCCTGCTCTCTCACTTCCTCCTGCTCTGGCCATGTGAAGTGCTGGCTTCCCCTTCACCTTCTGCCATGATTGTAAATCTCCTGAAGCCTCCCAAGAAGCTGAGCAGTTGCTGCCATGCTTCCTGCACAGCCTGCAGAATCATGAGCCAATTAAACCTCTTTTCTTTATAAATTACCTAGTCTAAGGTATTTTTTACAGCAATGTGAGAACTGACTAATACAACTGGATTCCATAGAATCCCTGGAATTTGTTTCAACATACTTCTGAATCTCGAGGACCTTAATCGCCATCCAGACTCCATATTCTATGTCTTTTACTTCAGCTATTTCCTTCCGGTTAGTAACCATTGCTGGGGAGCTACTGTGGTATTTGGAGGTAAGAAGACACTCTGGCTTTTAGAGTTGCCAGAATTCTTGCACTGGTTCTTTTTCATCTCTGTGGACCAATGTTCCCTTTACCTTGGTGTAATTTGAGCACAGTCGGTTGGCTCCACTTCTGCATGTTTTCAGAGGGCCAAGGCTTTGTGCAGCATCTTTATTTTTGGCTGAATTCTTGTCCTTGGTTTCACAGGGGGCTATAGTACTATTATCTAGGTATTTTTGTTGTCGAAGTTTGGGCTGTGATCCAGTAGATGGCGTAAAGCATAATGCCCCTTAGGTGGGCTTTTGCTCAGCCTTGTAGCTCCTCTGTATTTTCTCCTGTTTGTAGCCATGCTCCCCTTCAGGGCTCTGAAAGTGTAAGCTCCTCTCTTACTTGAGTGCTGGCTATAGATCTTAGCTTGTCACTCTTGGGCTGTGCACCACAGCCATGGGGCAAGCTCAAGCTTTTTTCCCTCTCCAGCTTGGGGGAAGCAGGGACTAGGACTTTGGTAGCGGTAATGGGAGAAGGCCTTTTCCTTGTCACTTGGAGCTCCACCCTAGACCAATGAAGAGCATCTGCCAATGGGAACAATCAGCCCAAGGCATGGTGGCTGCATTTCAGGCCCAAGCCATGGGTCCCTGCCTGGTGAAGAGCAGGGGGTTGGGGACTCACTGAGAAGAGAGACTCATCTCAATTCCCTGTGGTGACTGTAGCATGCTGGAGGTATGAGTAAAGCACTCAGGCTGCTTGTTTCTTCCCCAGTTAGAGGGCAGTAAGGGTATTACTGCTGCATTGGCAGTGGCAGAAGGGAGGGGGATTGTCTCTGATATTTACTCCTCAGACAAGTGCAGAGCCCCCACCAACTGATGTGCTGTGCCCTGGCAGGGGCAGGGCAGCTGTGCTAGGGGGCCAGGTTGAGAGACCCTGGCCACCGAGGAGTTACAGGATCAGGGGTTCACGTGCAACACAGCCTGGCCACTCTTCTGGAAGGCAGCTGTGTTATGCTGGAGGCCTGCAATAGTCCTTCGTCTCTCTGCTCCCTATGGAACCTGAAGGCAGTTGGGTTGGGGGCTGCAGCAGCAGCAAAAATGTCAGACCTGTGTTTTACCTCTGGGAGTTCTGTCCCAGGGAAATGCAGAACTGCCACTGGCCTAAGAGCTCAGGCAGCTTGGGGTGGCTGTGCTAAGGTCCTAGGCCAATTGTCTTTGTCTACTGAGGTGTAGCAGAGGCCAAACCTGCAGACCATTCACTCCTCAGCACCATGGATGGGGCCCCTTTCCTGGGGAGTGTGGAAGAGCCTGGCCTCCCTTGTTGGTAGAGCTACAGTCACTGGTGTCAAGGTGCTCAGGGGTCCAAGGACCCTGGGACTCTGTGTGTCTTAGTGGAGGCTCTGCCCGTACTCCATGCAGCATTCTCTGTCACTCTGGAGGTCCCAGGGAGGGAAGAGGATCAGGGGAGATCTCCTATGCCCAGGTTTGCAAAGGTCTGTGGCAGAAGTGTGTCTGTGAGAAGAGCCAGGGGCTCTTGCTCACTCACCATTTCCCTATGGTAAGGAGCCTCCCTTGGTTCCATGCCAATCCCAGGTGGGTGGCTGTCCTATCTCACTTCTCTGTTCTCCGTGGGTCCTGTTGCTTCCTTAATGAATCACAAAGTGTTCTTCTGGGCAATTCAGTTCAAAAAATAGTGTTTACTCACCACACTATCTCCTCTCTCTGGGAGTGGCACACACTAGCTGCTTCTAGTCAGCCATCTTCTGGCCTTTATCACTTGAAGGCATGTTTTTTCTATGCTTAAGTTGTTGAGGGTGTTTAGTATGAAGACACACAGGATTTCATCAAATGCTTTTTTTACATCTATTGAGATGCTCATATGAGTTTTGTACTTAATTTTGTTTATATGATGTTCATATTTATTGATTTGCATATGTTGAATTATCCTTGCATTTCTGGTATAAAACCCACTTGATTGTCATGTATTATCTTTATGATACACTGTTGGATTTGATTGGATATTATTTTGGTGAGGATTTTGCATCTATGTTAATCAGGAATACTGGTCTGCAGTTTTCTTCTTTCATTGTGTGCTTGTCTGTTTTTAGTATAAAAGAGATATTGGCCTTGTAGAATAAGTTAGGGATAATTCTCTCTTTGTTTTTTTTTTTTGTGACAATTTCAGGATGATTTCTATTAGTTCTTCTTTGCATGTTGGTAGAATAATTCAGCTGCTAATCCATCTGGTCCTGGGCTTTTCTTTGTTGGGAGATTTTTAAAAACTGATACAGTCTCACTACTCATTATTATTGGTCTATTCAGATTTTCTATTTCTTTTTGATAAATCTTAAAAAGTGGTATGTTTGGGGAATTTTTCTGTTTCCTCTAGGTTTTCCAGTTTGTGAGCATACAGTTGGTAATAGTCTCTGATGATCGTTGTATTTATGTGGTATCAGTTGTAATGTCTTTTGTTATATTTGATTTTGTTTATTTGGATCTTCATTCTTATTTTCTTGGTTAGACTAGCTAGGAGTTTATCAATTGTTTTCATCTTTTTGATGAACCAACTATTTATTTATTTAATCCTTTGTAATTTTTTCTTTATATCATTATATCTTTTATGTTTCTTATTTATTTTCTTTAGCAAATTTGGGGTTTGGTTTATTCTTGTTTTTCTAGTTCATTGAGGTATGATGTTTGGTTGTTTATTTTTAATCTTTCTACTTTTTATGTAAGCATTTAAGGCTGTAAACTTCACTCTTTGCACTACTTTGTTGTATCTCCGCAGTTTTGGTAAGCTGTATTTCCATTTTTAGTTGTTTCAATAAATTTTTAAATTTACATCTTATTTGTTGGGCCAATGGTCATTCATATATGTGTTTTATAATTTCCATGTATTTGTATAATTTCTAAAGATTTCTTTGGTATTGTTTTCTACTTGTATTCCACTGTGGTCTGAGTAAATACTTGATATGATTTCTATTTTGCTTTTAATTTGTTGAGACCTGTTTTGTGGCCTAATATATAGTCTATCTAAGAGAATATTCCATGTGCTGATGAAAACTATCTGTATTATGTGATTGTTGGGTAGAATATTCTATAAATGCATATTAGGTCTATTTGGTCTAATGTGCAATTTAAATCCAGTGGGTTATTTTTTGTTGTTGATTTTATGTCTTGATGATCTGTCTAGAATTTGAGTGGGTTGTTGAAATCCTCACTATTATTTTATTGCTGTCCATCTCTTTCTTTGGGTCTGGTAACATTTGTTTTATGAATCTGGTACATATATGAATGGGTACATATATATTTTGAATTATTATATTCTCTTGCTGAATTGATAGCTTTATCATTATATAATGACCTTTTTAAAAACTGGTTTCAATTTAAAGTCTGTTTTATCTAATATTAACATAGTTATGCTTAATTTTGTGTTTTGTTTGTGTGGAATATCTTTTTCCACATCTTTACTTTCAGTCTTTCTGTATCTTTACAGGTAAGGTGAATTTCTTGTAAGCAGTATATAATTAGATTATGATTTTTTTAATCAGTTATGTCAATCTATATCTTTTAAGTGGAACACTTAATCAATTTACATTCATGGTTAAAACTGATATGTGAGGTTTCGTTCCTGTTATATTCTTAATTTTTTTTTATTTTTTTCTATATCTACTTATCTGTGATTCAGTGGAACTCTGTAGCATTATTATTTGATTTCATTCTTTCTTATTTTTTATTTTTAGTTTTTTAGTGAGTCTCGCTCTGTCACCCAGGCTAGAGTACGGTGGCATGATCTTGGCTCACTGCAACATCCACCTCCTGGGTTCAAGTGATTCTTCTGCCTCAGCCTCCCATGTAGCTGGGACTACAAGTGCCCACCACCACCCCCGACCTCAAGTGAGCTGCCCACTTCAGCCTCCCAAAGTGCTGGGATTACAGGCATGAGTCACTGCACCTGGCCCCTTATTATTTGATTTATTTCTCTTTTTTTGTGTGTAATTGCTTTACCTGTGAGTTTTATACATTCATATGTTGTTAGAGTGGTGAATGTTATTTTTTCATTTCTAGTTAGGACTCTTTTGATTATTTCTTGTAGGACTAGTCTGGTGGTGATGAATTCCCTCAAAATTTGTGTGGCTGGGAAAGATTTTATTTCTCCTTCATTTATAAACCTTAATTTTGCTGGCTATAGAGTTCTGGGCTAGAAGTTTTATTTCTTTCAGCAGTTCTGACCTGCCTTTCCATTCTCTTCTGTCCTGTATGATTTCTTCTGAGATGTCTGCTTGTTAGTCTGATGGGCTTTCTTTATAAGCAACTAGATGCTTTTCTCTTGTTAATTTTAGAATCCTTTCTTTCACTTTGACTTTAGACTGATTACAATTTGTGGTAAGGCCCTTTTTGCAATAAATTTCCTAGGGATTGTTGGTCCTACTGGTCCTACTATATCTGGATGTTTAAATCTCTTGCTAGACTTGGGAAATTTTCTTAATTATTTTATTAAATAGGTCTTCAACATATTTTAATTTGTATTCACCCCTGGGGAATATAATTCTTAAGTTCAATTGCTTGATGTAGTCTCAAATGTGTTGAAGCCTATGCACATTCTTTAAATTTCTTTTTCTTTATTTTTGTCTGACTGCATTATTTCAAAAGACCTTTTCTGAAGTTGTGAAATTATTTTGCTTGATCTTATCATTGTTGAGGATTTTGAAATTTAAAAAAATTCATTCAATGAAGTTTTGAGGCCAAAAATTTTTGTTTGTATGTACGTGTGTGTGTGTGTGTGTGTTGTTTTTTTTTTTTTTTTTCAGATATAAATCTCCCTGGTAAATTTCTCATTTATATCCTGAATTTTTTTTTTATTTCTTTGTATTGGTTTTTAAATTTCTCTTGCATCTCATTGAACTTCTTTAAAACCAGTGTTGTGAATTTATTATACGACATTTCAATGACTTTTTTTTGTTAACACCTATTGCTGGAGAACGATTGTGTTTCTCTGAAGGTGTCATATTACTTTCATTTTTGCTCTGGAGCAATAGTTGCTTCTTTTTAATTTAAAATTGCTTTCATGGGAGGGGATTTTTTTTTCTTGAACATATCACTATGATATTTACTTGGTATGGCATTTCGCTCTGGTTCTTTGCAGTGATGAAGACTGTGTAAGATTTCCTTGGCTATACATAACCTTAGTATCTGTGGATTGCTCAGTGAGTTAGGGTGCAGTCATGGGTGGGGGATGTGGGGAAGTTGTGCTGAGGACTGGAATGCCTAATAAGTTCTTCAGGTTTCGTTGGTAGTAGTGGTGGGCTCAGCGTGTTTATCATTGTGACCTGGGGTAATGTATGCTGGCACCTGAGGTGGCAGTTCCAGGCAGGCTGGTTCCTGGGCTTCTGAGTGGCTTTCTCAGATGCCAGTAGTAGCAGTGGTGCAGTAAGGAGGTGAGTGGGCTTTTGGCATCCTTGGGACCTGGGGTGTGGTGGGCGATGGCAGTAGCAGTGGTCATGAGATCTTTTTGTAGTTCCTGAGTGTTTTTGTCCTAGCAGTTGTTATAATGGTAATGAAATATATGGGCTATCCTCTAAGCCAGTAGGTGGCACTTGCAGGTAAAAAAAATAATAATAATACAGCTGTAGGGGTAGTGGTAGGATGTATAAATCTGACCTGTGTTCCCTGAGGGAAGTGCTTGGGTGTCGCACGTGGTGGATTGATTTGTGGTACACCCGTGAGCATGGATCCCACACTGTCTCAGAGAATGGGGAGAAGTTTGGCAGAGCTGAACCAGGCGACTTTGAACCCGACCTCCTAATGGCAGGTACAGGCACCACCCTTGTCAGGACAGGACAAGGCAATCCTCAGGGTGCCCAGCTCCACCAGTGGCTAGATCTCACTCCACACTCAATTCTCAGAACTACTTGTGTTAACCCATCCTGCAGTAAAGTCCCATTTCCATAATTGCCTCCTAGGCATCCCTAACAGCCAGGACCAATGCTGCTACTCTCAAGGACCATGCACAGTTGGCTCAGAGCTAGGGTCAAGAATGGCATCCCAGGTCTATAAAAGGGCATGAGACACTCCTGAAGTAGTTCCTTCTCACAGTCTTCTGGCTGCTTCTCAAGCTAAATTCAGGGATTGGGAGGGTCAGGTTCTCCCCTTGTTCCTTAACTTGCACAATTCCCCAGTAGGAAAGTGGACCACAGAAGCACACTCACTCACTCTTTCCCATATTGAGGATTCGCACCCAGCTCCTGGCTGATCCTGGCCACTCAGGCTGCCCATTTTCTTTTTTCCTCCCAGATTTGAAGACTTCCCTTCAACTTTCTGTTGAGCTCCTGTGTTCCTTCCTGATTAATGTATTCAAAGTGTGATTGTCTACATACTATTTTGGTTCTGCCAAATGGAGGAGGAATGCTTGAAATGCTTCTAGTCAGCCATCTTGAAGACAAAAAAAGGAAAAACAACAACAACAAAAAACCCAAAACAGTTCTGGTAGATGATGATGATATTTTGATTAGTTAAAATCGTAAAACCATCTATATACTCATGATAACATTCATGGTTAAAAGAAACACGTAATACCCAAGTATAAATTTTTAATCACCATGATGAAACAACAGTATATGCTATCTCCTTTTTTGTTGCACATTTTACATACTAAATATATGTGCTGTATTTTTAGAATAAGGACAGGATTGAATATTTTAAATGAGTGTAAATTGATTTGGAACATTTTAAAGCACAACATTCACTTATCTGAATAACTCAGTTTGATGTTGATATAAATAATCATATAGAATATCTACTAATGGTTATTAATTTAAAATTGTAAGTGCCTATTCTGTAGAGGAATATGACTTCAAGTCCTATAATGGCTTATACTTGGCTTTATTTACTTTCTGAATATTCATGCTAGATGGTCCACTCAATAAATGCTCTACTCAGTCACCTGATTTGAACTTGTTTCTAACATGACTGTTGTGAATTACAGCTTCATAACAAATCAGACATTACCTTTGAGGTTAGTGAAATCTTTAAGTAATTCCTATTCTTGATTTTAGCATTTTCTCAGAGTCCCTAATCTAGGGAGGCACAAAGTATTTTTGAGATTCACTATGTCAAGAAAAGGGCACCCATCATTAATTAATACCTGCCATAACTAATGTATTAATGGAGACCGCCAAGTGTGAGAAAGATCATTTTATAAGAAATTATAAATTGGACAATTATGACCTCATCTGGAGGTCATTCCTGGCCTTCCAGAATATCTGAACAGAAATCTGAGGATGGCCCCTGAGACTTCATTATTTTTGCTTTTATGGTTATCAGAGAATGAAAATTTGGCTTTTGAATGTCATCATTTACTTATTTTTAACATTTCTTTAAAATGAGAGCCCTTTTATAGTTCCTGATGACATGTTTGTCATACATTACATTTAATAATACTTAATAAAATTATCTTAAGTTATTAACAGGTAATAACTTAAAATGACATGCTTTGGATGTTTACTGAAGTCATATGACCATTACCAAATTAGACGAGAATTGTATTTTTTTACACACGTTTGTTTTCTTGTTAACAATGTTTTAGTAATAGGATAAGCCTCTGTTGACTTGTACCAATTAGACTTAAATTTTACAATTGTTTCCACAATTAAATTTGACTGCTTTAGTACAAAAATATTCATATTAGTATACAGAGGGAAATAAAACTTTTATCACATAATGTAACATAATACTATTTAACATATAATGTCGCATAATATACACCGTAATATGATATACTATCCTATAGCATAATATGATAAGATATAATATAATATGTATTACTGGGTTTGTAACAAACATGTCTTCTGAGTTTTGCGAAAGTTACAATTCCGTGGTGTTCCAAACTACTGCTTCCACAAAAACAAACAAAGAAACAAAATACCCATCAATTTTGAATATATCTTTCCCTATACAATATGTTATGTCAATTATTTGTGGTTTTGTTTATTTGTGTGTGTGAGTGATATGTTTACTAATTTGCATGTTTTAGTCATTCTTTTTTGAATTGACCCTTTTATTGTTATATAATGATCTTCTTTGTCTCTTTTTACAGTTTTTGATTTAAACATATTTTATCTAATACAGGTATTCTAATCTCTTTTGATTTCTATTTGAACAGAATATGTTTTTCCATTTCTTCACTTTCAGTCTATGTGTGTCTTTACACCTGAAGTGAGTCTCTTATAGACAGCATACAGTTGGGTTATGTTTACTTTTCATCCATTCTTTAGCTAAATGTCTTTTTATTGGAGAATTTGATCCATTTATTTTAAAGGTGATTATTGCTATATATTGACTTTACACTGCGAATTTGCTATTTTTTTCTACTTGTTTTGTAGACTCTTTTTCCCTTTCTTCTTTTTTTTGCTATTATCTTCCTTTATTGTTAAATAATTTTCTCCAGTGGTATATTTTTATTTTTTGAATTTCATTTTTTTGTGTGTGTCTACTGTAAGTCTTTGCTGTAGTTACCATGAAGCTTTAAAAATTACACATTAAATAGCTTATTTAAGCCAATAATAACTTAAGTTTGATCACATAAAATACCTCTATACTTTTACTCTACTTCCATGATATTTTACATTTTTATGTGATGATTTACATCTTTTTATATTTCCTATTGCTTAAACAATTATTATAGCAATTCTATTTTTGATAGTTTTGTCTTTATATTACAGATATAAGTGAATTACACATCACCATTACAGTAGTAGAGTATTCTGAATTTAACTATGTGCTTACTTTTTTCAGTGAGTTTTATACTTTCAGATGTTTTTATGTTACTCAGTATCTTTTTTTCTTTGAACTTGAAGACTTCCTTTATCATTTCTCATAAGATGGGTCTCATGTGCACAATGGGCAAGCTGGTTACATAGGTATACGTGTGCCATGTTGGTTTGATGTACTCATCAACTCGTCATTTACTTTAGGTGTTTATCCCAATGCTATCCCTCCCCCAGTCCCCCACCCCCAGTGTGTGATGTTCCCCTCTGTGTCTCCATGTGTTCTCATTGTTCAACTCCCACTTATGAGTGAGACATGCGGTGAATGGTTTTTTTCTTCTTGTGTTACTTTGCTGAGAATGATGGTTTCCAGTTTCATCCATGTCCCTGCAAAGGACATGAACTGATCCTTTTTTATGGCTGCATAGTGTTCCACGGTGTATATATGCCACATTTTCTTTATACAGTCTATTATTGATAGAACTTAAAGTATAATTATATATATATATATAAAAGATGGGTCTCATGAAGCTTACTGCTCAGCTTTTATTTATCTGGAAAATTCTTTCATTTCTTTTTTTTTTTGAGACGGAGTTTCACTGTTGCCCAGGCTGAAGTGCAGTGGCACGATCTCGGCTCACTGCAAGCTCCGCCTTCGGGGTTCATGCCATTCTCCTGCCTCAGCCTCCCAGGTAGCTGCTGGGACTACAGGTGTCCACCACCACACCTGGCTAATTTTTTTGTATTTTTAGTAGAGACAGGGTTTCACCATGTTAGCCAGGATGGACTCGATCTCCTGACCTCGTGATCCACCCGCCTTGGCCTCCCAAAGTGCTGGGATTACAGGCATGAGCCACCGTGCCCGGCTGGGGATCACCTTTTGAAGTCCAGGGAAAAGTCCTCTGCTCACTTTCCTCTCTTTCCCCGAAGCAAAGGATATGTCTTTCCATGGTGTACTGCCTGGGGCTGCGGGGAGGGTTGATACGGTTAGTGTAAAACAGTCTTTCCTACTCTCTTCAATGCCTTTTCAATGTGTCTTTTCTTATGATTGTGGTGCAGTCGGCTATTGTGGTCTCTCACCTGGTTTCCTTAGCTCTTGTGAAGTTACTTTTGAGTGTAGATAGTTGTTCATATTGACATTTCGGCAGCAGGAAGACCTCTGAAGAATCTTATTTTCCCACCATCCTCTAGTTCTCTCGTTTATTTTTGAATCACATAATGATTTTAATTTGTCGCTTTCTTTTCAGAGATTGGGCACATGCATGTATTCAGATAGAAAACTTCCACAATGATTTGAAAAAATGTTTTTTAAAAAAATACTTATTCTATGTGGGTATTACTTTTATTTTTATATTAAAAAATCCCTCTATAATAGTGTTGTGATTATTGCATGGTAATGGAAAAGCTGTACTTTATACATTACATAGCTTGCTCTGTCCCTCAAATCTGATTGGTTTTTACACTGCAAACATAATTATCTTTTTGAAATGTAAATCTAGTAATATCACTGAATTTGTAAAATGTATTTTACATCTTATTATTCATAGACTAAAAACACAAACATTTAACTTGGCCTACAAAATCCAGTACTTTCTATTCCTTGTAAAATCTTTTCACTTTATCTCATACTTTTTGTTCCCAGCTGTCTATGCTCCAACTTCACCGGACAGGTGTGGGTTTCTCAAACATTCAGTGCTCTTTCCTGTGATATTGGCTTTCCTGTCTGTTCTCTTGCTAGAAATGCCCTCTGAAGAGCCCTATTTCTTTCTCAAACATTAAACTTTGTCTGTTTAACTTCTAACAGTTCTTCATTTTTACAGCTTAAAAGGTATGCTTTTTCAGAAAACCTTCATTAGCTTCCAAATTAGTGAGGTGCACTGCATGTGTTATGAATAGTATTTTGGACTTTTATTTTATCACGATTATTTCAATTTTCTAATTTTGAATTTACTTGGGTGAGTATTTGTGTTCTGTCCCTAGACTGTGAACTGTCAAAGGGTAGAATCTATCAACTTTTCTTACCTTCTTATATATGACCAATGCCTGCTCGTAAGAGGTACTCAATAAATATATGTTAAATGAATGAATAGGTAGTTGATACCTTAGAAAATGCTTGAACCTAGATTAAGATACCAACAACACTCATGAGAATACAATATTTGAATATCTATACTATCTATAAAGGTGATGTGCTCCCGAAGAAATTCCCACTAAAGGCCAGGCATGGTGTTTCACGCCTGTAATCCCAGCACTTCAAAACGCCGAGGTGGACAGATTACCTGAGGTCAGGAATTCGAGACCAGCCTGACCAACATGGCAAAACCCCATCTGTGCTAAAAATACAAAAATTAGCCAGGCGTGGTGGTGGATGCCTGTAGTCCCAGCTACTAGGGAGGCTGAGGCTGGAGAATGGCGTGAACCCGGGAGGCGGAGCTTGCAGTGAGCCGAGATCTTGCCACTGCACTCCAGCCTGGGTGACAGAGCGAGACTCTTAAAAAAAAAAAAAGAAATTTCCCGCTAAATTTAAACTGATTTTGAGATTTTGAGATCTAAATCTCATTGTCTAAACTAAAATAATTTCACAAATTGCAAGTAGATATGTTAGATTGTACCTAACCTTGCCTAGCCCGATTATACTGAAATTATTACTTGCTCTTCTTTTCTGTTGTATTGTTGTTGTAGGGGTTATTTACTTATATAGTCACATTGGGTAACACAGATTTGAAAGTACTAAGTCATACAATATTTAACATGAAATTCAAACAGCTTCTAGAAATATGAAGCCACTAAAATTTCTGTTCTTGACCTTCTGATTTACATATGAAGAAAATTGGTGTTGGAATAGTTTTTATTTACTTTCAATGAAAGTAACTGAGTTGAAGGTAGGTATATCAGGATCACATGTGTGAGGGAGTATTTTCCAACTGCATATTTTCAAGCATCACTATCCTGAGAACATTTTAAGATGCCAAGCATCTCTGAAGTGACATGCCCCCACTCATCTCTAAACCTTTAAGAGGATCAATGCGAAGGTATATTATTTGCTGTTGCTGGATGTATGTGAAACTTGTTAAATATTTTGTAGTTGCAAATGTATTGAAAGGCACTGACTTAAATAGGAGAACAGTACCATAAGAAAGGCAAAGTATTATTAGAAATCCCAACACTCTTTCTCATATATATATAAAATATGCACTCTTTCTCTTCTTATTTTTCTGTCACTGTCATTTAATGAATCTTTTAGGTTATTAGTAATGAGGGTTTATCCCTAACTCCCAGGCCCTCGTGATAACTAAAATTCATTTCTTTTCAGTTCTAAGTTAATATTATCTCTTTTAGTATTCTCTGATTTTAGACAGAAATGATTACTGTATTCAATAAAAGGATAAATAAGACTAAAACTCAAGAACAAAGGAAGAATTGTCTGTAGCTTTTAAGTCTTAGACAAATCCACATTGAAGTATTACCTGCTCAGAATTTGTGTTTGCCATTTCAACTGAAGAGCTTTAAACGTAAGATGCAAGTGATAGATGGGTAAAATCTGTACATATTTATAGTGTGCTGATTGGAACTAATTACAGAAGCACATAAATGTGGAATTTATTTTCAAGAAAGCTGGAATCAAATTTATGGTGCCATTTGCATTCAGTTAGCTCTACAAGGAACCTTCCTTTATTTTTAACTTTGAAAAAAAATGATTTTTTTCTCAACCAGTTGCTAAATGGCAGCTTGAATTCCGAATTCAACTTTGATGTTTAGTTGATATGAGAAAATGAAAAGTAAATTAATTTTCTTACCAGTAAGGCTCACAAAAAAATTAATGTTTACCTCAGAACCTTGACATTTACACAATAAGAAGCTTCAATGTCTTTTATTTTATGGAGAGTCTAATACATATTAGATTTCTTCACAAATATGCCAGCTCTTTTTTCTTTTTAGTCGCTTTGTATGTTTGCACTTTCCCATCTTTCTGAAGTTGTTTCTTCTTGTGATTATTTCCAGTGAAATGGGACCAGAAATGATTTGTCTCATTTACAAGTGATTTAAATTTCCAGGTGATTTAAATCTATTTAAAATTCAGAGAATGCTTTGTGACATTGTTTGCTTATTTGTTTCCTTCTAGAGAGAGAACATTTCTGATAGTGGCTACTTTATTAGGAGGATAGTGACACAGTTCAGAGACTCTAAATGACTATTTTTAAAAATGTAACTTGGGAGAAAAATTAAGAAACAAAAGCAAAAACATACAACCATTGTAGCTTTAAGCCACTGAGTGTTAGTGGTTGTTTGTTATTGCCACATAAGCTAATCTTGCCTGATTGATTCATATCCCTTACAACATCGCTCAAACTATGATAAAATATGGCTAAAACCACAAAACTTTGCTAAATAATCCCCATAAGCATGATTGCATGAAACAGCCATTTGTTGACCATTCCAGAGGGTGATTTTTAGGCAAGGTATATAATTTTCTTAGTTCTTGTTACCAAATTTGAAATTCATGTTTGACAGAAACCTTTCAAATATAATTTTTAACAATACTTTTGCTGTATATTGCATTTTAAAGATAACACATCAATAATATATTGCAATTCTGTATATAGGTAGTTAAGAACTTCATAATACAACTTTCAAAATGCCATATATTTATTTGCTCTCAGTTGCTAAAACTTCTGTGATCAATTAAAAATGTTAACTTTCCCTTTTCATTTCTCTTATTCATTTTGTAGTCTAACCACTGTAGTGTCCACCTAATTCTCTTATGTATTCTATTGTAGAATAATGAAAAACAAATCCCCTTAACTGGCTTCCGCTTTTCCTTCATGATAGACCCATTTAATATATTTGTAGCTCTGCTTATTTCCATTTCTCCTCCCCCTCTGGCTTGTGGAGCTCTTTGCTGTGTATACACCACAGTAAATGAAATATAAATAAGCAGCTTCAACTGAGTGCTCAACAATAACAAAGGGACATTTTGTCGTATTTCTTTTTCTACTTTCTGAAATAACTCGATTATATCTTCTCTATTCTCCTCAAATCCCACATTTTTTACCCTCCTTTTTTTTTTCTAGTCTTACATGTCATGGAGATAATAAATATTTATAAAAGAATTTCCATAATTTCTAGACCAGAACTTGATTATACCTTCGCTATTCTCCTTAAATCCCATATTCCTTTTTTGTTTGTTTGTTTGTTTGAGACGAAGTCTGGCTGTTGTTGCCCAGAATGGGGTGCAATGGTGCGATGTCTGCTCACTGCAACCTCCACCTCCCAGGTTCCAGCAATTCTCCTGCCTCATGAAATTACAGGTGCCCACCACCATGCCTGACTAATTTTTGTATTTTTAGTAAAGACAGGGTTTCACCATGTTGGCCAGGCTAGTCTCAAACTCCTGACATCAGGTGATCCACCCGCCTCGACCTCCCAAAGTGCTGGGATTACAGGCGTGAGCTATCGTGCCCGGCCTTAAATCCTGTATTCTTTTACCCTCCTTTTTTTTTTTTTCTAGTCTTACATGTCTTGGAGATAATAAATATGTATAAAATTTTTTCTTAACTTCTGGACGCTAAACCTATGACTCTAGCTGCCTCCGTATTTACTTCATTTCCTCTTGACACAAAATATTTATGTGCCTCATGAGATTTCATGAACAATAGAGCACATATTTGATGATGTTCCCATAAAATAATAGTGGGGCCTAAAAATTCTATACCCTAGTGACATCATAGTCATCATAATGCTGACTGTAACATAATACATTAGTCACTTCTTTGTGATGACATTGGTGTAAAAAACTACTATGTTGCCAGTCATATAAAAGTATAACACATACAAATATAATCATAATAAATGTTACCCTATTACTGGTTTATGTATTTATTACACTATACATTTTATGATTATTTCAGAATGTACTGCTTCTACTTATTTTTTTAAGAAAGTAAATGTAATACAGCTGCAGGCAGGTCCTTCAAGAAGCTTTGTGGAAGAATGCATTGTTATCTTAGTAGATGACAGCTCCATGTGTGTTATTGTCCCTGAAGACCTTCCAGGGGGACAGGATGTGGAAGTGGAAGACAGTGATACTGATGACCCTTACCTTGTGTGTATAGGCTTAGAATAGCATGTATGTTTGTGTCTTACTTCTCAACAAAAAATGTTTAAAAAGTAAACAATAAAAATTAAAGAAACTAAACTAGGGGAAAGCTTATAGAACATGAATAAAAGAAAGAAAATACTTTTGTACAGTTGTAAAATGTGTTTGTGTTTTAAGGTGTGTTGTACAAAAGAATCAAAATGTTAAAATAATTTAAAAGTTTATAAAATAAAGTTTCAGTAAGTGAAGTTTAACTTACTATTGAATGAAAATTATTTTTTTAGAAATTTAGTATGGCCCAAGTGTACAATGTTTATAAAGTCTATGGTAGTGTACATTATTACCCTAGGATTTCATATTCGTTTATCACTCACTTACTGACTCACTCAGAGCAACTTCTATTTCTGCAAGCTCCATCCATGCTAAGTGCCCTATACATGTGTAGCATTCTTTATCTTTTATGCCATATTTTAATTGTACCTTTTCTATGTTAAGATTCATTTATATACACAAACATCATTTTGTTACAGTTGCCTACATTATTGAGTAGAGTAATATGCTGTACTCTTAGTACAGTAGTAACATGCTGTACTGCAGAATTGAGTAGACTGACATGCTGTACTGTCTGTAGCCTAGAAGCAAAAGGCTATACCGTATAGCCTGAGTGTGCAGTAGGCTACCCTGTCTAGTTTTGTGTGAGTACACTCTGTGATGTTTGAATGAAGGCAAAGTTGCCTAAGGACACATTCCTCAGAATGTGTACCCATTGGTAAGCAACACTGTACATAGCCAAGGTGATTACTTCTTTATATGCACTTCACTCCATATACTGTTAGCTTCTGCAACTATCCTGCATTTCATCTGCTGCTGCCTGTTCTGGGTCCTAATTTATCTGACTTCTTTCTTGTGTATGTACATTGTCTCTCCCACACCTATATACTTCTCAAAGCATCAAACTTGCCTAACAGGGCTGTAAAAAATAAATAATATAATATTTTTTTAAAGTCTTCCATATTTTCATTTTGAAAAAAAATCCCTTCATAAGTATTTATTCCAAGTAAATTTAAAAAAAATCTTCTTTCTCATTTGCTAAGTTGGAAAGATTTAGCTAGAAAATCTCTTTATTATAAGTGGAATAAAGTAGATAAAATTAAAAATGAGAAAAAGAACCAATGATATGGACTGGCTGTTTCCCCATCCAAGTCTCATCTTCAATTTTAGTTCCATAATTCTCATGTGTCATGAGAAGAACCCATTGGGAGATAATTGAATCACGGAGGTGGTTACTTTCATGTTCTTCTCATTATAGTGAGTGAGTTTTCAAGAGATCTGATGGTTTTATAAGAGGCTTTTGCTGCTTTTGCTTGGCACTTCCCCTTGCTGCCATCATATGAAGAAGGACATGTTTTCTTCCCCTTCCACCATGATTGTAAGTTTCCTGAAACCTTCCCAACCCTGTGAAACTATGAGTCAATTAAATCTCTTTCCTTTATAAATAACCCAGTCTTAGGTATGTCTTTATTAGCAGCATGAGAATGAACTAATACAGTAAATTGGTACTGAGTAGTGGAGCACTGCTGTAAAGATGAAAGTGAGAAAGCAACTTTGGAACTGGGTAACAGGCAGAGGTTGGAACAATTTGGAAAGCTCAGAAGACAGGAAAATGTGGGAAAATTTGGAATTTGCTAGAGACTTGGAGGTCTCAGAAGACAGGAAGATTTGGGAAAGTTTGGAACTTCCTAGAGACTTATTGCATGGCTTTGACCAAACCAAAATGCTGATGATGATATGGACAATAAAGTCCAGGCTGAGGTGGTCTCAGATGAAGATGAGAAACTTTTTGGGAACTGGAGCAAAGGTAACTCTTGTTATGCTTTAGTGAAGAGACTGGTGGCATTTTGTCCCTGCCCTGGAGATCTGTGGAAATTTGAACTTGAGAGAAAGATTTAGGTTATCTGGCAGGAGACATTTCTAAGCAGCAAAGCATTCAAGAGGTGACAGAGCATAAAACTTTAGAAAATTTGCAGCATAATGATGAGATAGAAAAGAAAAACCCATTTGCTGGGGAGAAATTCAAGCCGACTTCAGATATTTGCATAAGTAATGAAGAGCTGAATGTTAATCACCAAAAGGATGGGAAAAATGTCTCCAGTGCATATCAGAGATATTCATGACAGCTCCTCCCATCACAGGCATGGAGGTCTAGGGAAAAGAGGCCTTCCCTGGAGGCCTAGGGGAAAAGTCCATACCTGGGCTGGGTCCAGGTCTCTGCTGCTGTGTACAGCCTTGGGACTTGGTACGCTGTGTCCCAGCTGCTCCAGCCGTGACTAACAGGGGCAAATGTACAGCTCAGGCCATTGCTTCAGACGGTGCAAGCCCCAAGCCTTGGCAGCTTCCATGTGGTGTTGGACCTGCAGGTGAACAGAAGTCCACAACTGAGGTTTGGGGACTTCTGCCTAGATTTCAGAGGATGTATGGAATGCCTGGATATCCAGGCAGAAGGCTACTGTGGGGATGGAACCCTCACGGAGAAACTCTGTTAGGGCAGTGAGGAAGGGAAATGTGAGATTGGAGCCCCCACACAGAGTCCCCATTGGGGCGCTGCCTACTGGAGCTGTGAGAAGGCCACCGACCTCCAGACACCAGAATGGTAGATTCACTGACAGCTTGCACTGTGAACCTGGAAAAGCCACAGGTGCTCAACACCAGCCCATGAAAAGAGCTGGGAGGGGGGCTTTACCCTGCAAAGCCACAGGGGCCGAGCTGTGCAAGGCTGTGGGAGCCCACCTCTTGCATCAGCATGACCTGCATGTAAGACATTGAGTCAAGAAGATCATTTCGAAACTTTAAGTTTTAATGATTTCCCCATTGGATTTCAGACATTTATGGGGTCTGTGGCCCCTTGGTTTTGGCCATTTTCTCCCATTTGGAATGGCTGTATTTACCCAAGGTGCCTGTACCATCATTGTATCTAGGAAGTAACTACATTGCTTTTAATTTTATAGGCTCATAAGTGGAAAGGACTTGCCTTGTCTCAGATGAGACTTTGGATTCAGGCTTTTGAGTCAATACTGGAGTTAGTTAAGATTTGGGGGGACTGTTGGAAGGGCATGAATGTATTTTAAAATGTGAGCACATGAGATTTTGGAGGGGCCAAAGGTGGGATGATACAATTTGGCTGTGTCCCCACCCAAATCTCATCTTGAATCATAGCTCCCATAATCCCCATGTGTCCTGGTAGTGACCCAATGGGAGGCAATGTAATCATGTGTGGTAATTACCGTGATGCTGTTCTCTTGACAGTAAGTAAGTAGGTTCTCAAGAGATCCGATGGTTTCATAAGGTGCTTTTCCCCTCTTGCTTGGCACTTCTCTTTGCTGCTGCCATGTGAAGAAGGACACGTTTGCTTCCCCTTCTGCCATGATTGTAAGATTCCCGAGGTCTCCCCAAGCCTGTGGAACTGTGAGTCAATTAAACATCTTTCCTTTATAAATTACCCAGTCTTGGATATGTCTTTATTAGCACCTTGAGAACTAACTAATATAGCCAACTTAATCAAAACCATTTTAATGCATTTACTTACCTAAATCATTAAAAACGCAAGACACTATTAGCTTTTCTCTGTGCTACCTTTATTCTTCTATTTGGTCAGTTGAGGCTATAGCACATTTCCTCATCACTACATGCTATAATTCTCATACATTACCCACGCAAATCAAAGTTCTTCAAATTTTAAAATGCATCTACCCTTAGAAAAGGCAGAAGAACACATATAATCCCCTGAAGAGATTAGTAAGTTATTCTTCTTTTTTAAACTGGCAAAGCTAATTAAGGATCCCCAGAAGAAAACATAATATGATTTGGTAATATTAATTTGAAAACAAAAATGAAAACACAACAATATTTTCTGGTTCTTCATATACACTCCACACAGCAATCACACTCCTGCTTCTCATTTAAAACCCGTGTTGTAGATTCAATTCACATATCTTTTAGTTTTGGAAACTTTGATAACATTTTATAATTTATTTTTTATTCTCATATTAAAACAAATTTTATCCCACTTTACAAAAGCTAATAATACAATAAGATTTTTATAAGAATATTGAGCAATTTAATGGGACGTCTTCTGTAAGTCACATAGATGATGTGCTACATACTTCAATTCTATGCACTGTTCCAAGTAAAAATTATTTTAAATGCTCTAAGCATGGTCTTTTCCTAATATACCTTCTGATAGTTATCTCAATACATTCCTCTAAAGGATTTTCAAATTCAAATTTTAGAACTTCTCTTCGTGAAGCTGACAAAAAAAAGTATTTTCATCTACTTTAGAGAATAATAGCTGACAGATAAAGCCTATAAAATAGCTACTTTTTGATTAATTCTCATTTGTCTTTGTAAAGACTCTAAGTAACACAATGTCAATAACATTGTTGAGCATTCGTAATAAGCACAGCCTTGAAAGACAGTTGGTTAGCCAGAAAAGGAAAAAAGTATGATAACCAGCAAATCAAAGCTGAATAAACAAGAAAACTACAATGAATGTGGTTAGGGGCTCAGTTAATAAATAATATGTTGTTTCACTGCATATACAAATTTTGAGTGTGTATGTCTGTTACATTCTTACTGTGTTGCCATGATACTGGCTTTTAGTTTTGTAACCTGGCATTGCTCTCCTTTCTGCCTGATCTTTACAAAAGAAGACTTCTCTCCTGATAACTGACGTTACTCTGCATATATCAGCCTTTGTGATCGAGCTCAGTGCTGGCTGCAAAATGTGTTGATATGGAATTTGACTTGATTATTTCTTTGAGTTGATATTTGAGTTTGGCATTCTTGAAGCTGAACTACATGGTGGTTAGTCTATTTTTTTTGTAAATAAGACGGCCAATTCTTGAGACTTTCACCACATATTTGACAGCTTAAAACAGAGCTTGCAGTGAGCCGAGATCGTGCCACTGCACTCTAGCCTGGGCGACAGAGCAAGACTCCGTCAAAAAAAAAAAAAAAAAAAAAAAAAACAGATATGTGAAACCACACATGTCTCAAATTCCACTAGGTAAAGTAAATACATAGTGTGTCAGAACATTAAAGT
Organism: Hylobates moloch; assembly: GCF_009828535.3. Lineage (NCBI taxonomy): Eukaryota > Metazoa > Chordata > Mammalia > Primates > Hylobatidae > Hylobates > Hylobates moloch. The sequence continues at coordinate 148,970,971 of NW_026652279.1, forward strand.
ACAAATTGAATAAAAAATTAAAAGGAAACATTGCAAAACTGAAAAAAATCGGGAAGTGAAAATGTCAGCTTGACCTCATTTTCTAAGGTACTGATCATCATTAGTTATATTCAGCCAGATTGACTCCATCCATACATGGGAATTCTTTCTAGAAGATTCTGGAAGATACCCACTTATTTGCCAACTCACTATGGAATCTTTATTATATTGTAGGTATTTAAATTTTCATCTTGAAAATTAACTATTTAAGGACTATTTTTACACACACGCATGCACACAGAACTGTATTAGTTAGATATGAAAAATAAAAATAAAATTCTTAAACTTCAGTGGTTTATTCCCGTAGAAATGAGAGCCTCATTGTTCTCATTTCACTCTAGTGAGGTTGGTTTAGGGGCAGCAAGTTGACCTAAATGTGGTAATTTCAGAGACGATAACTCTTTCCATGTCTTATTACATCTGGAACCTCTGCAATTAGTAGCAAAGAGAAGGTAAGGAAAGCATTATCAATTCCTGTGTTGCTTAATACAGAAGTGTCATTTATTATTTTCTCTCAAATTCTGTCAATAAAAAAGTCGTATGGCCCCGATTAGTCCCCAGGAGAGTGAAAAGTAGTCCTGGCTGTAGACCTGTCACTCATCTAATACATCAAGTGTTATTAAAATAAGTTATATTGTTTACCATGTTCTTTTTGGGACACCAAATGCTATTTTGGTTAAGTTTGAACATCACACAAAGGTCTTTCATCAGAAAAATGAAAAAAAATGTTTAATTTTGCCCTAATACAAATTAAATTACTATTCTGGTTCCAGGTGAACAGAAATAATTATTGATATCTATCTGACTTTTGTCTGCAACTGACTCTTTTTCTTCAAAATTAAACACGGAAATGAAAGCTTTGCTCTCAAGGGTTTATTTTTTTCTCTTAAAATAAATGACATGAATTACTTCTTTCAGAATTATCTTTTCCCAAGTGTCGCTGATGGCTTCTTTTTAAAACGTTTTACATTAGCAAGTGCCATCCAGATGAAAAGCCCATTTCGACTTGACATTAGTTTTACACTCAGTGCATAATACTCGACCTTGTCATTAGGTCAGCTATAAACTGCCATGAGTGAAATATAATTTCTCTACTGCATTGCTATTTGTCCTTCTCTTATTTGTACCATGAGGTGTGCAGTTGCCCTCTACTGTCATCTTTGTCTCCTTTGTATGTTGCTCTTTTACTCATTAACTCTCATCACCAATGCACCTTTGCTTACAAAAGGTAAAGGTGCCTCTACTATAAATATACATGAGTGTCTTTCTCCCTTAATTTCTAAACAAAACAAAAACTCCAAAAATCTACTTTGGTAGCTAAAAAACCCAGGAGTTTAAGCTTATAAAGGTCATGTATCAAGAAATGTTCTGGTAAGCTGGTAAGTAGAAATGTGCATGTCACCAGAGTACCTTTCTATAAGGTGCCTTTCAAGCTCTGCTCCTTTCTGTACTGAAACACACTGTGAATTCTGTTTCCCAACCATCATCATTTTGAAATCACCCATATATAAATAACTGAATGTTTCCTTATAGTTCATGCAAATACATTCTTGAGCAATCTTTTGATTTTTCTGCAATTCTGACAATTACTTTTATCTCCAAAAATTATAGACCATATAAAAATATGACATTTTTTACAATGTAAATACATCTTTTTAAGAGTGCACATAACAGAAATGAGAATTCATTGTGAACTTGAAATTATAAAATGACATCATTTCAGATATGTCGTTGCAATCATATTTTCTAGATCCAACAAAAGCAGGTTTAAACCAAATTGTAAGACTGTGTCATTAATACCAATTTTATGTACTACATTACATAAACTAATTTATTTCAACTTAGTCCAAAAATATGTATCATTCTTACCATCCATTTGTGCAGTTGAAGACTATCTATTTTCCAGATTTGGTTCATTGATTGCTCCTCTCTTGATATCCAACTGAACCTTCTTTGAGGAGTACATTTTCTTTGGAAGAGGTAGGCCATTGAAAACTATACAAATGTTTTGCAATACAGGAGGAGGACCCGGGGGAGGAGGAGGAGGTCAAAGAAGATGAGGAGACAGAGAGAAAGAGGAGAAGAAGGAGAAAGAGAGGGAAAACATGGAGATTAAAATTGTTCATACAAATTTTGGAAATTGTCAGTAAGAGCAATAATAAGAAAATTTAAGGAAAAGACTGAAAGAACAATGTTAGGAAATTATAGCTACAACTGCAGAAACATTTCCTTCTAGAAAATAAACTATGTGTACTGTTATTCTACTTGGGAAGTAGATAATAAAATTATTTACTTACTTTGGAGTTAGGTTACAATTTGATAGGTTTATCTCAGTTTTCATAATAAATAAAAATATATCACAAGCTTGGATATAGTTTTACAATTACTTCTGTTGTTTATAATAATGAAAACAATTTCATGTATAATTTTTGACACTTAGGAATCACTTAAAAAGCAAAGCCTTTATTATATCTCATTAAAATATATTATATTAATTATTTTATATATCATTCCTGCTGCTGTATTTTACTTTTCTACAATAATTCTAGCAATTCAAAAATAATGTCAGTAAGTGTTATGTTGAATAATAACTGAATTAATATAAAAACATGAATAATATACATTATAAGACATTTTTAAACTTCTGACTTGTAGCAAAATAATGGAACATATTTGAAAGTATACGTGAACTTTTGATAAAAATATTTTAAATATGGAGCCAGACCTTTTTTAGAAAAATTTCTATCAATCAAATAGTTTTTAAAGTAACCCATGCGTGCTGCAAATTGGGATTAAAACCAATAAAATTTATCAGTAGAAAGGAAAAGAAATAATGATAGTAACACCAGATAAAGCTATAAAATCAAGCCTTAGAAAGTATTTATTTTAGCAAATAACTCCCTTTGAATCTCTTATTCTCCTTTAACTCTTAAAAGATGTAGTATTCTTTTCAAAATTTTTGAATATGCAGATCCCTACAGTGCTTGGTCTACTTTGAAAACACTGCTATAGAAAAGTATGCATTTTATTTGAAAAATGAACAAGTCAATATCATACAAATTACTGGTTTGCATATTGTATTCAATACAGAAAAAGGCTGATGATAGCTGGACCACAATTAAGTCCTGGGTTTATGGTCAGAGTCAGCGTGAGGTAACTCTCAAAGTCAAAAAACTAAAGAAGTGTCAAAGAGCGAAACAAAACTGAAATATCTGTGGGAGTTCATTGACATTATCAATCAGAAGAGGCCATGGCCAAGACTGCAAACACAAACACCTGTAGGTACTAGGCCATCAACTAACCGAGTTCAAGCAACAAAGATGTAAAAGTCAATAGCAACTGATCGTTGATTTTCAGGTTCTGAGAACCAATACAAGGTACTGAGGACTGGGACCACCAAGAGAGGAAGTGCACTGTAGAAGTATTCCTTTCATTTACATGTGATATGGAATAATAGAGTTACATGTCCCTTTTAAATACTCTGCGAAATGTCTTCCAATGCCATTTGGCTTCTCTTTTTACAATCTCACTTTCTGTGTCGTGAGTCTTCACACTACCTTCAACATGATGGCATTACTAAAGAACAGCTCACTTCAATTAAACTTTTTGTAGTCAAAGAGTCATGTACAGTCTGAGTGCTGAACTTACCTTTAGCCTTCTTCTTAGGTGGTATCCTCAAATATAACAGAATCAACCATAGATTTTTAAGGGGTGAAATTTAAAAATTTCACACTTCCATGTCTGCTAATAATAAACTCAAGTTGCTTCAAATATAGCTATTTTTTAATATTTAATAGTTTAACAACGTTTCTATATGCACAAAACTTACTGGGTGCTCATAGATTGATCCCAATGACTACACTGTTTTGAAATTATTCAACTTATTTCTCATTGAAGACAGGGACCATAGTTTTATTCCTTTCAGAGAACCCATACACAGTTGTCTCCTGAATTGATTCCTTTGGCTCTCCTCCAAGTTAGCAAAAAGTTACTGGCATTCCAACGGTATTTATATTCTACTTTAAAATGTTTAGAATCTACTCTATAATTTGTAGGAATCAGTTTGAAATATAGGAGATGAAAAATAAAAGTTACAATGTTTGCATGTGAAAGTAACAGATAAAATAAAAACATGTCTGGCAGTAAGGCAATACTGATATGGCTAACTCAGTGGCTGAATAAGAATGTAGTTTTCCATTCTGCCCTCCTCGGAATGTTGTCTTCTAGTAGTTCCAGTATTGCAACTTGTGTCACATGCAGAGGCCAAAATCAAGAAGCAGAAAAAAAAAAAAATCATCTGTCTTTCATCTCCATCAGGAACAAGAAAATTCATCATAGAATACATTCACATTGAGAGAACTTCTCTGTATAATTGAATTGGCATAATTTTGTCAGATGACCTTGCCTAAAACAATCACTCATCAGGCAAATGAGACCATATTTTGGTCAGAGGCAGGTTAAGAGCCATTCCGTGTTTCCTAGGAAAGGCAGAGCACTGCTGAAAACAAATTGGAGAATGGTGAGCCCATGTGGAGTTTTAATAGCAAGGAAGATGTCTAAGAGATAGTGATGAGGAGACAACCCAAAATGACTGCCAAAAACAGAGGTAAATTTGGCTGTTTTGCTTTGGGCTCCCTTGTCTCTTACCTGAAAACCATTATAGAAAATAATGATTCCTACTCTATCAGATATTAGAGCAGCTGAGAATAATCTTCATTCTTGACCAAAATGCCAGTAAAATATTATCTATATTCCAATTTAAATTCACAAACCTTCTGGCATTATTAAGTAGGAATTTTAAAAGTTTTATCCAAGGATATTTTGGCTTGCTCCAAATCCTACAGACTTAGAGGAAGAAAACACACTTTTAATAAAGGGAGCCAAGAATGATTTTTGTTTAATTCCTCCCAAATATGCCATTGTTGGAAGGATTTCTGACAGGAGCAGTTTTAAGAAGCACACTGTCAATGTTGTAATGGGTTTTGAACTTGTGGCTATTATTCCAGGATAAATTCACTCTTTTTCTGTGCCTGTATGCACAGTAGAAGGTATAAGCATTTGTTTTAAATGTAGGCATTATTTCTGACTTCTGTAAAAAGATAACAATACATACTCTAATTATTGTTAGATTAAGTAATGTATTACATTTCTAGGACAAAAGTAACATTGTGTCACACACAGTTGGTGCTGTATACATAATTTTCATTTCTAACAATCTCCAAAACTTAGAATCAAGTTCCTTCCACTGTTGTGGGTTCTTTATTTTCAAATCTTACAATTTTCAGAAATGAAAGCTTTTTGTAGTAAAATGCCATGAAAGGTCATTCATTTTTACATAACAGTATCTCATGCGATAATAGAGTCCTTATAAACCTGAAATTGTATGCTTTGCTACAGTCATTTTTACGATACCATACTTGATATTGTTTGAATTTGTATTCCCACCCAAATCTCATGTTGAATTATAATCCCCAGTGTGGAAAAGGGGCTTGGTAGGAGGCGGTTTGCTTATGGGGGTTATTACTTATGGTTTAGCACCATCACCCTAGTGCTGTCTTGTGATAGAGTTCTCCCGAAATCGGCTTGTTGGAAACTGCCGTAGCACCTTCCCCTATTCTCCTGCTCTGGCCGTGTGTCTGCAACCTCTTCACCTGCTGCCATCATTGTGTTTCTTGGGGCATCCCCCCAGCAATGCTTTCTGTACAGCCTGCAGAACTGTGAGCCAATTAAATCTCTTTTCTTCATAAATTACCCAGTTTCAAGTATTTCTTTATAGCAATGTGAGAATGAACTAAGGCAATGCTCTGAGATATTAAAAAATAGGATAACAATAGAAGATGATACTAATTTACTTTTTAAGTAAATTTCACACTTGCCTATAACAGTATGCTTTTGGTATAATATTACAATAGTGAAACAAAGAAACTGTGAATACATGTAGTTCACAGTGGTACACTAATATGTGGTTTATAAATACAATTATATATGACTTACTTTGTGAACTGCAGGATGAAGATATTTTTCATTGTCAAAAGTATTATTTTATAATATTTATTGTTGATTTAGCATGAGCAAAAATTGCCAAATATTATTTCCCTCTTTGAAGGCATCCCATATGAAAAGTCTACGTATATTAAATGTGTAGTTTATGTGATACACATAAAGATTGTGTAACTACTACTCAAGAGACTCCCTCATACCATGCTCCAGTCAGGATCATACCCAATTGTAAACACTGTCATGATTAACCCATTCTACTGTTATTGGACATTCGAGTCTTGCCAAGTTTATGGTTGCAATGAATAAAATTTCTATGTTCACTTTTTCGTATCGGTTTTGTTCTATTTATGTTGGGCATACAGAATATAGGAATGGAGTTGCTGATTCCAGGCACATGAAAGGATACTATTTTTTTTTCTTCAAATGGGTTCTATCAAAACATTTTCTTTTAAATGGTTTTACATTTTTTGTAATCACTACGAATATAGTTACTGTTATTACATGTCCTCAGAAACTCTTTGTATTTTCAGCCATTTATTTAGATATTCTGATAGGTAGTGATAGTTCATCGTAATATTAATTTGCATATCTGTAATCAATAATGATAATAAAACATTTCCACAAGTTTATGAAACTTTTCGATACTTTCTGTGAAGCACACATTCAATTCAACCTATTTTTCTATATATGTACATATGTGTGTGTATGTATATTATTAAGAAAAAAATCTAGTTTTCAACAAACCTGATAATTAAGGGAAATGATACAAAGACAACTGTCTGGGAGAAGATATTTTCTCTCTCTCTCTCTCTATATATATATATATCTATATATAATCTCTGTATATAGATATATATAGAGATATATAGATATGTATATACATACATATACATATATACAACTGTCTGGGAGAAGATATATATATATAAAAATATAGATATCTATATTTATATATTTATATCTATATTTATATATAGATATCTATATATAGCTATCTATATATAAATATATGTATCTATATATAAATATATATCTATAGATATATGTATCTCTATATATGTATCTCTATATAAATATATGTCTATACATAAAGATATATATCTATATATAAATATATATATAGAAAATATATATATACAGATACATAGACAGAGAGAGAGAGAGAGAAAATATCTTCTCCCAGACAGTTGTCTTTGTATCATTTCCCTTAATTATCAGGTTTGTTGAAAACTAGATTTTTTTTTCTTAGTGAAGCACCATTTATCAATGTTTGTTATAGATATTGCTTACTGCATGTTATTTAAGAAATTTATTCAGAGATGGAGTTAATGAAGACTTTTATGTGTTTTCTTCTAGCAATTTGATAAATATGTGTATAATATTTAGGTCTACCTGCCATCTAATATTATTTTGTGTGTGTTTGGAAAGAGAAGTGAATTAATATAACCACTTTCCCCCATGGATTGTAAAAACCATCCTTTCCCCAGAGAATTTGTAATGGTGACTTTTAAAAATCAATTAAAGATTAATGTGCAGGTCTCTAACTGGACTCTGTATTCTGTACCATTGGACCATTTGTCTGTCCTTGAAACAATGTCACATTGTTTGGGTTACTATGTATTTATAGTAAGTTGTGGTACGTGGTAATACCTGTTCTGCTTTGCTCTGCTTCAAAATTGCTTTAGTGATTCTAGGACATTTGATTTTCAATCTACATGTTAGGATCATACTCTCAATTTCCATAAAACGAAAATCATGCTGAAATTTTTATGAGTATTGCATAGAAGCTTTACGGAAACTTGAGGAGAATAGGCATTTTACTAGTAAGAGTAGAACAATCCATTAACTCAGAATAACTCTCCATTTTATTTAGATATAATTTAAGAAATGTTTTTCATAGTTTTCAGTGTGAAGATATTGCAAAATTTTCATATATTTACTAGATTCATTCTTAGAAATGTAATGTTTTGGCTATTTTAACAAACGGAATTCTCTATTTAAATTTCATTCCCATTTTTATTGCTAGTATAAAAAATGTAACTGACAGTTATTTATCTACCATGTATCCAGCTAAATTCCATTATTATTAAATACTTCCTATGGTTGGTTTGTGGGATTTTTTGTTTGTTTGTTTTGCTTTTTGTTTTTTGTAGGAGAGGAGTGATTTTCTGTATCATGATGTGCATCAAAGACTTCTTTTTCCAATATTCTCAGCTATTATCATGTCTTCTTAAGTAGATATAGTTTATTTTAGCTTTTCACTAAGACAGTACTGCCTTACATATGAAACGATCCATAATATAGTCAACCCTCTGTATCCCTGTGAATCCACGGATTCAACCAACCACGGACCAAAAACATTTGGAAAAAAATGCATAGCTACCTCTGTACTGAATATGTACAGACTTTTTCCATTTTATTCTTGCCTAGACAATACAGTATAACAAGTATTTACATAGCATTTACATTTTATTAGGTATTATAAGTAATTTAGAGAAGATTTAAAGTATACAAGAGGGTATTAGTAGGTTATAATCAAATACTACATCATTTTATAAAAGGGACTTAAGTATCCGTGGATTTTGGAACCCACAGGAGGTCCTGGAACCAATCTCCTGTGAATACTGAGCAGCAACTCTATTTTACTGTGGTTTTCAATCAGTACAGAACTTAAATGCTTCATTTGATGAAGATGGAGATATGTGTAATCGCTTGTCTCTTTTGTATAGAGACGTGAGTTAGGCTCAGCACAGTTATTGTTACTTTTAAGATTTCAAACATTCTTAAGTCTCATAAAGTTCTGGTTATTGTGGAACTTTCCAAGATCTTGATCTCAGAAACTTCTGTGCTCTCTAATTTCTTATTGTAAATATAAATGTCCTGTATGTCTACCACCATATCTAACACTCACTGTGGCAGCGATGTTTTATCTTCTCTTTTACTTTTCCAACATTTTCCTTTTGTTATGCTTGTATGTTGACACTTTGTCTATGCTCAGAATACAGAATTTTTTCATATTTCTTTGTATCAAACTTTTTTGTTCTCTTGGAGGTCTCACCCTTATGAAAGCATAAAGTATAGTATCTAATGTTTCAGGCATTAGGTGTTAGGCATTTTTATCTTGTTGACAATTATATATTTAGGTTTTATAGTATATATAAAATAATTTTACATTCTCTAAGCAACAAATATCAAACCCTTGATAAATAAAATACAATAAGCATTAATGTGCATACAGTCTCTTTATGACTTTTTTTTTGGTCAAGAGGACCAGTGTCAGTACCGTATGAACCATCTGTCCATCTGAAGGTCATGTTTAGCTCCTCAATGCCTTGAGTAATTTTGGGAGATCAAATGTACACTTACAAATTATGTTTTAACTAACCAATGTGGTTTTATAAATAATAATTAGGCACTTTTATTTAATGACTTTGACAGACAGTAAATTTAGAATAGTGTATAAAAACTTAGAGTGAAATAATTTTTTATCATAGAAATTTTTGATAAAATTTTCAAGTTTATGTATATGTAGATAGATCTATTTTATGATTATGAAAATATGTGAGCATATCTGTATCAATCTGTATATAATATACATACGAAAACATGTACAAACATACACACACACACCCTTATTGGCACACATATTTTACTTGTATGATAAATGTTAAGATAAATGATAGAGTTAAGAAGTTAAGAAGACATTTTCCTTTCATAAATATATGAGAATGAAGTCGTATGTTTTTTTTTAAAGTCAGAAACAATGGCAACAAAATATAATGTTGCCTGGGACATGATATTTAAGAAAAAAAAGTGATTGTAACCTGGAGCAGCAATTACCTCAGAATTACCTACGTCAAAGGACAAACTATTTCCTATGTGCCAATTTCTAGGATTCTTCTTTTTTTTATTCTAAATAATAATGCATCATCATACATCATTTACCTCGGGCCAAAGATAAAGTGGGAAAATAATATAGTAAAACATGTTACATTTTTATACATTTATAAACTTAAAAAATTTAGTAACAGTATGTAGATCTGAGTAAATTTTCACTTCGCTCCTTAACAATGGCTTCAATGCTTAATTACAGAAATTTGGTTATAAAGTAAAATTTAAACTTTATTTCTTTTCCCCAAGTTAAGTTGTGTGCTCTTCATATCACTAGAAAAACATTGTCTCAGTAAAAAAGAATCAGCTTTTCTCATCAATTATTTCAAAACATTCCTCATTTATATTCTAAGGCACCAACAATAATTAGTGAATCGAAGAAATCCAACGTAAGCTTCTTAAGATTAACAACCATTCCTTATGGATTTTTTTATCTTCTGGTTCATAAGTTTCTCTTATTTGAATTAATGACTGTATGTTGCCAAAATAAACAAATCTTTATTGAGCTAATTTATTAATACATCTCCCAAGACTATTTATGTTGATCTTTTTTTGCATATTTCTATTTCCTTTTAATGACATTAGGCTAACAGTGTATAACCAAATATATGTATATAAATGAATATATAATGTATCATATATTATATATGCATATAGTGTGTATGTGTATATTATATATAACTACTTATATAGAACAGATAAATTAGCAGCAAATATTTTGTTAAAAGCATATTTGAATAATATGCCAGTAGGAATAAGAGTAACAGCAGCAGTAATAAATATGACAAAAGGAATAGCATATTTGTAAAATATATAGGTGTAAAGTATGTAAATGAGAAGAATGGGCTAAATGCTTATATGCATTATCTCATTTCAGATTAACTATAAGCATATATTGCTCATATTAATATTCTTGTAGATAAAGAAACTTGGGGTCTAAAAGTTATGTAATAATCCATAGGCCATAAAGGTAATACATATCAGAGCCAGTGTTTGAGGTCATGTATACCAGAATTTCCACTCTTAATCATTAATACATAATAGTATAGGTCTACAGGTATAGATTTTATTCTGATGGCAATACTTTTTCAAATATTTCGCAACAGATAGAAAAAAACCAATGTCCTATTGAAAAGAATTGCCCTCAATTCCAAGTTTGATTAATCATTTTCACACAAATGAATTTGCAATGAATCAGAAAGTACTTCTAGGAAACAAATGAGCAAAAAAAATCATAATTGTAGAAGCTTGGTTAATGAAGCAATTATGGTGAAAATATTTCAAATGAATCATGATGAATTGAGAACTTAGTGATTTACAGATATTTCTGGGTATTTAATCATTTAAAACCATACATGGCCACATATGAACACCTGTGGTGTGATGAATCTATTTGGACATGATGATGTTGTAGGCTGGATGCTTCTGCAAACAGAGATTTGAACAAAGTCAGAACAGAGGAATATTTTAGGAAATTAATATTTTATCTCTGAAGGCCACAGGACCTCTGACAATAATGTCAGATATGTTAATGCCCTTTACATTTTATTTAAAATAACTCATTATATCACTATGTATTCAATTTTGCCAGGTTATGTACGAAAGGACAACTTGACTGTCTTTGGAGGTTCTATTTAATAACTTGCGTTCGGGGAGCAGATTCATTATGTGGAATATCAATATCCAAAACAAGTCATCTCAGTTAATATCATGGCAAGTCCAGAGAAATTGTATCACAGGTGAAATTTCCTGTGTTCTTCTGTATCAATAACTTGTGGCATAGGGGTTGATAAAATTCTATTATATTTTAATGTCTACATCCTTGTGGTGATTGGATCTCTGAGACATCAACTATTTGAATATATTTGAAGTGACGATATGTGTGGAAAGCTGGGGTTGGAGTATGGAGGATGGGAGGTGAGGATGGAAAATTTGGAGGTGAGAACAAAGAATATAAGATAGAAAATAAAAGATCAAGACTATTTAGGATATTTGCATCATATTAATGATTTTGGATTTTAAACCTGAGAACAATGAAAAGTCACGAATGCAAGTTTTATCACTTAATTCACATTTTAAATATTGTTCCTTATGCTTTCCCTCGTTGTTTTTTATGGCTTTCTTCTTTCATTTCTCTCCATTTGTCCTTGCCCTCATCACTGCTTTATCTCCTAATTTAATCATCACTTAATTGTCTTCTCTAATTTTAGCTCCTTTTCTTTTGCTTGTCATGTTGTTAGTGCTGTTAGGTATCTCCTTTGTCAGTTCTTAGAGAGAAACAAATAATAAATTATTTGAGAAATACTTGAGTATTTTCCAGGCTTCTTGATTTACGTATTTTGACCTTTAGATATTACATTTCACGTGGTTCAATATCTTTTCCTCAGAAATTTATTTATATGTGCTCTCTGTGGTATACATATTTTTAATATTTTTCACCAGTTCTACATCATTTAATTAGTCCTCTCTATATTATATCAATTTTTACTTTAGTATCTGTGTATTGAATGAATTGGATAAGATGAAATGAAAAGTTTAGGTAACAGGTGTTATTACTTTATCAATTTGTGCTTAGACTTTGCAAAACTAGTATATAAACCTGATTTTTACAAACAATTAATGTAGTTCCCAGATCAAAACTCATTTTAATGTTTAAAAAAATTATTTGTTGGTAATGTTCTCTAAAGAGCAGAATACATTCAGGGATAAATAATTCATTATTATAGTAGATTTTTAGAAAGAGTGTTTTCCTAGGCCTTATCTTTTTAATAACCAAAGGCTATACTTGTATCAAATATAGTCTGATTATGCTCAGCATATGAAATCTAATTTTTCAGCTACTGAGTGTGGAAAAAAAGACATATGCTTATGTAATTTTGTCTACTGGAATCAGAAAGTTGGCCAGTGCTAATACATTGGTTTGACTATATGGATAAGAATGCAATTGACCATTTTTTAAATATCAGGAACATTTATTCAGCTGAAGACATGATTCTCTGGATGCAGTGTTAGCACACCATATTAAGAATATTATTTTTACCTCTGATTATTTCACCCTTATCTACTCATTTAATCTTCAGGCTTGTGTCTGATTGGTCATTGGCATTCATAGAAGCAAATCACATTTCACTTCAGTGCTGTAGAAGAGGAGCTGAAAAGCCCGACGTTGCTCTATAAGTGATTAGGTTTTTGACCTCAGTGTCTATGTATATTCTATTCTTCTCTGACACACTGGGACCCAGGAAAGAGTTGACAATAGCGAGGGTAATTAACCAACTGTGAAGCCCTTCATATTCCTGTAAAAAACTCAATAAGTCAATGGTTAGGCTCAAACTCATCAACATGAAAAAAATGCTCAATAACCAACCAGCCTGGACTATGATTGCTAATTTAGCAATGACATTTTGAACAGGAATTTTAATCGCTTTAATTTTAAGTAGTAGATGAGTTGCTTGGCCTTATTAAGCCAGGACTTAAAGATTTGAGAAGTGGTAATGATTGGTTAAAACCTGGCTACTGGTGCAGAATACAAAGGAAATAAGCTCCAAATGTGAGGCACTAAGAACATAGAGAAAAACTGAGGATGTCATAAAACTATAACAATGGCAGTATGCAAGGTTAAATAAAGCAAAAAAGCAGAATTGTTTTGGGAAATGAACCAATTTTCTTGGATTTTAAGGAAAAAGTACCACAGATGTTTAAATATTTTAATAAACAGAAAAACAGAAAATAATTGGTACTGATGACTGTGTTTTATCTGTCTCAGTGATTGAAATGAAATGCCCACACCATGTGAAGTTACATTTTTTTTGTGCAATGGTACAATTATAGCTCATTGTAACTCTGAACTCCTGGACTCCAGTGATCCTCCTGCCCCAGCCTCTTGAGAGTTGGGACTACAGGTTTGAGCAAGTACACCCCACCTAAGTAAGGTTTTATAAAGAGCCAGTATTATTAGCAGCAGCCTTTGAAAATGTCAGAAGTCGTCATTTTAAATATAATTTGATTTCTTAATTTTTAATTTTTGTGGGTACATAGTAGGTATATATATTTATGGGGTATATGAGGTATTTTGATACAGGCATACAATGCATAATAATCACATCAGGGTAAATAGGGGATTCATAACTCCAATAACTTATTCTTTCTTTGTGTTGCAAACAATCCAATTATACTCTTTTAGTTATTTTAAAATATACAATAAATTACTGTTGACAGTAGTCACCCTGCTATGCTATCAAATACTAGATCTTATCCATTCCATCTAGCTTTGTTTCAAGTTTCAAAAACCATATATTTTATCTTTTTCATTTTCTATTTAAAATTTCTTTAAACTTCAGTTTCAAAGAAAATGAAAACTATATTTTATTTAATTTTATTTTCACTTTAATTACTAACACTGTGATATTTAAACAATGTACTTTTTACCTCTTAAAATTTATTTTATTAGGTTTTGACCAATAGTTGTTACAACGTAAACTATTAACCATTACTGCTGCTTCATTAATTTATTGAAAGTAAACATTTGAATAAACACATTATGATTAAATGTTTTAATATGAAACTACAAGGCCATTTTCAAAACTTTATCATGTTTATGTTCTCACGCATATGTGAAAGACTTTAAGGTTTATCTCATAGAGGTAGAGATTAGAATGCTGGATACCAGAGGCTAAGAAGAGAAGAGGTAGAAGGTGAAGAGAGGTTCATTAAGGAGTACAAACACATAGTTAGATAGAAGGAATAAATTATAGTGTTTTATTGCACACTAGGGTTACTATACTTATCAGTAATTTGCTGTAAATTTTAAAATAGCTAGAAAAGAAGATTTGAAATATTCTCAACACAAATAAATGATCAACGTTTGAAGTGATGGATATCCCAGTTGCTCTGATTTGATCATTACACATTGCATCTATCAAAAATCACATGTAATCTATAAATATGTACAATTATTACCATAAATAAAAGAAAAATAAACAGGTTATCAAATGCTAATGTGAAAATATTTTGCAATCTTAGGAAATGACTTGCAAATAAGAGCATGATCTTCCATGAATTGAATTTTCTTTGCAATGCAGTGGCAAGTAGATTGTCAGTACCAAGATATTTTGGCATTTAGAAATACAAAATGTGACTTGAGGGCAAATTGACTAATTTTATCATATATTTGCTTTTTATTTGTGAATTAAAAGATTTAAAATATATTTAAAAATTACAAGCCTGAAAAAAATTGGTAAAAAGCTAATTTTATAATGACGAAAAATTTAATATCAAAGTAGCTTGTAACATATATTAAGGTGTTCATTTATTTTATAATTAGCATAGGATATCTTGGTATTTGAATATAAGACATTTATTATAAATACTACTTCATAGAAATTATATTTGATAATATTTATTTATTTATTATTTAGAGACAGAGTCTTGCTCTGCCGCCCAGGCTGGAGTGCACTAGTGGGATCTCGGCTCACTACAACCTCTGCCTCCTAGGTTCAAGCAATTCTTCTGCCTCAGCCTCCCGAGTAGCTGGGATTACAGGCTCATATCACCACGCCCAGCTAATTTTTTTTTTTTTTTTTTTTTGTATTTTTAGTAGAGATGGGATTTCACCATATTGGCCAGGCTGGTCTCGAGCTCCTGACCTCTTTATCCGCCTGCCTCAGCCTCCCAAAGCACTGGGATTATAGGCGTGAGCCACCGCGCCCGGTTGATAATTTCTATTTAGACATACAAATGATTAATAAAATGATAAAACAATACTCTTTATGAGATAAATTCAAAATGATTTTTCTTTTGGAAAGTAGTAATATTTTACTTAATATCTACTTAGGACTCTAAATATGAATCCTGGTAAAACTAAACACTATTTGTTAGTGAGTTCTTAAATATAAAAGATATATTAGAGGGTAAGTTTAAATTAAGACCCATTCTGAAAAATAAAATAAAGGATAGAACCAAAGAAACTTTGAAACAACATTAATTTTCAGAAGTCAGGATATTTGAATAACAATAATTTATTTATATACCAAGAAATCACATAATCACAAGGAAAATATAAATATACAATTTTAAATACAAAAGAAGTAATGATAGGACAGAATTGCAAAACTAATATGAGAACTGTAGGAAAAAGATTAATTTTGAAATTGTTTGTAGAGGAGTAAGAATTTGTTCTATGGCAAGGGACTAAGAGTTAACCAGGCAGAAGGGAGTGTGATGGGGATATTCATTTAAAATATTTATACATTGTGAGCAAAAATGCAGAGAAAGAAGTAAACATGTTCTGTTGATTAAGGAAACATTTATACTATCAAAGTGTTCATTGTCTAGTGGTTTAGAATATATAACAATTATAAGTCTGAATAATTGCATGTATATAATAAGAAAACAAGTCCAACAGAAGCAGATTCACCTATTAAATGCACTTTTGTTTATGCATTAGTTACTGCAATAGACCCTGAGGACACATTTGTCAGCCAAAAAGGCAGGGCTGCAGTCCTTGAAGAATGTATATCTATTCTTCATTGTTTGTTTTTACCAATTTTATGACCAAAAATATGGAATTTGTGAAACGTCAAGCTGCTCTGTTGGAATCTGGCAATAGCAGTTAAGAACAGTAATTAAGATTTGGTGAACATCAGAAAAATTCAAAGCAACATCACAATGAGATATTACTTCACACCTCTTAGGATGGCTGTTGTCAAAAACAAAAACAAAATGTGTTGGAAAGGCTGGAGAAAAATTGGAACGCTTTATGCATTTGGTGGGAATAATTGTAAAATGGCACATCTAATATGGAAAACATGGAGGTTCTTCAAAAAATTAAAAATAGAACCACCATGTGATTCAGCAATCCTGCTCCTGGGCATATATTAAAAAGATCTGAAGTCAGGGTCTCAGAGAGATAGCTACACTCCTATGTTTATGGCAGCATTATTAACAATAGCCAAGATATGAAAATAACCAAAATGTCCCTTGACAGATGAATGGGTAAAGAAAAACAAAAATGTGAAATATACATGCAACGGAATAAAATTCAGCCTGATAAAAGGAAATCCTAACATTTCCAACAACTTACCTGAGTCTGGATGACATTATATTAAGTGAAATGTCAGTGACAGAAAGACAAATGCTGAACGACTTCCCTTACATGAGACATCTAAAATGGCCAAGGTATAGAAAGGAAAAATAGAATGGTGACTACCAGGAGGTAGGAGGAGGACACAATGGTTATTGTTCTTCAGTGGATATAAAGTTACAGTTATACAAAATAAGTAAGTTCTAGATATGTGGTATACAGCATAATGCCTATAATTCAAAATACAGTTTGCACACTTAAAAATTTGTTAAGAGGATAGAGCTCATGTTAAGTGTTCTTACAAAAAAAAAAAAAAAAAGGACACGGGAAAACCTTTGGAAGTGATGGATATGTTTACTACCTTAACTGAGGTAATGATATCATGGGTGTACACTTATATCCAAACTCATCAAATTTTATACATTAAATAGGTGTGATTTTTAAGATACATCAATTATACATTCATAAATCTGTAAAAAATATATGGTGTAATTTTTTCTCTGCTCTTTAATTCTGAAGAATATATTACTGTATGTGAAGAAATTAACAGAGAAGAATGAAAGGTTATATTTCTCATATGATAATACCAGCTTAAATAAATAATATGCTAATACTGACTCTCCCATTCAGCAGTTCTAGAACTTTCTATAAATTATTTGGCCGCTTTGTGTTTCTTCATATGAAAACAAAAATAATATAGTTGTAAAGATTATAAAGAAAACACATGTAACACTTTTACAGCTATGCTTGGCACATACACAGCATTAGATATGTGTTGGTTATTATAGTAAAAATAATTTGATGATAATAATTTCATTGTGGCTTAGTTTGCATTTTCCTGATAATGAGATTCAGCCTCTCTTCATGTGTTTATTAGTCATTTGTTTCTCTTGTTTATTTGAAATGCCTATTTGTTTCTAGTTCATTTTGTGATTATGTTTATCGCTTTTATATACTGAAGTTTTTAATACATTTGATGTGTGAATCCATTGATCAGTATATTTCAGCTATATTCTTTATGTCTGTGGTCTGCCTTTTCAATTTTTTAAAGTTTTTGATTAATAGAAGTTCATAATTATACTGTTTTCCAACTTTCAAATTTTATGGTTAGTTGTTTTTGCTTTTGTTTTCTTGTATTCGTTTTAGAAAATCTTTGCATGCCCTCAGTTCATGATTACATTAATTGGCTTGTCTATCTTTGAGCCAGTACCATACTGTCTTAATTCTTGTAGGCCTAAAAGTCTTGGTATCAAGTAGGATACTTCTCAAATTTCATTCTTTAGATGCTTTAGTTCCTGTTGGCCTCTTACTTACTTGTCCATATAAAATTAGAGTTAGTTTGTCGGTACACACACATACACACACACACACACACACACACACACACACACACGCATGCTCTCTCTCTCCCTCCATCTCTTTTCTAATATTTTGTTTGGGATTTCTTTGAATGTGTAAACTAATTTGCAGAAAATTGACGTTTTTACACTGTTGAGTCTTCTAAACCACAAACATCAAATGCAATTTATACCTCTATTTATTTAGGTCTGTTATGATTTTGCTCAGTTAAATTTAGTATTGTTTTATTCTTGCATAACTCTTTCTAGATTTATTCTAGATGCTTGATTGTTTATAGTAATATTCTTTTAAATGATATATCTATTTGTTGGATGCTTTTATATAAAAATTGATATTTGACATGAGTGTGTCTGACAACCTTGCTAAAAGTTCATATAAATTTCTATAATTGAGAGTTTTTCTTGGATTATTCATAGAGACCATAATGTTGTATATGGATCAATACAGACTTAGTTATTTCTTTCCAACTTCCTTCAATTTTTCCTTTTTACTTTATTACTAAGAGCTCCGGGTCAGTTATAAACAGAAGTGGTAATTGGTGGTCTCAAGGAAAGCATTCAGTCAGATCGATCGTTAAAGACTGTAGCACATGTAGTGATGCCCCTTTTCCACCTCTGATATTGATGTATCTTTCTGTTTAATTTTGGTGGAAATTTTTTACAATTATACATTTTCAAATAAGAGACATAAGAGTTTAGAAGGATTTTGTATAATTTTAAATTTGATTTCAATATTTCAATATCTTATCTGTCTCATTTAGGTTCTTATTTTTATGGCTTTCTATTTTTAACACCTTGAGCTGGATAATTAGACTGTGTCAACTGTTCAACGTTTCAATTATAAGAACTACAATTCATATTTTCCTCTACATAAGCTTTAGCTGCATAGCATAATTTACAAGATGTTGTATTTTTATCATCTTTAAATAAGAACACTGACTAAACTTCAAACAGTTTGAGAATTTTCTAAGTTAATTATTGATATTCAGCGGAATCTCCCTATGACATGGTAACATCTTCTGAAGGTTTATTCCTGAGGTTTGTTGAGACTTGTTCCTCATATTTTAAAACAAATTTTATAGTGTTTTTTAAGACTGTTTAACAAGCTCATAAGCCTATAGAGCGTCTTTTTGAGTCTCATATTGTCTGGCAGTTATTGATTCTTTTATATAATTTTGTTAGTCTCAAACCAGTCATGGTTTAGTGTAGAATTTCTTTCTTTCGTCTTGTACATTCTGTCTTCCAATATAATCTTTCTTCAACATCTGCCACTGACTGTATAATAAGAAATTACAATTTCTGGTAAGATAATTTTAAGATTAGTAGGATATAAATAGTTTACCTTATTTGTAACTATTTTCTTTTTCACAACATATCCCTTTACTTAGAAATCCAGCATTTTAGATCTAGACAAATTATTTGACAAACTATAATTTATCTGTTTAAATGTAAAAGCATTTAAAAGTTTTAAATAAAAGTTAGATAGAATCTTAGTACTTGATATGGAAAAACATAAGTGCAGCCACTGTATGTGAAGTGAAGAGAAAGGGTCCAATATTCTGGATGCTGAACCTTCACATTGACTATCCTGAGTTGCCTTTAGAAACATCTTCCAATAATCTCATTGGAAATCTAAGAAGCAGAGCTGAAATCGCCCTCATACAGTTCATCTTCCTTTAGCAGAGGATGTAGCCCAAAGAAACTGTTTCCATCATCTTCTACAGAGTTGGTTTGTGGACCACTTTCATCTAAAGTTTATTCTCCTAAATATTTTTATCAAATATTCCACCATTGTCTAACTGTTTGCAAAAAAGAGCATATCATTGAAAAGGCAAAATAAGTAAATAAATATTGTAATCTATTTTGTTAGAATGGCTTGCTGATCTGGATATAAAATTATTATCTCTCTTCTACCCCAAATTTCCTTTCCTGAAAAAGGTGACATTAGAGAAAAAATGTACATTTTGGAATAAAAGGGTTAAGATATTTCTAATAACACTTATCCATGATGGCAAGATAAATTAAAATTTTATTAATTATACCATGTTTTTCCACTCTCTCTTTCTTTACCCAAATCTATTTTGTATTTCAAAGCAGTCACATGGTGAGTAAAGACAAAGTCAGGCCAACTTCTAAGGCTGTACTACAATTAATCTAATATTAACTGAATACAGAATGCAAATCTTATGCTTCCTGAAAATAAGTAACATAATTTCATATAAGGAAAATTACAATCAATATAGTGATGCTAAGTTATTAGCCAAAGCTTCATTAATTGAGTTTATTTGTAAACTCTTGTAGTTCATAATGGATTTTTAAAGTTTTGAAAGTAGTTGAAATTAACACTGTGCATAGTTGTCACTTCGAATGTAATCTATTTATACTTCTTCCATTTATTTACCATTATTGAATGTCAAAAAGAAATGTGATAGCACTTTGCTTAGCCAAATAATTTTTGTGCCAAATGTAAGTTATTTGTCAGTGAGTGGTACTACATTGTCAAATTAATTTTGCTTGCATTGACTCTGTTTTCCATGTAGGGGAATAGAAGTGAAAAAAGGTTGAAAGTGTTCAATAGCCAAATCTGTTGGTATTTGGAAAATATTGAAGCCTTTTTTTCATGTAAAGAGGCAGAAAAGATAAAATAAAATAAAGTAAAAGTAAAGAAAAAAGGAAAAGAATGAAGAAGATGAAAATAAAAGAGAAAGGAACAAATATTTTAAAAATTAAATATGATATCTAAGGGTGTTTTTTATTTGTAATAAAGCACAGAAGGTAAATTAAATGTATGAATTGTGCTACATTTGTATACTAATTTACCTATGATTTATTGACTAATTACTATGTTCCCGGCACTCTGCAGGTTGATAAGAATGAAAACAGTGCCAACGAGGAGGGCACAGTCTTTTGAGACAGTGGCAAGTCTATTGGCAAACATGATATTGTGTAGTGAGTGTTTTAATAAAGGTAAAAGAGAGTACATAAGAGAGAGATTCTTAGAGTTCTATAGGTTAGAAGAAGTGTCTGGGTCATAAAGGCATCTGCAGGGCTCTGTTTCTTTCTGGAAGATCCTAGAAGAAAATCCATGTATTTCCTCAATTGTATTGTTGCCAGAATTCACTTTCTTGCAACTGTTGAACTAACGTCTCTATGTTTCTCTGGTTGTAAACTGTGGACCATTCCCAACTTTTAGAGGCTGCCACATTCTTTGGCTCCTAGCCTACTTCCTTTCCCCCAAAACCAGCAACAGTGAGTTCAGCCCTTCTCACAACAAATCTCTGACTCACTTTTCCGGCTTGCTCTTTCGCTTTTAAAGGCTCACATGGTGCAATTGGCCCCACAGAAGTAATATAAAATAATATTCCTGAATCAATGTCCTTTGCCTTAATTATATTTTCAATTTTTTTTGAATTTTACATTATATGTTTTCAGAGCTGGAGATTGGGAGATGGGCATCTTTGAGTATGAGGGCATTATTCTGCCTATCACAGATACTTAACAAAAAGTAGTGAGAGATGAGCAGACAAGGAAGGAGTGGATAGGTATCTATATGTTAAAGAATAAATTGGTCTCAAGGAAAGAAAAAAATGAGTTTAGCAAGAACATTTTTAAAAAGTGGTTTGTAATTCAGAGAAAAAGAAACGACAATTTTGGAAAAGTGTCTTCCATTTACCAAGTGATGTCGACATCATGAGAAGCTGAAGAGATTATCAGCTGGAATGAAGTGCCTCCTCTGCCATGGTTGGGTATTTCAGTTTTATTTTAAATGTAGCAGAAAACCATGGAAGCATTTTAAGAGATAAAATGCCATTATATACTCGTTGTATAAAAATCACTGACAGCAGCATGGGAAGGAATGGCAGGGGAGGGTCAAAGCTGGAGAAATAAAGAAAAGTTAAGAGGATAATACTGTAAATGAGAGGAGAAATAGCCTGATCATGGGCAGTGACAGTAGTGACCTTGCAGAGGGGAAGTATTCTAACAATATTCAGGAAATTTAAGTGAGAGAACCTGACAGAAAATTGGATGTGGAGGAGAAAGTTAACAGGGAAGAACAATAATCTCAAGAATTCTAGCTTTGAAAGCTGCAGATGAGAAATCAAAGTGTCAACTCATGTGCTTTTTAATGTGTGCCTGAACAATTGTCATAATTAACCCTAAAAGGACTGATGTATTCTGTGATGAACTGGGCTTGGTTGTCCCTCAAGGAAACTTCCCCTGGAACTGAGAGTTCGCAGTCAGTAAAAAGATGTGGCTCAGTCCTTATAAAATCGATACCATTGTTGTTCCCAATTAATATCATAACATCTATAAATCTAACTGACATAGACCTTCACTGTGCTAAGAGTCTAAAATCTTGAAGTTTAAAAGGTACAGACGAGGTACTATCAATAAATGAGAACATCTTTGGTATCCATAACCCCTCACATTGAAAGAAAGCTATAACTAGTGTAATAATGAAAACATTAATTGGAAATCATGACTTACAAAATACATATTTTTCTAACTCTTTTATTCCTAACCATATCTTAATACTATAACTGCACTTTTTTCCATGAAAAATTCTCATGAAGGCCCATACAAAACAATCTAGATATTATTTTGTTTCTATTACTAATGTCTACCAAAAGTAACTAGGGCTCCTTGAAGCACATTTGATTATGTGCCATGGGACAAGAAAAATAAAGGCTTGGGTATGGAACCTCTTATAACACTTCAAATTTTAGTATAGTTTTGAGATTTTCATGGGCATTAAAGCCATCTTAAAAGGGCTATTACTGGGCAAGTGGTGATAATTAAGTAGACAATGGAGTATTAAAATTATTAATATTTGGCTATTTGGCCAAATATTAATGGCCACTTGAATCAGCTTATGCTGATAAAAATCTACATGTTCAAGAGCATAAAGTGCAAGACAATCTATGTACTTATAAAGGAGAAAAAAGATGACAATGTTAGAATAATTATATTTTTGAACTGTCTTCATACAAAGTGACATTCTATACGTATGCACAAGAAAAAGTTTTACAGTGAGGCAACTGTTGACTTTCACTGGTGGTCATACCAAAAGCTCAGTTAATAAAATGGTCAAAAAGTCAATATTCCAAAAACATAAATGTCAAATGTGTCAAAGAATAGACTTGTGACTTGTGTCACACATCCTCTTACTCTGGAATTGAGAAAATTTCAAAATCACTTTATAAGTTTTTTTAAAAAGCTGATGTTCCATAATAAATTTCCAATAATACTGAGAAACCATGTTAATATATCATTAAAACGTGGCCTCATGCTAGCTCCTGGCCATGGAAAATGTAATTAATATATCATTTTAAGAAAAGATACCAAATTTCAAATTCTACCACTTATATCAAAGGCGGAGACATAAAACCCATTATATAAAAACTAAAGCTTCATTGCATTAAGAAAAAACAAAAGCTCGGGTTCATATTGAATGCTATAACTTGCAACAATCTCATTGGACTAAACATATCTATCTTGGCTTCTACTTAAAGATCTTCCCTCTAGAAAACAAAATTTTATTATTTTGGTATAGTATTATTTTATTGTGTCTTGAAAGACAACCAAGTGTAAATGTAAACATAACATATAGTAGAATAAATGAAACCCTAGTAATATGTAGAAATGGCAAATAAAAGAAGTTGTATATACAGGATACAATCAAGTTTATGTCGTAAGCACTTTATAACTTTGAGCTCGATCTCTGCCTCCTCAGTTCAGTAAGACCATGATCTGCTCAGAATCCGCTTCTCTGCACTGCCTGCATTTCAACATCCAAACTGTACTGATTGGCTAAGTCTAGTCTTAGTTATTTTATCACATCCAATAGCAGGCGTTTCCTCCAAAACAATTTTGCCGAATTATCTAACAGTTCTAGTGCATAAGCTATACTCTCTAAAAGCAGGCCTTTCACTTCTCTGTCTGGTTGACACTCTATTCTAGTTTTATTACAAAGCTTGTAGCAAGTAGGTCTTTATCCATGTGTGAGGCATGGGAACATTTGCTGAGATTTCTGGTAGACTTCTGGTTCACATTAAGGAAAATGGTGATTAAATTATGGCTAAAGCCATATAAAAGAGAATGGCAGTTAATAAAAGAGTGGTCATTTTGAGGCATCCTCAAAGTGCCTCATCCATATGTGAGGCAAGGGCACAGATAATATTATTCATTTTTTAAAAAATACATTGGAAAGCTCCTTTTTTATCTACACACCTAGGGTGCAGGTTTTCTTTTTCTCTGCATTTATGTACTGGGAGATAATTCTCCATGTGTACCCTCCTTTTCTACACATCTGGTGAGCAGAGACACTGATTGCTTTTATTTCAGACTACTTTGCTGTTTGTATAGCAAACAATCTTGGAAGATAGAGACAGTGTTTCCCTCCAGAGCAAGTAACAGGCATGATTCCCTGTTTCCCATCCTGTAAAAGATTTGCATTTCCTAAGAAAAGAGTTTCTCCTTTGTAATTCAACCCATTGTGTGTAATACTCTCTTTGCATCACACTGTAGAGATTTGAGCTTATGGAACAGAAGGCAAGAAGAACCTGCTCTTCTGACTACTGCTATCAGAGTGACCAACTAATTTACTTGCTTTCATCCAAGAGGGTCATGTCTTCTGACAGAATTCATGAAACTTTGAGGCTAATATTTCAGCTTGAAAATAGGGTAACATCTCAAACTATTCACAGTTCTTGACAGTTTTGTCTATGAGATGGGGACACTGGCAGAAATATAGCTTTCTAGAAAAGGAAGAATGAGACCTTGTAGGCCAATTAAGAGAGATTGAGAAAAGTCCCTGTGAATCTGTATTGTGAAGATTGAATAAATCCTGTGTTTATTCACATAATAAATGGTCCTTCACTTTGATGCCTGTTAATGAGGGAGAATTAAAAATAATAACGAAGGGCTGAGTACTGGAAAGTAGATTCAAAGGCAGCTCCTTGAATGGCACCCTGGTTGTTGCTAACCTTCCTCTAAGTAACAGGGCTTTGTTACAAATGTAGCAGTCAGCCCTATGGCTGCCTGGGTGGGCAGAAGTTTCTGATCCATTTTTAGACAACAATTACAGAGAATACACCTACACTGAGAATGAAAAGATGAAATTTGCAACCATTAAGTGTAAACCCAAGTGACTCAACAACTCCAAGGTCCAACAGGCATGGAGAAAGGAATGATACATACAGATATAGAAATAGAGAGATACATAGATTTCATATTTATGCTATTCAAATATATTTTCAAAGTTTTCCCTTAAAGTCTTTCTCACAAAGAAAAAAAACTATAGTTCAGCCCTTCAAACTGTTGCAAGCTCCCAAATTTTAACCATCCACTCTTTTATGAACTGCCATTTTCTTTTATATGGCTTTAGCCATAATTTAATCACCATTTCCCTTAATGTGAACCAGAAGTCTACCAGAAATCTCAGCAAATGTTCCCAGGTTCTTCTCTCAGACAAATCAACTGTCTACACCTCCATATGTATGTCCAATTCTCTTCCATTTTCCATGGCTCATGGCTCCTGAATGGCATATATCTTACTTGGGGAGCCCCATCAATTATGAAGAAAATGTTTTATTCAGGGAGGTCATATTGTCTATACTAGTCTAATTGTACCCCTGACTGATGTTAAGTTTCATTTGAGACCTTGACAGTTGTAATATTTTAGTTGGAAAATCCAAAAATGTAGGAGTCATCAATGTCTCCTCTTTTACCTTACCAAAAAAAATCCAAGTTCTAGTAATTTAACCTTATTTATAACCTTAGTTCAGCCCCTCATTTTACCAAAACTGATTTAGTGTAGCAGTCACCATAGAATTGACCTTCATGCTTCCAGGCTTGCTGCCTAAAGTCTATCCTCCATCATATTAGTCTTTCCTCATACTGTTATAAAGAAAAGCCCAAGAATGAGTAATCTATAAAGAAAGCAGGTCTAATTGACTTATAGTTCCACATAGCTGGGGAGGCCTCAAGAAATTTACAATCATGGTAGAAGGGCAAGCAGCCACGTCTTAGATTGTGGTAGGTGAGAGAGACAGTGTATAAAGGAGAAACTGTCAAACACTAATAATACTATCAGATGTCATGAGAACTCACTCACTATCACAAGAATAGCATGGGAGAAACTGCCCCCATTGTCCAGTCACCTCCCACCAGGTCCCTCTCTTGACACGTGGGGATATGGGGATTACAATTTGAGATGAGATCTGAGTGGGGACAGAGAGCCAAACCATATCATCCATTCTCTAAAAACAAAGCAAAATAAAACAAAAATTCCAAAATAAAATGAAGCAGAAAAACAGATTTTCCTAACATAAAAATTATTTCTCAGCCTGATGTTTATTAAGAGCCCCAAACATCATTGGGTAGAAATATCAAAATGTCTAGCGTGGTCAACAGCATCTTCCATGACCTGGCCTTGATCTTCTTATCCAAGATTCCACTTGTTACTCCCAACACCTTCTTTATAGATTCATGCTCAGGTATATCATACACTTTGCACTCACTCTTGTGGTTCCCTTACTTTCTGTCTAGTTGTTCTCTCTGCCTAAAATTTTGTTTATTGAATAATCCATAATCTGTCTTGCTTTATGGTGTTTCTATTCTCTATGTCTCATTTGGGGTATCACTTCTGATTGAACTCCTTCCTAGGAGTTTGATTGGTTGCTCACTGATGTGTTTCCATGATACACTGAAAGTGCTTTTAACATGGTTGCTATCACTCTATATGGCATTATTCTATTTATTTGTTACACCTCTTAATACGTGATAAGATCCATGCAGTCTGAATTTACCTTTGAAAAGCACCAATCAACAAATTTCAAACTCAATGTAAATACTCAAAAAATGCTTAATGAATTAATTAAAAAATTATTGTATCTCACATTACTATTTCAATTACATAGAATTATATGTTTATATGGTCAATTAAACATAAATTAAAAATAAATATAGTAAAGAAGTCAGTTTTTGGTGAAGAACATTGAGTTTTTTATTTTATTTTATACTGCTCTTGCTTTAACATTACTTATGCAAAAATTACCTGTAAAAGCATGATGCTAACCTTTTATGAGCATACGAATAATGAATACTTCTTTTGCACACAGTTAGCAATTACATTTTTAGATTAGTTGGCTGTCATGTTGAAAAGAGCACAGATCTCAGATGATGGGATGCTAAGCAGATAAGAAGAAAGGTTAGGCAGATCTTCACAAAACATTACAGATCCAGTGGGTTGTACTGGAAACATAAGCAAGAAACAAAGAGGGAAAGAGAAAGGAAAAAAAAATAGGAGATTAAAAAATGAGTGATGGGAAACATTGTTTACTCTTCTATATCATCTAATTTTGCTCTATGCTGTGGTTCTTTGGAGAAGACGATTGAAAAGTAATGTGGTGTGGAAGAGCTGAAGCACCCACTAACTAAGGGAGAAAGTCGTAGCCTAATGAAGTAAATGGGTTGGCAAAGAGCTTGTTAGAAAAGGGTGAAAATGGAACAATTTTAAAAGCATTTTTAATTAGAAACTAAAGTTATAACGTATGGATAAAGAGAAAATTCTGAAAATAAATTTAAAAATGTAAATCCATACACATTTGCTTTTAATGACTTAATTTTAAGTAATGAATTCACATGCCATTAAAATAGAGCAGAGTAGTATTTAATGGATGATCCTAGGAAAAAAATAAAAGTGAGTATATTTCTCTGCAAGCAAATGTTAAAATTTCCCCTGAAAATGACCAAAAGAATAGAAAATATTCCCATTTGACCATTTTACATGTTTCTGATTCATTCCTTTGTTATGCTCTATTTTTACATTAACCCAATATGTTTTATCTTTCCTTTATACTCTCTGTGACAATAAGATTAATGTTAAGGCTTTAGTTTATGCTGCAGTAGATTTTATACAAGTAACAATGAACACAACATATCTGAAGGATTTTCCAAACATTGTTTTCCATAATTTTCATCTAAGAACTATAATGTTAAAATTATTCCAAGAAATATAATCACTTTTAAAAACATTGTGAACTCGTTCTTATTCTTTATTCACTGCTTTAGGCTGTTACTATGAATGTCTATAAATTATAAAATTTACCTTTTTAATTTTAAATTATAAGATTGTGACATTAATAATCGCCCTTTTTCAGACATATCCTGATCATCATCTACTAGAACAGCAAGAGAAGGTTTGTCTATTTTTACCGTACTGCTTTTATTTTTAATCATTGTATAATGTCAACCATTCTGAAATAGCTAATCTCCCTTCTAAATTTAAATATATATTTTCTCTCTTATTTACTGTTGACAGAATATGCGTCTATGTCCTTCTGTCAATATTATCTAGATTTTTCACTCTATCTCCCTCAAAATCTTCCACTTGGGCATTTTATTATGAGGAACAGATTTAACTCAAGGACATTGACTAACACATGAGAGATGTGGATTCATTTAGTTGATATCCACTGACACTTCACACCCAAACTAAAACAACAAAAACAAAAATCAATAGATAGGGAGCACACAACAATGTGAGTTTATTTTATAATATAGATAAATTAATAATTGTCATTTATTGATGTCATTTATTGATTCATTCAACAAATATTTATCCAAAGTTTAGAATGGCTTTAAGTAGAATGGCATTAAATAGAATAAATAGAATGGCATTATTCAATTTATTGGTTATACCTCCAAATACATGATAAGTTTCATGAAATCTGAAGTTACCTTTGCAAAGCATCAGCCAATACATTTCAAACTCAATGTAAATACTCAAAAAAATGCTTAATGAATTAACCATCAAATTATTGGATCTCACATTACTATTCAAATTATATGTATTTGTATGTTTATATGGTCAATTATAAATAAATTAAAAATAAAAATAGTAAAAAAAAATGTTCATTGTACTTTTGTGTGACATCCTCATGATGCAGAGCTAGCAACTGTGATGTGCCTATGAGGATGTCAGTCAAAATCACAATGAACATTAGGATAGAGGAGGTGGATAATACGAGAACTATCCACAGAAGGGCCAGTATGCCTAGTTGTTGGATCAGAAAAAATTGAAAAGTTAAGTCCTAGATTATGAGCAGTTGATGGATAGGTCAAACAGGGCAAGAAGAAAGAGAAATATTTTAACCAGAGAGAACATGATTGAAAGTGTAAAAATCAGAAAAAGGAAGTAACCGAGACCATATTTGTATGGTTGGCTTAGAAACAGTATGAGAGTGGTGAGTCTAGGGAGGCTAGTATTACATAATAACAATTTATAGGACTCATTAAACATTAAAGCTTCATCCTAAATTTCACAAGAGGCCAGTCAAGGCGGGGTGACAATTTATGTTTTGAAAAAATTCACCTAGGATGCTCTCAGGTAAATGATTGAAGACTGTCACTCATCTGAATGAGACATAACTATACCTGTGGGAATAAGAATGGTAGGAAGAAGTGGAGGATCTGAGAATCTTTAAATGGTGAAGTCAAATTGACTCTAGTGATTTATTGTTTCAGAATGAGAGATGAATAGCTATGCTTTGATTTTGAATTAGCAATTGGATTTATGGTGTTGCCAATTACTGTGAAAGGAAACCTAAGTGAGGAGTTAAATTTTTGAAGTAAGGCACTGCATTCAATTTAAACAAGAAGGTAGTTTATTGGTATTTAAATTTTTCAAATTGCATTAACATTTTTGCTAATAAATGTCTGTCTAAAACATGTGATGTAACTTTCTCTGCTGTCTTCATGACATTTCAGCATTAGAAGAGAAAAGCTCTAAAAGCCACCATGTAAATGGTAAGAGTTTCTGGTTAATAAGACTTAAGGGAAATAGATTGGCCTACTTGGCAAATGATACACAAATAATTTTAATTCATCACATGGTGTGGCCTACAAAAAAAAGTCAAAAAATTAAGTCCAAAATCTCCAACAGTAAATATTTAAGTCAGATATAATTTCCAGGGTCAAGAACTAAAAGGCCTATCTCTGTTAACCCTAAATACGTATATAGTAGTACATGGACACAACTTTAATCTTTAGGTCTTTGGACAAAATATAGAGAAAATTAAAATCGGTAAATGAATTGCCTTTACCACATCCCAAAAACTGAATAAAATTCTTGATGCAGGATTTTTCTCAGCCACTTTGCCAGCCAGAGACCTTCCCAGCTGTTGACACCCCTGCCCAGGCCTTGCTTGGCCCTGGGTTCACAACAGGAGGTGCACTTCCCACTCAGCCCATCAGGCTATGCCTGGCTTGTGCTCTGCACGGACACCATGACCACTGTGATGGTGCACTCAGCCTCCAGTTGAGGGTGTGTCTGGGTGAGTGAATGCCAGGTCCGGCTGGCCACTCCAAGTGCTGCCACAGGTGCATGCTCCGTGAAGGGCTTGTGGCTGAACCAGGTGTGTTGCAAGTGACTCCTCCAGCAGACTCTGACATCCAAATGAGAGTAAGATGATGGCACCCAAACAGAGAAGCTTGTGACCTCAAAGCCCCAGAGGAGGTGTTACAGCATGGTAACAGCTCTTTTACTGCAACCACAGCCTGCAGAATGGGGACTTGTTAACAGCTCTTTCAGTCCTGTTGCCACACTGTGCCCCACAGCTCCAGAGCTGGCCCAACCCCATCGCTGCTTCCTATTGCATGGGGTGGCCACCAGATGCCAACAAGAGTCAGATGGCTAAATGAAGTGTTACTGCCTTTTTCGTACCTGAATTTGGCAGCATCCCAAGTTCTTGTCCCACATCCAAGAAGAATGAGCTTATGCTGACAGCTGAAGGTTGAGAGGCACAGAAAAGAGTTTTATTAAGCAACAGAAGAGCTCTCAGGAGAGAGATGTGAGGGTGGTCCCCTATCTTAGGTTGGGTGGTCGCTATCTCAGTGTGGCTGGGTCTGGGACTCTTAGGGCCTCAGAATGGGGGAGTGCATGCTGATTGCTCTGTGAGTATGCAAACAAACAAAGAAAAAGCTAAATCAAAGGCACCACTCAAAGGTGGGCATGGCAGTGTAAAAAAAAAACAAGAATTAGGGAAGGGTAGGTATATGTAAAATAGGTGAAGTGTGGGGACGAATCAGAGGAAAGCATGTCAAATAGGAAGAGAGGTTCTCAATCCTGCTTATGGATTTTTTCTGAGACTTGTATCTTGGCTTTTAAACTGTCTTTGATTTGAAAGTGAGGTTTTACTGGGGACCCTCCGCTATTTGCCTAGGAATGTGGCTATCTCCTGCGGCTATCATTCTAACAGTGTTATATGTTCTGTTGAAAGAATGTTAACAGGTTGTACAATAGAATTGTTTTCATTGGGAACAATACACTCATTAATGTTTGTTCTGTATATTATACATGCTTCTGAATCACAAACATGTTTGATTACTCAGTATGATTTTAAGAAGAAGTAACTACAGTGTCCTTTATTATAAGCAGAAAGTACTGGAAAATCGCCTATATACTTCACTATAGACAAATGCCATTATCTCAAGTGTACAAAATTAGAAATTAACTTGTGACAAGTATAAACATATTTCCAAAGAGTTCTAGTGCAAAATACGTTGGCACTATTTAAGTTTACTTTGAATCTACTTCAAGGAGATTAAATATTTTATATTTAGATTCTAACTATTTAGTGAAAAGCTCATAAATTTTGTGTATAAATCAGCATATATACAAATGTTAGTGTTTACTGAAGCACACCTGTTGCTTAATCCTCATAACATTTAAAAAGATCTTATGAGTTTATGCCAACACTTCCTTAAAATACCTATTGCTTATTAAACTATGGGGTCATTTATTTTAAGAACCAAAGTGTGACATATATTTTAAATTTAGACTGGCAAACTTCTAGCAGACTGTATTTCAAACTCAATGTAAATTTCACCTCATGTTGGTCTGTCCTTCTCTTGTAGAAACGAGACTCACCCTGCTTTGGCTCTGAAATGATGTCTTGGGTCACCATCCTCTTGAAACACACCAATAAGAATCTGCCCCCACAGCACTCTTGTCATCTCTCTCCCACTCTTCTGTCACCTCTTCTGGAACACTGTCTTTGCCGTCCTTAACATAAAGCTGTCTTGTTTGGCCTTACCTAGGAATAGAGTAGTTGAAGAAGAGAAAGGAATAAAAGGGAGGGAAAAGATGAAGTAGTTATTTAAAAGAAAGATGATGAGGACAATCAAGATCCCAATATAATCCTGAAAGTCATCAATATTAATGTTTATTTCAGGTTCAAGTTTTTAAATGAAGTATCTTTATATCTTTAATGAAGAATATACATCCAATGTACAGTATTCAGATCAGGGTTTTATATGGAAAACAAATGTTTACTCATGAAGATCTGAAAAACTGTGACCAGGAAGATCAAATGTGAAAAAAAATCATGTCATAGAAATATCTAAAGGCACAAGATGTGGCGTAGAAAAGTGGAGTATTTGGAACATGAATGTATGATGATCTGAGTATTAACAGGAATGCCATATGCAAAACTGCTGTATTCTGTGTGGTTTTGAAGGGATAACTGGGTAAAGCATAAACTGAAAAACCTAACCTAGCCTTTCTAAATACAAGAGCCATTAAAAAATAAGAAAGTTTTTTTTTTTTTTTTAAATATGGAGGTATGAGCACATGCTTCCAACATTTTCCTCACTGGATATGCCCTTTGTCATTACCTAACAAAAATATTTGATTAGCCCAAAAGTATGCGGACATATTGGAAAAACTGGATGTATGCTGGTGATTTTAGAAGTGTCTATCTTCAAATTCAAATTATATGAACATTCTTTTAGATACTGTAACAATGGATCAAGATGAATAGAAATTAGCAAAGATCAAATAAAAACTTGAGTTCCTGAAACAGGTCCTCCATGTCATGAGAATTAAAAGTAAACTGTATTAACAGAACTGCACCAGTAACTGCTGAGAGACAGAATGATAGCTCCACTGGGCACTTGACTGCTCCATAATCACATGTGCTTTGTTTGGTGTGACATCAAATAGAAAGCCTGCAGCATGATGGCCTTACTTGTCAGGGCTTTCCCTGATGCTGACCATTTCTCCATACTTCTTCACCCCTGTGAATTTGGAAAACCCACTTACATTTTGTGAGAAAAAAAAAAAAAATGAAAGTAACTACTGAATTGGGTAAATACACTGAATTGACATTTAAAGCCATTAAAAGCTTAATTAACTGAAAACTGTCTAATTAAAACTCAAAACAGGATTCCATTTATTTTTCTTTTTCCAAATGCTCACATTTACCTTCACTTTGACTGCTTATTTGAACTTTTTTTTTCTATTTGTTTGCTTGTTTTTGTCTGTCTTTGGCTAATAAAGGGAATGAATAGAGGGATAAAAGTGAAATAAGATGGAAGAGAAAGGGGAATAAAGAGAAGAAATGAGAAAAAAAACTTTTTGTGACGTAAGTTTAGATATATAAAGTGAGCACTGATACATCTAAGTACTAGGAACAAACTACAGAGAATGCTCCAATGTGTGAAAAGATTTTAATGTGGTGTTAAAGGAAATGTGTAAGACTGAGTTAAAATGGGATGCCTTGCACACAGTCTTTATTTGGTGTGGGATCTGCGGCAGGACAGTTAGTCATATACAGCTCTTTCTTATGTCAGTGATTATAGGGTATCAGCTGATGGAAGAGGTAATAAGGAAAATAATTTAATCTCTGCACTAGAAGTCGTGAAATGTAAGGAGAAAGAT
Organism: Hylobates moloch; assembly: GCF_009828535.3. Lineage (NCBI taxonomy): Eukaryota > Metazoa > Chordata > Mammalia > Primates > Hylobatidae > Hylobates > Hylobates moloch. Next base: position 149,005,064 of record NW_026652279.1, read on the forward strand.
ATGGTATGGACCTGACATAATACTTTTTCTAAAAACTTCTAAGGTTACGAGTTATTAATAAAGAAATAAGGATTTATAAAATTTAAATCAATTAATTTATAGCTGGAAAGAGCTAATATGCCTTAGGTATTTTGTTATTTTGTACAAGCCGAGCTAATAAATTTATCTTGGGAGGTTTTCAAATAAGAAACCTATTGTGTACATTTTAAAACCATTTCTTATACCTCACGAACTGTAATTCCCAATAGCATACTTTTCCTAATTTTATATTCTTTAAGAAAATTTATGATGGATGTAACACCTTAAAATCTATTAACATGATATTTCTGATCCTCTCAATGCACATTCAAAGCTAAAATGTTTAAAAGTAACATGTTATAACATAGCTGGATTAAAGCTATTTGGTATGACACCTTTTAAAACACCTGTGTTTCAAAGTCTTCTAGTAGGCTCAGTTGTAAGATATAAAGCTGAAAAGAATACTTAGCACAGGGAAAGGGTTTTACAAACCGGAACCGCTAATAAAAGAGTAGTTCACATAGGTATTACATTAATAATACAATTTATCTTTAGCTTGAAATTCACTATGCATGCTCACATTCTTTGATAAAGAGGTTTGAGTTCCCAGTAACCTAGTCTCTTCTGTCATCTCTTTGAGATAGTTAAATTGAGTAGAAAGTAGTTTTCTCAGTGGGTGTCTTTACATGAGACCTTAATAACTCAGTACCTGCATTTGTCCACAAAGGTGAGATTTTGATTTAAAAACTACATGAAGCATGTCGCTATGCTGACATTTGTATAAAGCCAAATTAAATTTAGTAGTGATTTTAAACTTAATTTAACAATGTTTTTTTTTGGTCTTATAGTGGCAGAAATGTCAGTGGGGCATTGTGATATTGTGCAAGCATCACCTTGAATACCTGTCATCATCACTGGCAAAGCATACGCAACGTGCTCATGAATAAAAAATAGATGGTAGCTTGATTTAGTTTTTATAATATATTAATCATAAACAATTTTATACTCTACAGAAATTACAAGCATAAAGGGAAAATATTTATGTAGTGAGTCAAATATTTTTACCAAAAGCAAAAGGTATTAATAAAACACTAGGTAATGATGAAAATAAATTATGTTTTTTGGCTTCCTTAATAATGCTAGTATGTTAGGAATTCAATATAATTACACAGATAAATGGAGGGTCAGTATTAGAATTAAAATGTAAGGGAAATATATTAGTGACTCTGACAGCACAACACAACTAATTTAAGGGAAAAAATGCAAGAACGCATTTATAAACATTTCAGATTTTCATGAGTTTCAGAAAATAGCATGGTACATAGTCATTTGTACTAATATGAAGTAAATATAAAAACTAATAGGATATGAATAAAACATGCAAAAGCTTACAATAATGTACTTTTTACAAATAAGTAGCATATATTTGCTATTCAATTTGTTCCTGGCTTTTATGTACAAAAACAAAAAACAAAAACAAAATGTCATATTTTAAATTATTAAATTTTATTTTCATCTGGATTGAAATACACACATTATAAATTACTAATTATTCCCTAATTTGCAAATGTCATGCAATTAGCCAAACTTTGGTTAATAAGTGGTTGTGGTATTGAAGAATGAGAAACAGAACATCTCAATCTTCCTTTCATGAAAGTAAATGTAATTTATTGAATGTATCAATCTTAAGAATTTATGTATTAATAAGTCCTTCAATTGTTGTTTTTTGTGTTCCAAAACAAAACTACTGCCTAACATATTTTTAGCCAATTTGAGTGATTTTCCTTATTCATAATCATTTTGTTCTACTGTGGCGAATGGGTACATTTATAAGGTGAAGAGCTGATTGTAAGGTGCCATCTGTTACTCTACGTAATAATCTTTGTTTCATGTGCTGTATAAGGATCAGACCCTCCAACTTGACCTCATCAGCATCATGATATAGATAATGGATCTAGTTAGTACCAATATAACTCATTCATATTCTATTGTGAAACACATTGGAGTCTCAACTCACATTTGATTAAATTTCCATTAATCATTATTAAAGTTTCCTCTGTGCAGATGAAATGGCATTTAGTTCATTTAACATATAATTGAGTTCTAATTGAGCAGCAACTGTTTCATAGAATTGTTAAGTACTTTTTGAATGTAAAATAACACAGGTACCAATTTGTCGGTAGTTTTCTGTAACAATGTTTTCCCATTAACTTCAATTTCCATATACTGGACCAATAGTTACAGGTTCATCTTGCCCATCACCAACCTCATTCCTCACTTGGTTATGTGGTATCATACTCTTAATGAAATAAGTTACACCTTTGTATATCTTTCTAAATGAAATATTTTTAGTTTTATATGGAGAGATAAATGTCCTCATTGTGAAAAGAAAGTGTAAGCATGCACTCTACTGTTAGGGGAAACCCCGTATTTAAGAGGATGCTATCTGCAGTTTATGAGCAATTCCTTCAAACAGAATTAAAAATATCTTATTTGCCCTAATCAAAATTATAAATCAGGGCCAAGCACAGCGGCTCAGACTTGTAATCCCACCACTTTTGGAAGCCGAGGCGGGTGGATCACTTGAGGCCAAGAGTTCGAGACTAGCCTGGACAAAATGGCAAAACCCTATCTCTACTAAAAATAAAAAAATTAGCCAGTCTCAGCTGCTTGGGAGGCTGAGGTATGAGAATTTCTTGAACCCATGAGGCAGAGGCCACAGTGAGCCAAGATCGCACCACAGCACTCCAGCCTGGGTGACAGAGCAAGACCCTGTCTCAAAAAAAAAATCTTAATCAAATGTTTTCTTCTTAATGTTTTCGATTTATTCCCAATTTGAGAATTCAATCCCCTATGCAAACCATTTTTGTTCATTTTTACGTTCATACTCTGTAAGTTTAAGACCTACTTTTATTTTTCTTAATTTTTAATATCATTTGATCCTCATTATTCATGGATCCCATGGAAATTTGTCTACTCCATAAAATTTATTTGTAACCTCAAAATTAATACTAGTGGCACTTTCGTGGTCATTTGTGGACAAGTGGTGAGTGGCAAAAACTTTGATTCACGTGGTGCACAGGTTCCCAGCTAAAATTAAACAAGCCAAAGCTGTTTGTTTCAACTCAAACTTATTTCATGATCTAATTGATGCCATATTTTTCACAACTTTGTACTTTTTGTTGGTGATTTCACTATTTAAATGTCTCCCAAAGATAATGCTGAAGTGCTGTTTGGTTTTTCTAAGGGAAAAACTGCTGATGTGTCTTAGGAAGAAAATCTATGAGTTAGCCAAGCTTTGTTCAAACGTAATTTATATAGTGCTGTTGGCGGGGCTCATGTAAATCAATCTGTATTTTAACATAGATTAAATAACATGTCTTTAAATAGAAATACACACAAAACTAGGATATGTGTTGATTGCTTGGTAAAAATGTTGTGACCAGAGACTCACAGAAATCTAAGCCTGTATCTCTTCCAGGAGTAAGGGTTCAGGATTTGTTAATTCAGTTTTATCTGTGAATTTATAGAACATAGCAACTGCATATAATGAATAATGCCTGCATGTGAGAGAGTAAGCTGGAAGAATTTGGAAAATAAATTTTTATTAATCTTAATATTTCTAATTCTCAAAAAACTGACTTATAATCTCACTTATGTAGGATACCTAATGTAATCAAACTCATAGAAGCAGAGAGTATATTGGTGGTTTCCAGGAGTTGAGAGAAAGAAATGCAGAGCTGTTGTTCAATGGGTATGAAGTTTCATTTATGCAAAATAAATAAGTACTAGAGATCTTCCATACAACACAATTTCTAAAGTTAACAATGCTGTATTGTGCACTTAAATAATTTGTTGAGAGGGTAGATCTCATATTGTATTAACACACACACACACACACACACACACCCAGAACAACAACAGCAATCAAGAAAACAAATAAGCCTGAGGAAACTTTTGGAGGTGATGGTTTCATGGGTGCATGCGTGTGTGCAAACTCATCAAATTGTACACATTAAATATGTGCAGCTTTTTGGTATATCTATTATGCCTCAATGAAGCTGTTAAAATCACTAATCAAGACAGGGAATATTTCAATATCTTTTAAAAATCAAAATTAATGCAACAAAGCTTTGTTGACCAACATATAAAATTTTAAAAATAAAATCTAACTCTGCAAAAAAGAAAGAAAATAAAATTATTCTCAAACTAATTTCAGTGTTTCCTGTATCAGTCTCAATTTCTTGACTGCTTACTGCACAATATAATAATATGTGTATACATTTGACCCTCTGTATCTATGGTTTCTGCATCCATGAATTCAACCAACCACAGAGCAAAAATATTTTTTAAAAAAACACAAAAAACAGTAAAAAATACAAATAAAAAATACAATATGCTATTTACATGCATTTATACCGTAGTAGGTATTCTAAGTAATATAAAGATTATTTAATGTATATGGGAGAATGTACGCAGGTTATATGAAAATACTTTGTTATTTTGTATAAGGAACTTGAGCATCCATGGATCTTAGTATCCAAAGGAGTCCTGAAACCAATCCCCTGTGGATACCAAAGGAGGACTGAACATCATTCTAACATTCACCTTCTTTTTCTTCTTAACTATTCTCAGCTGTACCATATCTATTATAAACATATAAATGTGTATTCATTTATTGTAAGCATTTTTTCTGTAAATTGATGCAAAATATTTTTTAGTGGTCTTGATTTTGTAAATACATAAATATGAAGCCAATTAGCATTTTAGGTTCGCATTTGCTTTTGAAATGTCAAGTCATCATTTTTGAGTTACTCATAGTGTCATGTACAGTTTGGGTTCTTTTTATTTTCACTTCAATCGTTAATAATGTTTTAACTTACTTTGTATTTTGTTCATTACTCTACCACAACATTCTGTTGCATCTTTGTCTTATGTTTTCTAGTTACAATCTTTCTTGTTGCAGCACATGTGCCTGTTTCACTATAGACCTTTCTGTTTCTTATTTTTTCTTTATTTTACATATCTTTTCATATTTTTATATTTTTAGAGAATTTCCTTTAGTACTACTCTCCTTTCACGTTACTTTGTATTGAAAATCATAGTTTTAATTTCTCAGAGATTTAGTCTCTATTTTTTATGACATTCTCTTTTTGCATATAGTATCTTCTCCAATGTCACTGAGAAAATAAATTAATAATTTCTTAAATATTATCCATTGTGCCTGATTACTTCTCTTTTATCCTTAAGTCTCTAAATATATTGACCTCCCTCTTTTCTTCCTAGTTGCTGGTTTTCTTCATATAACTGTTGATCTGTAGCTATCTGTTCGTGGTTTGAGAAATAACTGGGCAGCTCCTTCTTCCATGAAGGATTGACTTTTATGAGATTTGCCCTCCTGCTATAAACAGCTAGAACCATCTCCCCCAAAAATGTAAAACAATTTATTTTAAGACAGTGAACATTAGTTAGCACAGGACTGTGATACCTGAGAGAAGGAAAACAGAGTAAGTTCAAAGTCACTGCCAGGCCTCAGAACAAGTAGGGAAAACCTAGGAGGAGCAGTGTCCTCCTGCTTAAATGTGGACATAAGGGCATTAAGTTCAGGAAGGCAAAAATGGCTAGACTGCTGGGTAGGGTACTAAGAGGAAGAAGCTGAAACAGAGAGAATGCCAGTTCAAGGGATGTCCTGAGTCATTCCCTTGAATCAGACTGAGGAGTGATGTACACATATGTGAGGAATCTCCCCAGGATAATGGAACGACACACCTTGAAGCACACAGCAAAACAAATGGAGCTTCCAGAGGGCTAGGAATCATTTTGTGTTTCCACCAGTTATGATGGAGAAACCTATTAATAATTCACAGGGCATAAGGAACAATTATGAGGAAGGTCATGTTGTAGAAGGGGGCTGCATTTGTACCAAGTAAAGAAAGGCTGATGTGGATACGTTAATTAGAAGGTTGGAAAATGATATACCATGGAAAAACAAAGTCTGAAGTAGACTTCAGATAAAATGCTATTTCTAGAGATAAGGAGAAATATTCCAAAATATAAATGGTGTAAATTCATTAAGAAAATGTAACAATCTTAAATGTATATGTTCCTAACAACATAGCATGGACAAATATGAAATAAATACAAATATGAAGTAAAAACTAAAAAGAAAAATAAATCCTGATTTTTGTCAAGTAACTTAACCTCACATTATATATTTATTTATATTATAAATTTATTCATATTATATATTTCTCCAGTCTCAACTCTGAGTGCAAGTTTTTATCTGCTTTTTTTTCTCAAAACCTATCTGTGGAAAAATAAATAAAATGGTATTTTGAAGGAAATTTTGCCCCCAAGATTTGCCATTTTATGTTTGTTCCATCCTTACTTGCTTGAAACCTTCCTATTGCATTGTATGTCTTTAGCACCATTCTAAATTGTTTTTACATTTTCAAGGATGGTTTTAAATTCCTAACATTTACCTTTTCCCAAATATTTATCTCAGAATTTTTGAGACCTGGGAATTTTGGGTGTCTAAAGCACAGAAAGGCTTTTATCTCACATGTCGAGATACCATAAGAAACTTAGGCTGTGGTACTTTTCTCTGAATTGTCAGTTGCCACCTTTCCATCTGCCTTCTATCTTCCAGAAATGTATTGTTATCTCCCTGCTACTAGCTGTCCTGGTTTTATAAATGTGCTTGGTTTAAATTGCCAATGTTCTTTTGAAATAAATTTAATGTGGTCTCTTAAAAACGAGGAGATTAATGTACATAGTGAGGCAGCTATGATAATTCCAAACATTGCAATGTTTAATATATTTTATGTGATTTCTTCTTTTTCTTATTTATTTATAAACATCTATTATTTTTTAATTGACTAAATTATATATATTATATACAACATGTTTTGTAGTACGTTTACATTACAAAATTGCTACATATAGCGAATTAACATATACATTACCTCATATACTTTTTGGTGGCAAGAACACTTAAAGTCTCTTTTCTTAGCAATTTTCAAGAATTCAAGGCATTGTTAGTAACTATAGACCCATGTTGTACAAAACATCTCTTGAACTTATTCCTTCTAGCTAACTGAAATTTTGTATCCTTTGATTAACATCACACCAACACCTATCCGTGTCCCTATCCGCAGCCCCTGGGCACCATCATTCTATTGTCTAATTCTATGAGTTCAACTTTTTTAGATTCCAAATATAAATGATACCATGTGGTCTTTGTCTGTGCCTGGTTTATTTAACTTAACATAATGTCTTTCAGGTTCACTATGTGTCACAAATAACAACGTTTCCTCTTTTTTAAAAAGGTTGAGTCATATTCCATTGATTAAATATACCACATTTTATTTATTCATTTATTAATGAACAATTATGTTGATTCTGTATCATAGCTAGTGTGAATAATGTTGCAACTGACATGGGAGTGCAAATATCTTTTGACATACTGATACCGTTTTCTTTGGATATATACCCAGTAGTGGGGTGGAATGATATGATAGTCCTATTTTAAAATAAAAAAAATACTTCCATTCTGCTTTCCATTATGTCTATAATAATTTGCATTCCCACCAACAGTATACAAAGGGTCCCTTTTCCCAATATCTTTGCCAATGTTTGTTATCTCTTGATATTTTGATCCTAAAGAGTATGAGGTGATATCACATCGTTGTTTTGAGTGCATTTCCCTGATGATTAATGATATTGAGCACCTTTTTATATACTTGTTGGCCATTTTTATATCTTCTCTGGAGAAATGTCTCTTTAGGCTGTTTGCCCATTTGTTAATCGGTTATTTGTCTTTCTGAGTTGTATGAATTCTTTATAAATTTTAGGTATTAACCCTTTTTCAGATATGTGGTTTACAAATATTTTCCAAATCCCTAGCTTCCATTTTATTTTGTTGTTTGCTTTGAAGAAACTTTTTTAGTTTGATGTTTTATTTTTTATAGTATTGCTTATTGGTATGGTTTGGCTGTGTCCCCACCCAAATCCCATCTTGAATTGTAGTTCCCATAATCCCCACATATTATGGCAGGGACCCAGTGGGAGGTAATTGAATCAAGGAGGTGGTTACCCCCATGCTGTTTTTATGATAGTGGGTGAGTTCTCATGAGATCTGATAGTTTTATGGGGGCTTTTTCCCCTTTGCTCAGCACGTCTTTCTCCTGCTGCCACGTGAAAGAGGACGTGTTTGCTTCCCCTTCCACCATGATTGTAAATTTCCTGAGGTCTCCCCAGCCCTGCAGAACTTTGAGTCAATTAAAACTCTTTCTGTTGTAAATTACCCAGTCTCAAGTATTCCTTCATAGCAGCGTGAGGACCGACTAATACACTTATGTAGACTGAGCTTTTGGTATGCTATAAAAAAAAAATCACTGCCAAGGCTGCTGACAAGGAATTTTTCTCTATGTTCTCATCTAAACGTTTTATGGTTTCGGGTGTTACATTTAGATCTTTTGTCCATTTTAACTTTTTTGGGGTTTGTATAATAAATGGGTCCAATTTTACTTGTTTCCATGTGGAAATCCAGTTTTCCCAGAACCATGTATTGAAGAGACTATTTTTTACCTATTGTAACCTCTTATTGCCCTTTTCAAAATTTATTTGACCCTATAAGTTTGGATTCATTTCTGTGGTCTCTATTACATTCTACTGGTCTATGTGTTTGTGAGGGAAATAGATTAGTTGAAATCAAATTTGAGCAACCATTAAATGCGTTTTCTTCTTCTTTGTGTTTCTTTTAGTATTTAAGCTTCTCATTTTTAAGTAATTATACATGCATAAGAAGTTGCAGAAAAAGAATACAGAGGCCCCATGTCCCCTTCATTCACTGAAGAGGTTGAAAGTCCCACCTTTCCACTAACCTTCCTGCACCACCACCACAGACGGCAGCAGAAGTTTCTCATTAACTCCAGGTGGTGGTAGAAGTCCAGGAACCAAGTGCCTCTGAAGACACTACAAGGTTGGGGGTGGGGTAGGAGATGTTATTTTTTGGTGTTGGTAAAATTTCTGGTTTTCCAATAACCCCCTTCTCACAGTACCCGAGGAAGGAATGAGACAAGCACCTCTTATAGTCAGGCAAAGATGGAAGTATTCACTTTCCACTCAGCCTTTGCTGATGTGTGTATAGATGGAGACACAGATTTTTCTCATGGCTAGGGTAGGAGTGGAGCAGTATCATTATTGAAAAATTTCACCTCTTGCTAGGATCTTCCTTTCCTGCTCTTTGTCTAAAGAGGACGAGCTTTTCTTTTTTCTTGGTGTGACCCTTTGCTGTTTCTAGGTTGTAAGTTTCCCCGGTATCCAGTCCAGATAAAATAGATTGAAAAGAAACCCCACTGGAACTCACCTTCATGTTATTCTTCTGGTGCAAGGTCTATAGCTGGTCTGCCTTCTCCTCTCCACGTTTTTATGTTGCGTTTTACAATTTTAGCTGTACATAGCATGAAGAATACTGAGAAGCATGTCTGTTACATCTTTCCTAAAACTTGAAATCTGTTCCCCTTTTTAAAGCATGTTTAGCATGCAAAAATTAACTTTAAAAATGTTAACTAAGTTCAAGTGAATATTTACTTTAAAATAAAATTCTTCACCTTGCACGGTAATTCACTTCGGAATTTCAATAATGTCTCTCTCAAATATAATACATGGTACAATTCCTTTGCATGTAAAAAGTTACAGGACTTTTCAGGTACACGTCATTCTATAAAAGGATACGTATTTGTATTGAAAATTCTAAGACTGGCACTGGGAAGATGATTTTAGATACTGTCTTTATTTATTTTTCTTTGAATTTGTATTAATAGTAGATATTCACAAGTGCCTCACATTCATCACAGTGTTCTTTGTGCTTTGATCTATAGTTTTAAACCTTCCCAGGCACTGAAGGCAATGTTGTTTACTCAACATAAAAAAGTAAGGGTCACAGCTTTGCTTGCATTTTCAGTCTGAATATGCTGAGAATATTCTTATAAGATTCTTGGATCATTATTACATCCCTTATGCACATAGCAGTTACACTAAATTTAATTTGAACTTTGTTTTCAATTATGCAAAAATCCCTGAGTCTGTAGTTAAGCCAGCGTAGTCTGAGTGAGCGTAGACATAAAACCCATTATTGGAAAAAAATACATTCTTACTATTAAAAGGTCACAATGTTCCCAGACTCCAGAAAAGGGTGAAAAAATACTTGTCTTTCCCCATGAAATGCTATTTGTCCAGCTTTGATTGTTATGCCAGGCCAGAGCCCCCTTTTCCATTATCTTCTTCTGTCTTCTTTGCTTTAGTCTTTTATCTTCTCTGCCCTGACCCAGACTCCTAACTTCAATAATTTGAGGTCCTTGTAATCTTTACCACCGTTTTGACTTCAGTTGGAAGACTGACAGCAGTTACTATTCTGATTCATTTTGGAGGGCTTCACCACTTTGGTTTCATCTTGGAGCACTGACAGCAGTTTTCTACTAAGCCCCACTCTGTGCTATTTCAACTTCAAGATTCTTTAAGGTAGAGCTTTTAAAAATATATAAATGTTTATCATGTATACAATCTAATGTCTTTGCTATATATAAATATATATATATATATATATATAATATTTTAAATGTTGAGCACACTGATAGCAAAAGTTGACGAATCATGCTCTCGGAGTCTTTGTCTTTACTCCTCTCAAAGTCAAGCAGAAACAGAAAAAGAGATGAGGTGGAATAAAAATCTTGCTTTGCCATATGAAGTTTAGAATATTTAACTTAGTCTTAAATTTACTTCCCTCACAAGTAGCTTGAAAGATTAGAAATAGGATTTTCCATGTCAGTAAAAATTAAGCATGCTGATATTATATTTATATTTCTGATTATTTTATGTATGTAAACACATATATTGTAAATACACAATATATATAAATACAGTTGACCCTTGAATAACATGAGTTTGAGCTGCACAGTTTCACTTATACATAGATATTTTTTCAATAAATATATTGGACAATGTTTTGAAAACTTGCAACATTTTGAAAAAAATTGCAGACAAACTGCACAAAATATAATTCATCAATACAATTTAGGAAAAGTTAGGTAGGTCATGAATACATAAAATATATGTAGATACTGGTCAATTCTATTATTTACTACCATGAAATACACACAAATTTATTATAAAAAGTCAAAATTTATACGAAACTTACAGACCATACATGTCACCATTCACAAGGAAGAGAAATGAAAACAAACATAAAGATCCAATATTAAAACATAATTGCATAAAATTATAGTACATTCTGTCCTACTGTAATGATTTTGTAGCCACCTCCTGTTATGCTATTTTTGTGAGTTTGCAAGCATCCACTAACAACATAGTGTGGCTCTAATCATCTTTGGGTGAACAATTCATCTCTTCAGTAAATTTTGTATTCAAGTAAAAGATGTTCTCTCACAGTTCTCATGTTATTTTTCACTGTGCTTAGTGCAATATCATAGACCTTGAATAACACAGGGGACCTATATGCAGTGCCGCCATTGATGCTGGAAGTGCTCCAAAGAAGCATAGAAAAGTCATGGCATTACAAGAAAAAGTTGAATTGCTTGGTACCTTCCAAAGATTGAGGTCTGCAGCTGCAATTGCCCATCATTTCAAATAAATGAAACTAGTGTAAGCACCATTGTCAATGTAAGAAAAAAATGCTGCAGCTATGCTAGCAGGTACAGAAACTTTGCACTTTTCATGAAATACATTTTTTATCTCATACACTTATGCTAGTATAGAAAAATGTCACTCTTATGGTAGCATAGGATTGTTTTAAGGAAAACATACCAATGGATTCTAATATCATTCAAGAAGAAAACTAAACCATTATATGGAACTTAAATCGAAAGGAAGATGAAGTATCAAAGCTGGATAATTTATTGCCAGCAAAGGATGGTTTGATAATTTTAGAAAAAAGGGTTTGGCCTAAAAATGTCAAGGTAACAGGAGAAGCAGTTTCTATCAACCAAAAGGCAGCAGATGAGTTCCCAGATACCATAAAACAAATCATTGAAAAGAAGAGGTATCTGCCTGAACAGGTTTTTAACGCAGATGAAAGTGCCCTATCAGGGGTCATAAGGACCTTTAAGGCTCATTATGCATGGTGCTTTATGGAAATAATTTTCAACTCTATAGAAGAGAACCCTGATAGAACATCTGGAAGGATTACACTGTTAAATTTGGCATCGTTGTTACAGAAAAGCAGTGAAAGCCATCAAGCTTGAAACAATAAATTGCTGCTGGAGAAAACTGCATACAGAAAACTGTGCATGACATCACAGGATTTCTGACAGAGCCAATCTAGGACATAATAAAAGAGATTGTGGATATAGCAAAAAAGGTGAAGAATGGAGGGTTTCAAGATAGGAGTCTTGGAGAAATTCAAGAGTTAACAGACACTACACAAAAGGAATTAACAGAAGATTACTTGATAGAGATGACTGTTTCCAAACTAGTGCCAGATGATGATGATGGGGAAGATGTAAAAGAAGCAATGCCAGAAAACAAGTTGACTTTTGAGAGTCTGTCAAAAGGTTTCCAATTATACAAGACTGCTTCCGACTTCTCTTACTACAAGGAGACTTCTTTGATATGGCACTGAAACTAAAGCACATGGTGGAAGAAAGATTTTTACCATATAGGAACATTTTTAGAGAAATTAAAAAGCAAAAAAGTCACAAATTATAATGTATTTTAATAAAGTTGGGCCAACTATGCCTACCTCTTCTGACTTCCCTTCTATCTCCTCCAAAAATCTGCCTCTCCTACCCATAATAGCAAGACCAGCCACTCCACTTCCTCCACCTCAGCCTACTCAATGTTAAGATGATAAGAATTAAGAAATTATGATGACCTTCTTCCACTTAATAAATAGTAAATATATTTTATATTCCTTATAATTTTCTTAATAATTTTATTTTCTTTAGCTTAATTTACTGTTAGAATATAGTATATAATGCATATAACATTTAAAAGATATGTTAATCAAATGTTTATGTTATTGGTAAGGCTTCTGGTAAACAGTAGGTTATTAGTTAAGTTTTTCAGGAGTCAAAAATTATACACAGATTTTTGCCTTTCTGGGAAATCAGCACCCCTAATACCCACATTGTTCAAGGGTCAACTGTAATACATAACACATATAAATATATATATAATATATAGCATAATCAAATACTCAAAAATAATAACCAGGAAAATGTACTTTTTCTGAGAAATTAATCTTTTATTAAATAGAAAATATATTGTGTTTTCATTCGTGACTCCTTTTTGTGAGGTCATAACAAAATCCAAAATAAGGTCCATGTGGAAGTGGAACCAGAAATAAACAATATTTGAATAGCTAGATGAGCATTGAAATATGACACCCAGAAAATATGGTGGCAGACAATAGCTGGATGTGGAGTGTAGAAAGCAATCAAGGAGGCAACAGATGGTATAGTAGAATTTGGGTAGATTTGGGTGGATGACCAGAAGACTGAAAGATACAATATAGGGAAGTTAAGGCAGACTGTTGCGACAGAAAAGCGATAACTGAAGGTGTCATTCTACCATGATCATTTAAATTGTAGCAGTGGGTTTAAAGCAGGTGTGATGATTCATGTGGTAATAGACCACATGAATAAATAGACCACATGAATAAATAGGCCACATGAATAATAAAATCACCTGGGTAACCACATCAAACATACTCCTACACTCTAGGGAACATATGGGAAGGAAGCTGATGGACAGTAGATCCCTAGAGATGTTATACAGTAGGCTTGTAGAAAGAACAGAGGATTATTTTGTTCAAGACAGGATTAATCCTTTATAGTTTGGCTTTTCCGCACAACAAGAACACTATTTAGCTACTATGTATAAGTAGTTAAATTTCATTTCTTTGGCTTATGATAACCTTAAGCATGGTGTGTTTTCATAATTCTAATTCAGTATTTTTAACATTATTAAAATTATTATCACAGTTGTGATTGTGCATCCCACTCCATTTTTTTTTTATCCTGATACCTGCTTTCTGACCTCAATTTTCAATTTTTTTTTTTTTTTTTATAAAACTAGGTTTCTTCTTTATTCTGGTTCTCTATGTTTCTATTTGGATAATGTGTCCCTTACATCATTTTGTCTTCTAACTAGAACCTTAAATGGATCTTGGCATGGAAATCTTTGATAGTTTCTCACTGTTATCAGAGAGTACATCCTCATAATTCTGTGTTTCTACAATTCTAAGAGTCATCAACCTCACTAGTCTCCATTTTTTTTATATTTAACTCCAGCAATTTCCTCCCCTTGATACGGAATCACTGATGTCTTGCTGGAATATAACCTGATTGATACCACCAAGTAAATACCATGAGCTTACTGATTAACTCAAATTTCCAATAAGTCCCCACGCATGTCATATCTCAATGTCTAGGTCAAGTTCATAAAGAATACATATTTTTTTCTGCCAAATTCCCCTTAATTTGTTTAGGCTTGGTTATAGCTTCTGGTTTTAGCAGGCAGTTACAGATGCTGGAATGCAGATTTTAAAATATCCTCTCTGGAGGCCGGGCACGGTGGCTCACGCTTGTAATCCCAGCACTTTGGGAGGCCGAGGCGGGCGGATCACGAGGTCAGGAGATCGAGACACGGTGAAACCCCGTCTCTACTAAAAATACAGAAACTTAGCCGGGCGTGGTGGCGGGCGCCTGTAGTCCCAGCTACTCGGAGAGGCTGAGGCAGGAGAATGGCGTGAACCTGGGAGGCGGAGCTTGCAGTGAGCCGAGATCGTGCCACTGCACTCCAGCCTGGGTGACAGAGTGAGACTCCGTCTCAAAAAAAAAAAAAAAAAAAAAAAAAATCCTCCCTGGGATATGTTATATTTGGATTAATTCCTTTTTCGGATGCCATTCTTGAAATCTATAAAAAAGCTAATCCAGAGATGACTGATTTTATCTATTATGCTACTCCAGTATTTGTCATGCAGAGGAAGTGTGACCATGTGCTTGCTCACATCTTGACTTTCACTGTGTTATTTTATCTGTGTTTTTTGGTTGTTGTCGTTTGTTTTTTGTTTTTGTTTTTTGTTATTGAGTAACTGGATGAGGGTTGAGGACTTCTATGAAGATCTAGAAATGGCTATCCTTTTTTTTCAGATAAAACTGAATGTGCGAGTTCAAAGGTCTACATTTTGCAATAGGAGGTAGGATATTAGTGTTAACTTTGTTACCAAGGCATTTTTTTTTTTTTTTTTTGAGACAGAGTCTCACTGTGTCGCCCAGGCTGGAGTGCAGTGGGATGATCTTGGCTCACTGCAAGCTTCAACTAAGGCATATTTTACTTTTTCGTTTTTGAGACAGGGTCTTACTCCATTGCCCAGGCTGGAGTGCAGTGGTGGATTATGGCTCACTGAAGCCTCAATCTTCTGGGCTCATGTAATCCTTTCACCTCAGCTTCCCAAGTAGCTGGGAGCACAGGCATGTGTCACCACCGCTGACTATTTTTTGTATTTTTTTGTAGAGATGGGGTTCACCATTTGCCAAGGCTAGTCTCGAACTCTTTGGCTCAAGCAATCTGCCCACTCCACCTTCCAAAATGGTGGGATTAAAGGTGTAAATTACCCTAAGGCATATTTTTCAATCAAGCTTTTACTTCAGCTTTGCTTGTGGTCTAAAATTTTTGTTCTTTATCTTGATACGCTCTTGTTTGAGAACTTGTAGGGGATGAATCCTATTTGGCACATGAACCCCCAAACGAAGTAATCTTTAGCAAGACTGCTATATACGGAACACAGCTCTGTGATTGACAGTAATGACACTCAGCAAGTACAAAGTCAAAATGCAAATATAAAAGGTAGCATTTACTAGTATTAAAGTTGATATTTTTGATAGAAAAATGTATCAGAGGCCAAGATTCTAACCAATTTTTTTCTGAATTAAATTTCAGAGAACAGCTGAATTGAACTAGGGAGACATAAATTTGTCATGAATAAATCTTGCAGAAGGAATGTATTCAGACTATGGAGATATGATATACAGTGACTATATTTGTGGTTAGCAAAATGATGTTACAGTTTTATGATAATAAATTTCTTATAAAAAAGAAACAGTTCTAATTCATTGTATTATCTTTAGTATCTTGCACAGTTCTGGCATGAATTAGAGATCAAAACTTCCTAC
Organism: Hylobates moloch; assembly: GCF_009828535.3. Lineage (NCBI taxonomy): Eukaryota > Metazoa > Chordata > Mammalia > Primates > Hylobatidae > Hylobates > Hylobates moloch. The sequence goes on from NW_026652279.1 coordinate 149,021,278, forward strand.
TCCCAAATTAATACATTATTAGAAAATGTTAGTCAATACTTATCAATATGTATGCCCTAAACATTTTGCAAAATATGGGAAATGCAAATTTTAAAAGTCATTGTCTTTGCCTAAGGTCTTTCCATTTTATAAGGGAATAGCAGCAAGAATGGAGAAAGAAGAGTGGACAGTGTTGAATAAAAGTGATATAGAAGTGGAAGAAAAGTATAAGGAATAGAAAATGTACACAAAGCAAGAAATAACAACATAATGATGAAAAGAAAAAGGAAAGAAACATAGTAGTGAATACTGAAGGGGCGAGAGGATGATGCAAAAGAAGGATAAATAGATGCAAGTGGAGGAGCAAGGCAGAAAGGAAAAACAGAGAAAGCATTGAGGGCAAATTAGACCAGAAAGGAGGACCAAAGGAAACAGGACTACAGCAAAATGTTTCTATATCTGCTATAATTAATTCATTACAATAGATGATATATGCGTTTACTCTAATAGGTTTAGTAGTAACTGATTTGAAATTATTAATATGTATAATTTTGAGATTTCTTTTAGAAATATTAAATTGGTGGCAGCAAATGAATAAATGACCACTATGTAGAAAAATAATTGTTAAAACTTAAAAGGATAAATTCTTGACAGAAAACTGCTGCAATAACAATCGCTACCTTATGTAACAAACACAGAACTTCCATTAGCTCCAATTTAAATCAAACTGACAGGTTTCACTAAGAATTTGTTATGAACACTAAATGTTATTGTAAAATTATGTAAGAAATAAATCTTCTATTATGAAATAACGGTCATATTCCTGAAATAAAACATAGATACCAGGTTGTTTTACCCACTCCACCCCACTGGAGATTGACAATTAATTATAAAATATGTATACATGCATAATAATGCATTAGTACCTATAAGCATATTAATCTTTTTCTATCTCTCACATAGGCATACACGCACATACACACACACAACCATTCATGCACACACACACAGTTATTGCATATGTATAATTTTAATTGTTGCTACTCTTTTCAACTGTCATTACCACCCTTTTATGTTTTTCTTTGTGACTAATTGCTCCCCGCTGTTAGAATGGAATGAGATCTGATAATAAAAAGAGAAACTTCTTGAGGTTTCTCTCCCATGTTCCCCATATTCCTCAGCAAATTTCATCTTTAGTTTTTTAAGCTAAGAAAAAAAATGATTAGAGAGCATCTCTGTCTTCTGACTGAAACAATACGCATTCATCATCGTTGCACCCTAAAAATGTCACATTGGTCCAGCCCCAAGCATTGTTTATTTGTATAGCCTTGGCCTGTAGTACAAACTAGCCCCAGGTATGGTTTTGTCCCAAGTGGATCTAAGTACTTCTGCTGCATTTTCAGAAATTTCAAAATCGAAAATTGTCTAGTGAAAAGGAAACACATGCAATCTAAGTCATTATCTTCAGTACATTGTTATTTTAGAATATGCTAAAGCATGTGCAATGAGTTGTTCATTAATATCAGGAATTGACAAAGTCTGGAAATGTCCCTCGAAATCAAAATCTACCATAATGCCATTATAAAATAGAGGATCAGAAAGTAATTGCTACTACAATGAGAAAAATAAATGTTGTTTTTGATTGTTTGCTAAATCTATTTTTGATATATTTTATGATTATGAAATGGTTGACATGCAAATAATTCTCATGATTTTAGGGTGAAAGCTAAAAATCAAATTATATTTATATGACCTGAATCAAGCCAGTGGAATAAAACAGTAAATATTCTTGAATGCACACATGGAGAGAAATGTATTTTTTTTGTTTCCTAAGATTTTACTGTGTTCCCTGAAAACCCAGTGGGTTGTTTTAAACTGGCAAGGAGGAGTAATCCAGCTTGTTTACGATGTGGCAGCCCATATGAGCATCCCATTCCACACAGTCCTTGAAAATCTTGAAAATAAACACATCAGCATTATCATTTCCTATATATACATCCTATGTGATTTTATACAGCTAGAATGTAAGATTAATATGAACAATTCAAAAGCATTCTTCCCTGCCTAAAAATTAATTTATATTACCCTCTTATAGTCATATCTTCCATAGTATAGTAAAGGTGCCTTCTCACACTTTTCCATCTATCTTGAGCTTCTGCCTTCCTATGTTTTTAAACTAAGTTACTATTTCCTGAAAATACCTCCACTTCTAACACTGAGTCTTTACCCACAGAGACCCAAAACCCTTAAAATAACTCATCAGTTTTCACAACATCTGGATACTTTTACTTCTCTAATCTCCTCAGTCTTCATTCCTTCTCAAGAGTCCTACATGGTTAAGATCTTACTAGACTGAGTCATGCATTCTCAAAAGGATGATATTGTCCACAATGTGGCTACAATTGGCTCTTGAGGGGGGAAATATTCTTTAGAATTGCAACAGTTTGGGTCTCCACAGTTTAACAATGTTAGGACAAGTTCTTCATCGTCAAAATTTAATTTCATGAGAGAATGGTGGTGATTTTGTAAAAGCATCTAAAAGGGATCCTGGTAGGGAGAAGAGTGATAATGAAAAGAAGATTGGGAAACACTGGGCATTATCATCGTCCCAATTGTCCTCAATATATTTGTAAAGCTCTGTATCAATACACACGTTTTTGTTTTTCTATCCAAGATAACTTTGTTCAACACTTGATGACTTATCTTTAGAAAATTCTCCCATTCTTGGCCGGGCGCGGTGGCTCACGCTTGTAATCCCAGCACTTTGGGAGGCCGAGGCGGGCGGATCACGAGGTCAGGAGATCGAGACCACGGTGAAACCCCGTCTCTACTAAAAATACAAAAAAAAAAAAATTAGCCGGGCGTGGCAGTGAGGAGACTGAGGCAAGCGAGAACGGGGGTTGCATGAGGTGGATTGCCCACTGCACCAACCTGGGGACAGATCGTTCAAAAGAAAATTCTCCCATTCTTCTAGATATAGCTCAAATGTAAACTCTTGTAGCTTTTGTGGCTACAATCATTCCGCCTGCACCAGGCAGAAAACTTTCTTTTTACATGTGTTCCCATATTTTCCAGGTACTCGGCATGCTATGGACCAAATGTTCCTGGCTCCCCCCACAATTTATACATTGAAACCCTAATTTCAGTATGAAAATTTTTGGAGGTGAAGCCCTTGAGAGATAATTAGGTCAGGAGGATGAAAGCCCTCATGAATGGAATTAGTGCCCGTATAAGAAGAGGAGAGAGAGCTAAGAAGTACTCTCTCCGCCATGTGAGGGCGCAGTGAGGAGGTGACTCTCTGCAACCCAGAAGGGAGTCTTCACCAGAACCTGATCATGCTGGCAACCTGGCTACCAGAACTACAAGAAATATAATTCTGGGGCGGGGGCAGTGGCTCACTCCTGTAATCCCAGCACTTTGGGAGGCCGAGGTGGGCGGATCACTTGATGTCAGGAATTCGAAACCAGCCTGGCCAACATGGAGAAACCCCATCTCTACTAAAAATACAAAAATTAGCCAGGCATGGTGGCGGGCACGTGTAACCCCAGCTATTTGTGAGACAGCTTGAGGCAGGAGAATAGCTTGAACCTGGGCGGAGGAAGTTATAGAGATCGCGCCATTGTGCTCTTGCCTGGGCAACAGAATGAAAAAAACAAATCTGGTTTTCACTGTCTCCTAGGCTGCAGCCTCGAACTTCTGGGCTCAAGTGATCCTCCTGCCTCAGCCTCTCACGTAGCTGGGACTACAGGCATGTGCCACCACACCCGGCTAATGTTTTTATTTTTGTAGAGATGGGGTCTTTCCCAGGCTGGTCTTGAAATTATGGCCTCAAGCAATCCTTCTACCTTGGCCTCCCCAAGTGCTAGTATTACAGACATGAGAATTTCTGTTGTTTATAAACCACACAGGCTATAATATTTTGTTATAGCAGCACGAACTAATACATGTCATCACTGTATATCCATGTATTTATATATTATTCTTCCTTGTGATAATGTGTCTTCATATTTAAGTCCATACTATCTACATCTTTGTAATCCTCAGTAATACGGAGTTGTTACCAGACTAAGCAAGATGGTTTAAAGATTAGGAAAATAAAAGCCTTTGGATAAAAAAAAGTAACAGAAATATTATTGTTTTGATGTAGAGAAAGAATAGGTAAAGATATAATCCTGCTTTATTTCAGATCAACTGTAGGCTATTCTGCTTACCTAGTGTGAAACAGGATTATTAAGGCCAAATTTAGGTTTCTAAAATAGAGCCATAAAGTGAGTATGTGCTTCACAAATTATATTAGCATCATAGCGGTCCCCATAAAGAGTATAAATATAAGACCATGTAGATGACAATAAAAAGTCCTAGATGAAAGAAATATATGTAAACTATACCTATGTCTGTATTTATGTCTTTAATCTTTTGAGCAATTTATATTTACTTATATAATATAGTGATATAATTATATAATATACTATATAAATTTATAGTAAATATTTATTTACTATACATCTATGGTTAGTATATTATACTAAATATATTTATATATTATATATAAGTAATTTTATCTTAATTAGAGACAGAGTCTTGCTGTGTAGTTCAGGCTAGAATATTGTGGCTCTTCATAGGTGCAATCATTGCACACTACAGCCTGAAATTCCTGGACTCAAGCAAGCCTCCCACCTCAGCCTCCCCAAGTAGCCAGGAGTATAGGTATCCACTACTGTGCCTGGCTTTATATTATATACTCACATATAAATATTTTATAATTAATATAAATAAGAAATTATGATATGTTAACATAATATAATAATATAATGTATTTTATTTATTAGTCATCTAATACATCTTCTAGTTTTAGAAGAAATTTAACTTAGAGGAGATACTGCTTTATCTCCCAAGTGTTAAAGAAAATATAAAGTGAACACATTTATTAGTAAGGAAGGTCAAATTATAAATCAGGCCTACTTCAGTCTTTTTTCCAAGTTAATTTATAAATGGCATTTAAAAAACATTAAATGCATCAAGTAGAATTTTAAAAGTAGTCAAAGAGGAAGTTTAAGATACCAACAAAAGGAAACCTTGTATATTCACTTAAATCACAAAGGTAGACAGATGTAATTTTAAAAGTCAGTGAAGAAATTTAACATAAAAAGAAAATAATAAAAATGTTAAAATTAATTAAAATGCTTACTGAATGCTAGAGAGCTGAAGGTCCTTTATTGACACTCTTCATATCGGCCTATTTTACAGAAGGGATGAGATTATAAAACTACAAGAAACCAATATGTGCAAAAGAACAATAAAAGGAAAAGACTGTCTCATATATATATATTTTATCTCGGCTCACTGCAACCTCTGCCTCCTCAGTTAAAACGATTCTCCTGCCTCATCCTCCCAAGTAGCTGGGACAACAGGCACATACCACTATGCCCAGCTATTTTTTTATGTATTTTTATTAGAGATGGGGTTTCACCTTGTTGGCCAGGCTATGTTATTAATATTTATATCTGATATAATGGTATCAGACATTTCTTATCTTGATAGTATAGATTTCTGGGACTCAGAACACAATAACCCAAAGCACATAGCCTTGACATGCTGAGTACTTCGAACAGGAGGACACTGGAAGACTTCAGAAACAAGATTGCACCTTCTCCTGTCCTCCTGTTTCCTGCCCCTCCTTCCCCAAAGTGAGTCATAGGAGTATAGACAGCACTACTGTCTTCATTAAAATTGGTCATAGAAACTAGAACTCCTCTCCCACAAACTAAGCCATAAAACTTAGAAAGTTCACTCTTTCTCTTCTTCTTAAAGATCCTCATTCCAGAGGGTCCTACCCCATACCTAAGAGTAAGGAATGCCACCCAGAGAGGCCTGGAAAATCTCAACAGACAGGCTTTGTTGGACTTCCGCACTTAGTCTATCACTATTAGTCCTACCCTTTGTTCAGTCACATTTCTACACAGTTGTCCAATCTTCATCAAACCTAATCATGAAACAGACAGTTTTCTCTGGATCTGTGGGTCTTCATTTTCTGAAGGCCCCTGTGTCACATAAATCTTTGATTAAACAAACTTGCTATGATTTTCTTTGTTATAGGAGTGTCTATTGTGACCCTTATGATGAGGAAAACTGCCGTAACTTTCCATCCTTACAAGATTCTCATGTTTCAAAACATTCTTCAATTTCTAGCATAAGCATAAATTTTAAAGAAATTAAAGAACCTATTTTTGTTTAGTTGAAAATAATATAAATACCTTTTTTTGGTTGAAAAGGAAAAGGCCCAACACACAGTGGCACAGTGGAATTCTAGATAAATCAGGGTTAGAGATCAAATAAATATACTTAGAACAGTTAGTTCAATAAGCATTCTCAGTAGGATGCACTGTTCCTTACTGAATAAAAATTCCAAAGATCACCTCAAATCTTTGCATTTGTTAAGAATTGCACTTACCACATATACCTAGTCTTCTTCTATTTTGATAATTAACACATTTTTTTTGGTAGCAGCTCAATAAGAGAAACAGTTTCTTCCTTTATTGTGCTGTGGACTTAATCTCAACAGGGTGTCCTTCCCTGCCCACCCTAATTAAGAAAACTGGCATATAAAACTTTCTGCAGATGGATCAACAGCAGGAGCTGCATAGATTTTCTTCATGAGCTTAATAGTTCTATCAGCAGCCCACATCACTTGAAAATCAGTAGTGCTGTCTATACTCCATAGGCCTTCAGAGCATCCAAGCTCCCTGCCAATGCTTCCTCTACGATTACTACTGAGATTCCTCTCAAAGTTCTCCAGAACAGTATCCTACATGTTAGTTTTTTTTTTTTTTTCTGAAACTATTTTCTCTGTTTTTTTCCTGGCTCCCACACTGTGTAACTCTTGCCAAGAGACTATTCCTGCCATCTTAATAGTTGCACATCAGAATTGGAGAATGAGAGGCCACAAGACTGAAGAAGATAATGAACAAAAGGAAGTAGCTTCTAGCTTAAAAAATTCACCTGGTTCACTTTATTTTTCAGTCTTTAATATATTATATCGTATCATTTTGGCAAGTTTAACCCACTGGAGTAGTCTTGGCTTAGTTACACCTAATTTATACTTGTCTTTTAGGAGAAATAGCAAGACAAAACCAAGTATCTCCATTTTATCCCAGCTGCTGCCATTTGGATAGCTCATCTTTCTTTCTGTCCTCCTTTTGTTTGAGTGAAGAAATGACTAATGCATTCCCACTCTGGTTCACTTACTTCATTCTCGTGCTGGTCAAAGACGAAACTTGTTGTAGAAGCTCCATCTTAAAATAGTGCTTAGAATATAAATGCTTAGAATAAGCTATTTATTGCCTCTGTGCTACCTAGTATTCACTTATAATTGCTAATATGAAGACAGATTAAGAGAAACACACATATGAAGACTGTTGCTGTTCCCTATTTTCATAGCAACAACCCTTAGAAAATCTTGGAAGGCTTCCGTATGCAATGTCTGATGATACATTCTAATTTTCAGTTGTCATGATAAAGAAAATCATGTAAAAATTTATAATAAATTAAGAAAACATGAGGTTATATCAGCCAGATATATTATTTGCATAAAATATAAGCTGTTTTAATCAGTAAATCAAAAGACATGTGACTCAGTCTTTTAAGTCTCACAATCTCCAGAGCCAGAACACTAGGCTTGGAGGATACACAGCCAGAAAGGATATCCAAACCACGCAGTAGAGTTGTTGCTTTGTTGCCTTGTTTGGATTTTCCTCTCAAGACTAAGATGCCAGAAGTCTTGGATGTTGAATGCTCAAAGCTGCATCTATCTCAAGAAATTGCCTTCAACCAAAAGAAGGTGCCTCATCTAAGATTCTGCCCTGTCTTTAGAACCAACCCACATCTGATGACTGGTTAAAATGGATACAAAGTCTGGACTCCTTTTCTCAATTTGGAAAAACAATGAATTGCTATCCCAGCTCATGAGCATCCCATGGGATAGGATGAATGCTCTGATGCAGCCTGAGGAAAGCACAACTTCTCTTTCTGTCCAATCCTGTGTCCTTCACGCTTTTTATCAATGGCTCTCTTGAAGTACTTCCAGGTAAACTCTAGCGGGTATATCTGTATCTCAGAATCTGTTTATCAGGGAGTCCCACCAAAGGCATGGAAAGATTCTCTCAGCAGTGACCCCACTCATGATGTTATGGTAAGAGACACAATGTCTGGCAGCTCTGAACAGAGCACTGGATTCTAGAAACTGCCATTGACACCAAAAAGCCACCCTCTCCACTAAAAAATGCAATGTATCTTCCAAGTGAAAGTCTCTACCAAAATTGTAAACATTGCCTAGTCTACCCCTTGGGTGAGCATTGGAAGCAGCCATGTATCACAGGTTGCCAATATCTTTAAACATACTTCTTTACTGTGGAGTTCATTACAATATGAATCCTTCTCCAACATATAAATAAGAAACTTAGTTTTCTGTTTCTTTTGCTGCTAAAGGCACAGACATACAATCTATGCGGCACCTGTAGCATATACTCAAAAGATATTTTATTTCAAAAGAAAATATAGCACAAGTTCTAAATTACAAACATTCAAATTAAAATTTGAAAAACATTCATTTGTAAAGTTGAGTTTCTTATATAGTTTAAATTGTGTTCTGTTTAATGAGAACAAGAATTTTGATAATATCTGTTCATTATTTGTCTGAATTCCTGTATACAGCAAAATACTAAATAAGGAAACCTTACCTGTCCTTTATTTGGAGAGTTTTTCTTAATGGAATTATTGTAGAAATGAACCATTCATAGTAGAACAAAGTAGAGACAATGAAATTCTGGTATGTAATTTTTTTAAATCTATTTTTGTTTGTTAATGTAATATAAATTTGAAGTTACTCCGAGTTATAGAGTGGGACAGATATTCATTTAGCCAAATTAACAAAATGCTTTAGTTTTTGTTTTGTTTTCTGAATAAAATAATATCACATAAAACCACAAGTGTTTCTCACAGACACTCCTACCAGGCATTAATAATGATTATGTAATATAAGAGGCATTTTAAGAGATCAGAATTGAGTAAGAGGTCTTATGCAAAGCTGTTAACCAACTACAAGTAAGTAAAATCACTTATTCTTTGGTACGATGTGTGTTGTTGATTACATAATGTCTGTGGATGGCTCTGTTTCTAATATTCCACCATTCTATGATTCCAGATAATGTTGTTTAAATCAATTATGACAAAGTTCAGGTGGAACATTGATGTAAACAAATCTTCAGTTTGGCAGCCAACAGAAGATATGATTCTTTCAAGACAAAAGGAGAAACCAGCAGCCTTTACGCAATGAATATTGACAAATTTAGTAAGCAACAAGAGGGGCTGGAGGCAACGTTGTAGGATCTGCAACATCTGTCGGTGGCACACCTCCAGTTCTTCAGTTTTCTCTCATCAGCTCCAGTCATCTTGGCCCATAGAATCTTTTCAGCTCCAGGATTAATCATGTTCATGTATCTGAGTATATTCTGACTGTGGGAAATCATAATTATATCCAAGAAACTGTCTCGTGACTTTGTATCTTGTCCAGACCCCAAATCGATGTTATCCAATGTGGATTTCTGGTTTCCCACATTGTTCCTTATTGCCCCAAACCAAGGAATGATAACCATAAACCAAGAGCCTCCAATTTTATTCCTGTAACACTGAAGTTATTATTATTATTTCAAGTCTTCCCTATCATTTCTCAGAGTGTGTGTTTTCCCTATTTTTCTTCCTCTTACTTTTCCCCAGCTCAAGCAAATAAGTAGTTTTCTATTCTCTATTGAAAATATTGAGTACTTAAAATATGACATATATTTTAATTTTCATTTTTATATGGTATCTTATTTAACAATTACTACTCTACTGTGATATATACAGTTTGTTCTCATTAAACAGTTGAGAAATATCCTCGGTGAAATGAAGTAAATAATCCAAGACCATACTGCTATATAATGTTAGAACTTGGATATTTAGATCTCCAAACTTGAATATAGATAGATAGTTAGAGAGAGAGATAGACGTATATCTCCACTGTATGTTTATGTATGTGCGTGTGTATATATATACACGTATATATACATACATATTATGTATATATATACACACACATATATATATATAACTGATTCCAAAACTTTGGTCTTGAAATATACATTTGTGAGGCAATTACCTAAACTTACTTTTCTCCCCGATTTAGACAAATTGCATTAATTTTTATTGAGATCTCTATGCTTTTGGATATATGTGGCCTAACACATCTCAGAGAGGCAGCCTCCATAGCTCATCTATTCCCTCAGTAACTATGCTGCTGAAATCTTGAACTTCCAGAATTCTCCATCACAACCCAGAGCACACATACACACACAAAATGTATGCTTAGTCTCAGTCTATGTCCTATTCATGGAACAGCCTCTGAGCCATTGTTGCTACCTAGAGCCTTCTAACATATTTGAGTCTTGCACTTCGTCAGCTGGTTGACATACCACACCTCACTTCCTATGTCATTTCACATCTTCCCTTCCCAGGTAGCAAACTCCCTCTTGCTACTCCTTGCTCCTCTTATTATTAAAGAAATAAATTGAATTATTTTATAGGATTTATAGTGAAATATTTGTATTTCCTATAACGTAAATACTGTGTACACTTTCCTTTCCTTTTTTTTAAATGCTAATATTGACAGTGGGTTCAAGTGTTAGCCTAATCTTCTGCAGCATTTCTCGTAATAATTTAGGCAGCCATTGATAATAATTTTTTGTGTCTACAATTTCATTCGTGGGTGCAATATGATGATACTACAATTCTATTAACCTTTTTTCTTTATCAGCTGGAATTCTTAATTTAAAAAATATTTCATCAATTATTTATTTGCAGTTGTATAAGAATATTAGGATGAACTCTAGAGTCCTTCCCTTTCTTTCTCAGTTTATAGAATGCATTGGTTACATAGTATTCACCAAATATGATTAAAGGATTTTCATTAAGTTAAAAAATTAACATTTTTATCACTAATTAGTGTCAATCAATTTTTCAGTAACTTCCACTTGTTTTGCTACTAAAATTGCCTTGTCCTAACAATAGAATCCTCTTCCAATTGTACTATGAGACCTTTTGATATGTAGTCTTTGAAATCTTCCTTAATTTTTTAGGATAATAGGTTGTTTCAGACCAATTCTGTACATTTTTTGCACCATATCTAGATTTAATCAGTTATTCGGGGTCCCCTGATTTATTTGAATGTAAAATGCTATATAAGAGGCTACAGTCTGCTTGCCAAGGTGGTCAATGTTATTGGGTTTGTCATCGTTTTTAGGCTTTTTAGAATATGAGGCTTGGAAACATATATGAATATAAAATATAAAATATTTTATGTGTATAATAATATTTTTTATTGCCAAAGCCAAACTAACAAAATATTACCACCAACAGATGTACTATGGATATTAAAATAGTGATATTTAGTGGTGAGATTTTTTTTCCTTTTGAACTAAACACTTTTACCCACTTCTCCAAAGTCAATCTTTAAATCATTCATTTCCAATATGGGAAAAATTATATTTCTTTTCATTTATATGACAGTGTTATGATGATACACTTATAAAAATGTGAAAATGTTTTAAAAATTAAAATGTTGCAGTCAGCTTTCAATTATCAGAAAGCAGCTTCTTCTTTGGTATATCCTAGCTTTGAAAATTATTGAGGAAACTGCTAAATGATTTATTTTATTGGCAAAACTTTCTGAAAATGGCACAGAAAAAAATAAACAAAACCTTTAAACAGAGTTAGTAACCAAGGAGTGTGCATAACAACCAAAGTCAGTGCAATCACTGACATGCCCTTTGTCCAAGCTCAAAGGGAATAATTAAGGTGTGCATTAAATTTCATGGCAAAAAGTAGAATACTATTTTGTGCATCAGACTGCAGCATAAGACTCAGGACCTGTAAAGACCACGCGGAACAACGGGACCATCTGTAGATGAGTGTTTGATGACATTTTTGAAGCATGTGTGATGACATGGGTCATTCACCCAGACTTCAACTATCTCACACCCTCACTGGGGTTTATCCGAGTAACTTTGAAGCAACCCAATGAATAGCTACTATTGACATTTTCTAAAAATAAGACGTGAGAAAGGAAAGTTTCAACAAACTTCTTCAATTCATTTCAACTCAATAAACATTTTTGAAGGCTCACTAATGTGCACTGTCTTTGCTGCTCTATGCATCTCTCTTATCTATTAAATGTTCATCCTGCTTCAGATCCCTGTCAGATCTATCCTTCATGCTGCTGATACAAGAATCTTTTTCAAACATACTCCTGATAGGGTCACTTCTCCACCTAAAATCCCCAGGATAAAATTCAATAACTTTAGCAAGATATAAAATGTCATTAATGATTTGTTCTCTCCATCACCTCTCATATCTCCTACTTATCCCTATGCCCCTGACATGCAAAGCTATTTATATGTCTTCTGGTGCTATTCTCACCTGAGTCATTTGTGCAATGCTTATGTTATATCCTCTTCCTGAAATGGTCATTCTGTCTTAAATGGACTATATACTAATTGGCTTTTTGATAACTCACACATTGCCTTCTACACTGTCTTCCATGATTTTTCAAGCTTGCTTAAATATCTATGCGTTCTTTCCATTAGAATGTGAGTGATTAAAAGGCAGGAGGCTGGTTCATAAGTCACTTTTTAGAACTACACTCCCACTTCTGCAACAGTACCAGGTAAAATAAAATGTAAAAAAAAAAGGATGTTTTATTTAATTACTCAACCAACCCGACAATATATCAAGCAGCTGCCATTCCATTAGACCCCTGATATCTCAAAGACTTACTCACCATCTCTGTTTCAAGGGGGTGTGAAAGAGAACATTTATTAGTAGAAAGCTTTGTAACTATTTGAAAAGCAGACAAAGAATGTGAAGCATGAAATGGATTACATGGAGTAGTTTTATAGTTGTCGGAAAGGAGATTGATTAACTTTCTGAATCTTCAGAGTGGCAGTTCATTATTTTATTGGTTTCTAGTATAAGCAAGATATCCAAATTTAAAAGCAAATAACAAAGGGATTCAATAAACAGATAAATATTATATTTGCATGGACAGTCATCAGTGCCTCATTGCTTTTGAGGGTGCCAAGACATAATCCAGGCTGTCTTCCTACTCAAGCCACTGTAAAAGCACTAGACCTGGAGATGCAGGTGACTTCCAAAGTGAAAGAGCTGAACAGTAGCAGAAACTGAAAACATGCCTTGGTTTCTGTACTATTAATCCAATGTGCATTTTACTAGAGTAAGGGCTACCAAATTATAAATAATATATATCACAGTAAAACTCCTTCATTAAATATTTTTAGTTTCACAATAAAAAAATTTATTGTTGACCAGCATTTAATTTTAGACTCAAAATTGATAAAAAAAATTAGGTTATACTTTTCTTTTGCATATATATTTAATACCTATTTTTAATTTTTTTTAAATTGAATTATGTTTTAGTCATTATATGAACAGCTTTATAGTTCTTTACAAGAGGTGGTCTATTTCATGGTCCAGTTAAGAAAGTTACGTTTATTTTACAGCACTGAGTAAGGTTAGTATGTTACAAATAAAATTAATGAGGGGAGAATGGAGCAACCAACTTTTTATATAAGAAAATAGGATTATTTGAAGAGAAGTAAAAAATCAAATACAAATGAACAAAAATGTCACAATAAAGAGGATTTGAGAAAGAAGAAAATAGAAATGAGTTAGAGGCATTATGATGTTCAATACTGCTTATAAATATTAAGTAGAAAAGATACCAAAAAGATATTGATATATACTATGTCCTAAATGTTTGTGTTCCCTCAAATTTCATACTAAGTATAAATTAGGAACCAAAACTCATATAGGTATGCTATTAGGAGGTGAGGTCTTTTGGGAGGTGAAAGAACCTCTTACGTAATTAGTGCACTTATAAAATAGGCCCAAGAAATCTCCTTTGTTCCTTCTACCTCATCAGGACACAGGCAGAAGGCACTATCTGTGAGAAAATGGGCCCTCAGCAGACACTGCACGTGCTTGCGCCTTGATTTTGGATTTCCCAGCTCCCAGGACTGTGAGAAATACATTTCTGTCGTTTATAAGCCACCCTGTCACCCAGCTGATGTATTTTGTTACAACAGCTTGACTAGACTGCAACAACCTGGTAAAAACATAAGAAATTATTTTTATCTCTGAAGGTATTTTAAAAAATACTAATTCAATGATACGGTGAGTGTCAAGACTTAATAGTTTCTAAAATATCAAATAATGTTAAATGTTAACACTGTGTATAAAAAGTGGTTGTAGAATCCCTGAAGGACTTCAGTAAATTTTAGATTAACCCTCATATACCTAAAATGCAGAGATGCAAACATGGTTGTAGGATGTAGGCAAAACTGCGAGACCTCTCACACATAATTCTTTAGTAAGTAGACATAGGTAAAGGAAATAAGCTGACATAATAATAATATATCATATAATAAATATAATTAAAGTGATGTTTCAAACTTATAAAGATATTTGCATGACTTTATAGATTATTGCATATATGCAATATAAGAAAAAAGCCAGCAAATGCATTATCTGAGAATGTCCTTCAATGTTAATTCCTTTCTTTTTAACCAGCTATTAATATCTATATATTTGAGGGCTTTTTTCTCCACTTGTAATTATGCTATTTTTGTGATTTAATTCTATCATAAAAATGGCCTATAAAATAATATTATTCTATATTGTGTCCCATTTAGGATATGGCTCTAATGGCTCTCCTGTCCCTTCACCTTGCAAAATAATCAGTAAATTTAAAATCGCTTTCTCTCTTCCATTACAGAGTTTTCCCCATCTTTGAAGCACTCACACAAGATGTGTTAAATTAGCAATTCTCTTCCCATGATTTCTGTGTCTGCTGGTTTGTTACAAAGGCTGCTAATTCTTCTTTGCTCCCTTCCATTTATGTATAATAATATCCCTAATGTCAAGCAATTCTTCCCAATAGGAGGATGTTTTACTCACTATACTCTATTATGAAGTAATATAAAAAAATCTTATTAATTTGAACTAATAATTTCCCTTTCTTTAGTATGTTGGAAAGTGACATTAAAACTAGATTTTTAAAATATTAGAGTTAATATCATATACCTCATAATAAATTTCCTGAATTTAATTAATATGATATTGAAAGATTGAGGTATGCTTTAATATTAAATATTCCCCTTGGCAAGATCTACTTCATTTTGAAGCCAGGTTCTGGGATTGAACAGATGTCAGATGTAAAAATTCATGAATCTTCAAATGTTTAAGTTAACTTTGCAGGATAAATAAAAATAAAAAGTTTCCATTTGATTTTTTAAAGAAATATGCAACACTAAAAAATATTTTTCCCATGTAGATATAAAAGTTACTCTACTTTTGGAGAGACAGATTCAGTACTAGTTGTATGACCATACTTTTCCTCAATTTTTATACTTAATTTTCTCCATTGAAATTAATTTAAAAATTTTTATAAATGAGAAATTTACCAAGGCTATCATGAGAAATTTGGTCTTTTTGGAAAGATGCATTTATGACTTTTAGTTTGAGTGATGTAGAAATTGTAAGGTTGTAAACACATTTTTTTTTTCAAAATTTGAATGCAATAAATATGTTATAAATGAAATGCATTATCTACTATATTTAAATAAGATAATATAATAAAAAATTAACATATCCATGCATCATTGCTAAGAAATTTCTTCTTTTTGTATTGGACTTATAAATGTAGCCACCTTCATTTCCATATTATTGAGACATTTAAAAAAGTACTTAGCTTTTATCTGATGTTTAATCTTTCATCTTATTCTACAAACTCAGGAATCAGCTCTATCAAGCCAGGGGTTCTGATATGTTGTTTCACTACCATATCAGCAGCACCTAGAAAAGTGTCAAGTGCACAACAGGGACTCAATATGTATTTGTAGAATGAATAAAAGTGAATGAATAAGTAGATATTAGTTTCCAAGCAAATTAATATCCACATACAATTCAATTTTCAAAATTGTGTTTTTCCATAACAAGCATAACACCTGATTATGTCCCTAAAGTTCTAAAATCTTAAAATTCATAAAGATGCATTCGCATGGAGACTCCAGTATTTGGTTCACTGAAGTTACCAACTTTCAGTTGAAAACAAAGATGAAGCCACACCTATTCAGGACACAGACCATACAGTTCTGATATCCACCAGGACCCAGTCTGCTTTTACTAAAACCTTGAAGACCGTAGTAAGCCCACTCCACTTTCCTGTACGCCTGTGCCACACAGGAAGTTGCTAGTCTCCTATTTCCTCCCACAAACATTGTTTTCATGTTATTTGGTATGTCCTCAATTCCACACTTTTTTCCCGCTGGCAACTTTCCTCTTGAAATCTCTCTGATCCGTCCTCTGAAATCATATTTTCCTTTTTAAAGGAAAGATTCTGAATCTCTTCTGGAAGCATATATCCTTTACCAGTTTGCCTTCCAAGGACGTGGCAACTTTTGGACGCTTTGTGTAGAACAATAATCAATTTTAGAAAAATTTGCACTAGGTCATGTCAAGAAAGTAACAGTTGGCTGCTGTTAGATTCTCTGAAATTAGTATCACTGAGGAGTGGAGATTTCATATTTTAGTGACTGTAGATTGAGTTAGAAGCACAAGAAACACTTCAAAACCATCCTTTCTCACATGATTGAGTCTTCAGTTTTAGGATTTGATCAATTGATTGTCTTTCCTTAATTCCCCTTCAGCCTGTTGCATAGTTGTTAATCATTGTCCTAGGAATTCCCTTTTCTCCTTATTGGATCATATCTGTATCACTAGGGTCAAGTCAGGAAAACAGAAATCACTGCAATGATTTCACTGAGAGTGACATTAATACCAGGGATTGGATTCAAAAGTGATGGAAAAGCTGAAGAACAACCAGGGAAAAGTGAAGCAACCAGGCTTTAGCAACATCTAAAAACCTCTGCCACCTTCAAAATCCTTTGCCACTTTATTTTGCTGATAAGATCATGAAGGAAGATAGTTTTACTTGTGCATGAAAACCAAAGCCTTCCAGGAGTAGCTAGAACCTTGTGAAAGTGGGATTAAGGCACCTTCCTATAGAAATTATGATTACAGAGAAAGAAACTATCTTTTTGAATTTAGCATCACAAAGAAACAGAGTCTCTGCTGGACGTATCACCACAGAGAGAACTAGAGACAGAAATGTTCAGGCTTCTTGGTCTTCCTGGACTAAAATTTCTGTAAGGCGCTTCCACTGGCTGCACCTACAAGGAAGGCAGTTTTCATGGAAACCTGAAAATTGTAGATGCCTGCTATATAGAACCAATCAGGAAATGGACAAGAAAGACACGTGAGAGCAAAGATGTAAATGAACAGTAAAATAGGCTTGCTAGATAATGAATGTTTTTTTTCCTGCTTTCTTTTTAAAGAATCTTTTGTTATTTATTTAATTTTTGTATTTATTTAGTCTTAATGCATTGGTTTAAACCACCATTTCAATATTGAACAGAAATGGCAATAATAGATACTCATATTTTACTTCTGACTTTAAAGAGAATGATTCAAACATTTCTCCTTTAATATTGAAGTAGGGTTGTTTTTGTAGATGCCCTATGTTAATTTAAACGAGTTACCTTCCATTTTTAGTACTCTAAGAATGGTTTTTAT
The DNA here is from genome assembly GCF_009828535.3 of Hylobates moloch. Lineage (NCBI taxonomy): Eukaryota > Metazoa > Chordata > Mammalia > Primates > Hylobatidae > Hylobates > Hylobates moloch. The sequence continues at coordinate 149,038,996 of NW_026652279.1, forward strand.
AAATACTTACTGAATGTTTATGTTTTAAAATCATTGTGTTTTAATTTTCCCTTTAATCTGTTATTGTGGTAAATTATATTTCTACTGTTTAATCAACCTGGCATTTTAAGGCAAATTAGATTTGTTCATATTATACACTGCTACATAATTTAATACTAATTGTAATCTATTTTAAATTTTTGTTCATCTTTGTTTATTGTTCTGTATATTTTTGTACTCTTGTGAGGTATAGCATTAAGTTTAATGAATTAACAGAATGATTTGCAGAATACCCTTCATCTCTGTCGTCTACTTTTCTGTAGTTTTGGAATGATCTACTTACTGAGAATTTTATAGAGTTAAACTATAAAACTGTCTAGTGCTACTTCTTTTTTTTATTTGCTACTACACCAATTACTTAGTACTCAAATGATTATTCAGGATTTTTATTTATTCTTGATTAAATGCTGGTAAGTAATATTTTTCTAGATAGTCGTGTATTTCTGCTTATGCTTTACATTTACTCAATAGCGTGCCCTCATTTTCTTTCTAATCACTAAGTATGCCATTAAACCCATTTTTATTCTTAATATTTATTTTCTGGGTAATATTTGTTGTTCCTTGATTAGCCTGAAGAGGTTGATAAATGTTATTACTAATTTTAGAAAATCCGTTTTTGGCTTTGGTGATCCTCTTTGTTGGCCTAGTTTCCATTTTATGAATTTATTTTCTTATTATTTAGTCTACAGTCATTGAGTTTATTCTTTTTCTGATTTTCTAAACTCATTAGAGTTCAACTTTCTTCTTTTCTAATTTATGCATTTAAGGCTATAATTTTTCGTTTGCATAGAACATTTGTTGTGTCTCCCACGTCTTGATATGTAGTATTTAATTCTCTTCAGGTGTTAAGAAACTTGCATGTTTTCATTATTTATGTTCATATAATTGATTTTTCTACAGAATGAAAATATTGTATAATCTGCACTATCCAGTATGATAGTCACTAGTGGCTACTGAACACTTAAAATGTGCAACTGAGAAAATGAATATTTAATTATATTTACTTTAAATATAAAGCCACATGTCTAATGCCCACCTCATTAGACATCTCAATATAAAAAAGAAATGAAACATGAGCTTATAGAGGATATTTATGTAATAAACATGTTTTGATGCAGAAGTTGTACCATAATGGTTGTATATTTTTAAGCTGATTTATATAACCTAGCAGAGAAGCAGACCTGAATTATCCAAAAGAGGACAGAATCAGAGGAGATATATTCCTGAGTAGACCAAATATGAATGTGGGTATGGGATATAGTATAAAAGGGGAAGTCTCAGCATAATATAGAAGCCTAAACATTCATTCATAATAGCAGAAGATGAAGCACAGTGTGTGAGTACACATGTGTGTATGATGGGAACATGTTGTATTTTCAATATGTTGTCTCCCCTTCCTAATTATTGAATGATCCTTGTATTACTGGAGTTTGCCAATATTTCCGGCTAAAAACTAATTGTCATAGCCACTCTTGCAATAGCTCTGGCCACTGAGACTAGGCATGATTCACTGTCTGTGAGCAATAAACCAAGAGATAAAGGTCAACCATTCTTCTGTTGACTTCTTTAGAATGAGGAAGAGTAGGCTGAAGTCCAACCAGCGATCTTCTATTTCTGATATACTGAGAATGGAAGACAATCATCATTTGTTTAATGAGTATGAAACCACCAGAAGCGGCCATGAACTGTCTTCCTCCAGATATGTTTTAAGGTTATACTTTTTTTGTGTTTACTAAACACAATTCTTGAAAGAGGCATAAGTTAGAAGTGAGGTGTTGATAGTAATGCAAACTAACGTGGCTGAACAAGGTAGTCAGAAAGTAGTTGGATAAGTTTCATATGGTACAAGACAGAGCTGGCATTAAGAAATAATAATAATAACCATTTGATTAATCCTTCATTTGATGTATATTTAAAAATGAACTACATGCCTAATGAGATTGTAAAACTAACGAAAATGGCAGAAAATGTTTAAAACTTTACATGCAGTAATGAGTGGCTCTCATTGCTACTTTTGGCAAAGAAGATGAACTCAGATAAAGCTATGTGGGCTACTTTGCAGTTTATATGTTCCTTCTCTTCAGAAAAACAATATCCAGATGGGGTAGGATTACATATGATCCAGAGACCTCAGGTTCCAAGTCAATATTTTGAAAAGCAGGACACTGTTATAAGGATTATCCGTTGCCTATCCAATATTCTGTCTCCTCATCTTCCATTGACATTGAATGACTCTGCTATTAGGAATGCCCTATGCTCAGGCACCCATGAAGATGGAGAGATGATAAATAGTAAAAGAGGAAATGAGTTAGGTTTTTTGGTAAATACCTTTAAAAGAAGTTGGGACAGCTGGAGAGGTTTACTTACTTTTTTCCCTTTGCTGTTGCTTTTCGTGTCTGGAATTCAGAAGTCACAATTAGGGGTCCTGTAGTCATATGATGCCTGTGAGTCAAACTTGAGGATATGTTGCAAAAATTTTCTCCCATTCTGTAGGTTGCCTGTTCACTCTGATGGTAGTTTCTTTTGCTGTGCAGAAGCTCTTTAGTTTAATGAGATCCCATTTGTCAATTTTGGCTTTTGTTGCCATTGCTTTTGGTGTTTTAGACATGAAGTCCTTGCCCACGCCTATGGCCTGAATGGTATTGCCTAGGTTTTCTTGTAAGATTTTAATGGTTTTAGGTCTAACATTTAAGTCTTTAATCCATCTTGAATTAATTTTTTTTTTTTTTTTTTTTTTGAGACGGAGTCTTGCTCTGTCACCCAGGCTGGAGTGCAGTGGCGCAATCTCGGCTCACTGCAAGCTCCGCCTCCCGGGTTCACGCCATTCTCCTGCCTCAGCCTCTCCGAGTAGCTGGGACTACAGGCGCCCGCCACCACGCCCAGCTAATTTTTTGTATTTTTTTAGTAGAGACGGGGTTTCACCGTGGTCTCGATCTCCTGACCTCGTGATCCGCCCGCCTCGGCCTCCCAAAGTGCTGGGATTACAAGCGTGAGCCACCGCGCCCGGCCAAATTAATTTTTGTATAAGGTGTAAGGAAGGGATCCAGTTTCAGCTTTCTACATATGGCTAGCCAGTTTTCCCAGCACCATTTATTAAATAGGGAATCCTTTCCCCATTTCTTGTTTTTGTCAGGTTTGTCAAAGATCAAATAGTTGTAGATATGCGGCATCATTTCTGAGGGCTCTGTTCTGTTCCATTGATCTATATCTCTATTGTGGTACCAGTACCATGCTGTTTTGGTTACTGTAGCCTTGTAGTATAGTTTGAAGTCAGGTAGCGTGATGCCTCCAGCTTTGTTCTTTTGGCTTAGGATTGACTTGGCAATGCGGGCTCTTTTTTGGTTCCATATGAACTTTAAAGTAGTTTTTTATGTTCAACCATTGTGGAAGTCAGTGTGGCGATTCCTCAGGGATCTAGAACTAGAAATACCATTTGACCCAGCCATCCCATTACTGGGTATATACCCAAAGGAGTATAAATCATGCTGCTATAAAGACACATGCACACGTATGTTTATTGCAGCACTATTCACAATAGCAAAGACTTGGAACCAACCCAAATGTCCAACAACAATAGACTGGATTAAGAAAATGTGGCACATATACACCATGGAATACTATGCAGCCATAAAAAATGATGAGTTCGTGTCCTTTGTAGGGACATGGATGAAACTGGAAAACATCATTCTCAGTAAACTATCGCAAGGACAAAAAACCAAACACCGCATGTTCTCACTCATAGGTGGGAATTGAACAATGAGAACTCATGGACACAGGAAGGGGAACATCACATTCCGGGTACTGTTGTGGGGTGGGGGGTGGGGGGGGCGGGGACAGCATTAGGAGATATACCTAATGCTAAATGACGAGCTAATGGGTGCAGGAAATCAACATGGCACATGGATACATATGTAACAAACCTGCACATTGTGCACATGTACCCTAAAACCTAAAGTATAATAAAAAAAAAAAAAAAAAAAAAAACAAACTTGAGGATAAAAGCCACTGGTTTAGAATAGGATAACAGAAAAGTAAAAAAAGTACATTCTGTGATTATTAATGAGCTGTCATGCCATCCCTAGAGTCTGTTTTCACGAAATTTGTGAGTAGAAAATAAAATAGACAGAGAGAGAGAAAGAAAGAGAGAGAGAGAGACAGAGAGGAACAGAGAGAGAGAGGGAGGGAGAGAGAGAAACTATTTTTTTTTTCCAGTGACAATTTGGGAAGGTACTGGATGCTAATTCCTTTTTTAACTTATATAATGTAATTGCCTTCGATGGCTTTTGTTTTAACAGTGAAATAAGAAACAAACTCCAGCTGAGAGTGAGCAGGATTTGAAGGAATGAAGATTTGGAGAGAGGAGAATGTAAAACGGATTTATAGGATAATGGGAGACTAAGTAGCCTGAAATAAATAGTAGAAAGGTCAAACAACACTAAGGGCTCTCTGATTTAAGTTACGGGTTCTAAATGAAATTAGCCAAGTTTGCATGATTTTTACTTGCTGTCCTTAACTAGAGTATATAGGGTACTGGTTTTAACTCCTTGTGGTTTTGCAAGGCAGGGAGGGACAAAAGTGTGACTCATTACTAATCGCTTACATTCTGAGCATTGCATTTTTTATATGCATCACATTTAAACATCCTAAGAGCTATTGAGCAAACCTACCTTGCTGTCCTCTTAAGAGTCTGCTGCTCCTCTTGAGCTACCCTTTCCAAGTCCAATTAACTTTGGTTAATGTAACAGTGAAATAAGTCAGTGTTTTATTTAAGTCTTCACAAAGATATTGTACACATAGGACATAGAAAGTTCTCTTGGCATAATCATTTCCAATCCATTCATGTACACTTCATGCCCTATAAAATGCAGAGATAGAAATTATATATTGAAACTGCAATTTATGTTACCTTGCAAGAACAGTGAGATCTAGTTTATATTCAAATTTGGTTTGCAGGCATCAATAAAATACGTCAGTGAAAAAAACCATCTTGTCTATCGACTTGCCCTCTCCTGTTTTGCTTTGTTTGGTAATGGAGTATCTAAGCTCTTACATTCAAATTACATCTATTTTAACATGCATATTATTTACCAATTCTTACATCAAGGATAAACGTCATAATGTCGAAATTAAAAGTGCATGTTTAAGTTCTCCTACAAAAAAAAAAAAATTAAGAGTTCCCTAATTCAAAGTAAAGTAGAATTTGCACTTTTAAAAAAAACACGTTAGTCCATTGTGACTATAACATTTAACTAGACTGAAGACATCTTTTAAAATAAAAGCACTGCTTTTTCTGGACTTTATTGCATGAGTAAGTGATTACTACAAAAGTGAGCTTGATTGCTCTTGCATTAAGATGTAAGTAGCTGAGGAAACACAAACAAGAAAACAGGCCAATGCAACTGTACCAGAAAGAAAAATTACATATTGGCTGTACTACTTTCTTAATTATGTGACTAATACTCAATATTTATTGGTTTATTATAAGCAGACTAATATAAAGAGTACTTTTGAACATGTTCATCAAATGTCAAGTATTGGAAAACAGCCCAAAATTATTGAATATATTTTGAAAATAATTTATCATCTCTATATTCTTAGTTGTAAATGTTTTCTGAACAGATGATTAAAAATAAAAAAATCAAACTGTGATTTCATTTTACTGAGAGTAGATAAGGATATAAGAATTCCTGGCTGTCAGCAAAGTGGAAGAATAAAGGAATATCTGAAAATAGTAAGATACATTGAGCCAGATCTGCCTGAAGTGAGCAATAGGAAGTAAAATTAATATCTGAGATGACATTGATTAGCAAGGTTTATTTCAAAGTGACTTCTTATTACTTAAAATTGAAGATCAATAATTATTAATAGGAGATCATCAATTCAAATTTGCTCAGGTTTGGACTGGATTTAATGATGTATTAGGTAAATGATGTTTATTCAATTATACATCTTAAGTTTAGGCTAAGTCAAAAACTTACATGAGTTTTTGTGAGGAAAAGAGAGAAAAGCAGATTTGGCAATAACCCAGTTAGGCTGATGTTAAGTGAATGAATTTTAGACATCTGTAGCATAGAAGATATTACTCAGGATTTGGAGCTCTGTGTGTCAGAAAAACAAACCAAGACTCAGGTTTAGGGTTGACAACATTTTATTTTGCTATTAATGTACTTTCTTATCATTGTGTTGTTTTGCCACTAATGTTAAGTGAATTTTAATGCACATACAGGCACATGCACAGAGACATAAACAAATTCTTATGTATATATGCCTCAGTATAAATATCATTAATAATGGAACTTATGTATAATGTATAGGACAATTCTGAAAATATATACCTCTAGCTTTATGAAACCTCCATTTAATTCTGCCTGCTGTTCCTTTTTTTTTTCCTGTGGCAGGTGAAATCTTTGTATAATCAAGTATAGATCAACAGATTGGCATTTGGGATCTACTAGAATAGTTGTCAGATTTTAAGATGGAATTTACTAGTTTATTTACTAGTTTTCTTGAGAGTGCTATTGCATTTCAAGCCTCCATTTCCTTTTCTGCTAAAAAAAATTGTAATTCAAAAATTCATATAAAATGAAAGTTTGTCTGTGAAAGCATATTATGAATTATACAGGTTAATACACCAGTTATTATTTTTCTCTAGATAGTGTCTATAAAAGATGGATGCCAATTTATTAAATTTAAAAGAAACTAGTGCTAAGGCATAGGGTCCTACATTTGGCCTGGCTTTGCTACTGTAGGGGATAATGGGACAAGCCTTGACTTAAATTAATTTTTCACATATGGGTATCAGTCTTTTTGTCAGTAACATGGATTCTGAATACCCATAGAAAATAGTTCACAAATGGTTTATACGGGTTCTGTAAACCTCCTGAAATTAGGTAAAAATTATCAATTTTCTGGGGACATCAGTATATATTTCTTGAGATGATAAGAACCACATTTTTATAAATGAAGAAGTTTTCCTTATTATAAGAAAAAGTATTACAGAATAATGTTTCAAACGTATATTTATTTAATATACACCCCCACTACTCTTCCCAGCCACTGGTTACCATCCTTCTACTCTCTATCTCCATGAATTAAATTATGTTGATTTTTAGATCCCACAAATAAGTGAGAACATGTAATGTTTGTCTTTCTGTGCCTGGCTTGTTTCACTTAACATAATGATCTCCAGTTCCATCCATATTGTTGCAAATGGCAGGATCTCATTCTTTTTTATGGCTGAATAACACGCCGTTGTGTATATGTACCAAATTTTCTTTATCCATTCATATGTTGATGGATACTTAGGTTGTTTCCAAATATTGGCTAAAAAAACAGTGCTATAACAAATATGGGAGTGCATGCTTTTGCAGGGGTGGTACATATCCATCAGTGGGATTGCTGGATCACATAGTAGCTCTATTTTCAGATTTTTGAGGAACCTCTGAACTACTCTCCATAGTGGTTGTGCTAATTTACATTCCCAGCAACAGTGTACAAGAGTTCCCTTTTCTCCACATTCTCACCAGTATTTGTTATTGCCTGTCTTTTGGATAAAAGCCATTTTTAACTAGGGTGAGTTGATATCTCACTGTAATTTTGATTTGCACTTTTCTGATGATCAATAATGTTGAGCACCTTTTCATACGCCTGTTTGCCTTTTGTATATCTTCTTTTGAGAAGTGTCTATTTAAATATTTTCCCATTTTGAAATAGATTAGATTTTTTCCTATAGAGTTGTTTGAGCTCCTCACTAAAAATTTAAGTTACTATTAATCCCTTGTCAGATGGGTAGCTAGCAAATAGTTTCTCCCATTCTGTGTGTTGTCTCTTTACTTTGTTGTTTCTTTCCTTTGCTCTGCAGAAGCTTTTTAACTTGATGTGATCCCACTGGTCTATTTTTGCTTTGCTTGCCTTTGCTTGTGGGGTATTACTCAATAAGTTTTTAACACCATTTGTTGAAGAGACTATCTTTTTCTCAGTGTATGTTCTTGGAACCATTGACAAATTGAGTTCACTGCATGTGTGTGGATTTGTTTCTGGGTTCTCCATTCTGTTCCATTGCTCTACTTGCCTAATATGCCAGTACCATGTGGTTTTGGTTACTATAACTCTGTGGTATGATTTGAAGTCAGGTAATGTGATTATTCCACTTTTGTTCTTTTTGCTTAAGATAATATTGGTTATGATTTATTTTCAGGTTGTTTTGTGGTCTCTCTTCCTTTTTTCCTTCCTTCCTGCCTTCCATTTACTGAAGGGGATTTTCTCTCATAATTTGGTTTCTTGTTTTTAATTTTTTGTATGTTTATTGTACATTTTTGAGTTTGAGGTTACCATGAGGTTTGCAAACATTATCTTATAACTTGTTATTTTAAGCTGATAACAACATTGTCTGCATAAACGAACAAATAAGCAAACAGAAACCTAATAAAAACTCTACACCTCAAATTCCCCTGCTTTATAAGTTTTGTTGTTTCTATTTGCATTTTATTGTACTGTCTGTGTCTTGAAAAGTTGTTATAGTTATTATTGTTGATTGGTTCATCATTTAGTCTTGCTACTCAAGATATGTTTATACAAAGTTCTTAAAGTGGCCTATTTTTTATAAAGAGTAGTTTACACACCACAGTTACAGTGCAATAATAATCTGTGTTTTTTTTTTGTTTTTGGTGTACTTACTATTACCAGTGAGTTTTATACCTTCAGATGATTTCTTACTGCTCATTAACATACTTTTTTTTTTCCAATTGAATAACACCCTACAGCATTTTTTGTGAGACAGATCTGGTGTTTATGAAATCCTTTAGATTTTTTTTTGTTTTTTGTCTAGAAAAGCCTTTATTTCTCCTTCATGTCTGAAGGATATTTACGTATTTATGCCAGGTAGACTATCCCATGGTAAAAGTTTTTTTTTTGTTTGTTTTCTTTTTTTTTTTTTTTTTAGCACTTTAAATAAACCATGCCACTCTCTCCTCACCTGTAAGATTTCGACTGGAGAGTCTGCTGCCAGATGTGTTAGAACTCCATTATATGTTATTTGATTCTTTTCTGTTGCTGCTTTTTAGGATCCTTTCTTTGTCCTTGACCTTTGGAAATTTGAATATCAAATGCCTTGAGGTAATCTCCTTTGGGTTAGTTCTGCTTGGTGCTCTATAACCTTCTACTTGGCAATTGATATATTTCTTTGGGTTTGGGAGGTTCTCTGTTACTATCCCTTTGAATAACTTTTTTTTTTTTTTTTGAGACAGAGTCTCACTCTGTCGCCCAGGCTGGCGTGCAGTGGCGCCATCTTGGCTCACTGCAACCTCTGTATGCCCGAGTTTAAGCAATTCTCATGCCTCAGCCTCCCAAGTAGCTGGGACTACAAGTGTGAGCCACCACACAGCTGATTTTTGTATTTTTAGTAGAGACAGGGTTTTGCCATGTTGGCAAGGCTAGTCTCCAACTCCTGACCTCAAGCGATCCACCTGCCTCAGCCTCCCAAAGTGCTGCCCAGTCTTAAATTTTCTACCCCTATCTCTTTCTCTCTCTACTCTTAAAGTCAATAAATCTTAGATTTGTCATTTTTAGGTACTTTCTAGCTCCTATAGGGGTGCTTTATTCTTTTCTCTTTTGTCTCTTCTGTGTATTTTCAAATAGCCTGTCTTCAAGCTCACTGATTCTTTCTTCTGCTTGATGAATTCTGCTGTTAAGAGACTGATGCATTCTTTAGTATGTCAATTGCATTTTTCAGCTTCAGAATTCTGCTTGATTCTTTTTAATTATTTGAATCACTTTGTTGAATTGATCTGATAGAATTCTGAATTCCTTCTCTGTGTTATCTTGAATTTCTTTGAGTTTCCTCAAAACAGTTATTTTGAATTTTCTGTCTGAAAGGCCACATATCTGTGTTTTTCCAGGATTTCTCCTTGTTGTCTTTCTTAGTTCATTTCATGGAGGTCATGCTTTCCTGAATGGTCCTGATACTTGTAGATGTTTGTCTTTGTCTTGGCATTGAAGAGTTAGGTGTTTATTGTAGTCTTCATAGTCTGGGCTTATTTGTACCCTTCCTTCTTGAGAAGGCTTTCCAGATATTTAAGAGGACTGGTGTATTGTGATCTGAGCTGCATCCGCATCTGCTTTAGGGGGCACCCAAGCCCAGTAATGCTGTGTGTTTTTTTTTGTTTTTTTTTTTTTATTTATTTTTTTTTACAGACTAATAGAGGTACTAACCTGATGGTCTTGGACACAATCTGGAAGAATTTTCTGCATTACCAAGAAGAAAAGCTTGTTCTCTTCACTTATTTTCTCCCAAACAAACAGAGTCTCTCTTTCTCTCTGTTCTGAGCCACCTAAAGCTGGGGGTAGAGTGACACAAGCACCACTAGCACTAGGACTTCGCTGAGTTAGATCTAAAGCCAGCCCCACACTAGGTCTCACACAAGGCCTGCAGTAACCACTTCTTGGCTACCACCAATTTTTTTCGAGGAACCTCCATAGTGTTCTCCATAGTAGCTTTATTAATTTCCTTTCCAACCTACTTTGTATAAGAGTTCATCTCTCTATGTATTTTTGCCAGCATTCATGATTGCCTATCTTTTGCATAAAAGCCATTTTAACTGCAATGACATGATATTTCATGGTAGTTTTGATTTGCATTTCTCTGATGATCAACAATGTTGAGCATTTTTTATATACCTGTTAGCCATTTGTATGTCTTCTTTTGAGAAATGTCCATTCAGATCTTTCGCCCATTTTTTAAACAGATTACTATTTTTTCCTATTGAGTTGTTTGTGCTCCTTATATTGAGTTGTTTGAGCTCATTTTGACTATTCATCCTTTGTCAGATGGATAGTTTCCAAATGTTTTTTCTCATTGCATGGGTATTCTCTTTACTTTATTGGTTGTTTTCTTTGCTGTGCTGAATCTTTTTAGCTTGATATGATTCCTTTGTCCATTTTTGGTTTGGTTTCTTGTGCTTTTCAGGTCTTAATCAAGAAATCTTGGCCAAGATCAATGTCTTGTAGTGTTTCCCAATATTTTCTTTTAATATAATTTCATAGTTTTAGGTCTTAGATTTAAGTCTTTAATACATTTTGACTTGATTTTTGCATATGGTGAGAGATAAGGGTCTAGTTTCATTCTTCTGCATGTGGATATCCAATTTTCCCAGCAGCATTTATTGAAGAGATTGTCCTTTCCTCAGTGTATGTTTGTAGACTTTGTTGAATATGAGTTGATAGTAAATGAGTAATTTTAGTTCTGTGTTCTCTATTGTGTTCTATTGTTCTATGTGTCTAACATTATGCCAGTACCGTGCTATTTTGGTTACTATAGCATTGTAGTACAACTTGAAGTCAGGCAATGTGATGCCTCCAGCTTTGTTCTTTTTGGTCTGGGTGGCTTCAGATATTGTGCGTCTTTGGTGGTTCCATACAAATTATAGGGTTAGTTTTAAACTGAATGTCTTCCTGACTTGGTTTCCTGCTGATATACTATGCAGCCATAAAAAAGGATGAGTTCATGTCCTTTGCAGGGACTTGGATGAAGCTGGAAACCATCTTTCTCAGCAAACTATCACAAGAACAGAAAACCAAACACCACATATTCTCACTCATAAGTGGGAGTTGAACAATGAGAATACATGGACATAGGGAGGGGAACATCACACACCGGGGCATGTCGGGGGGTGAGGGGATAGGGGAGGAATAACATTAGGAGAAATACCTAATGTAGGTGACGGGTTGATGGGTGCAGTAAAGCACCATGGCACATGTATACCTATGTAACAAAACTTCTCATTCTGCACATGTACCCCAGAACCTAAAGTATAATTTTTAAAAAAATTCTATACAACAAAGAGAACATTTAAAACTTCATCCAATTTTCTTCACAGTGTAAAGCACATAATGTCCTTCAATACGTGGAAGTCAGAGAGTACAACACCTATGAGATTTTTTCTAAATAATAAAACAATAAACTTTTAATTCAACAAGGATGAGAATTCTTAAAAAATCTGAGAAGTAGAAAAACATGATAAAATTCTATATCTTTATGTAATTATTTTCATGATAAAAGTTCTAGTTTAGATTTCTAATTTTTGAGATGGAGTTTTGCTGTGTTGCTCAGGCTGGAGTGCAATTGTACAATCTCAGCTCACTGAAATCTCCGCCTCCCTGGTTGAAGCGAATTGCCCAGTAGCTGGGATTACAGGCACTGACCATCCCACCTGTCTAGTTTTTGTGTTTTTAGTAGAGATGGGGTTTCTCCATGTTAGCCAGGCTGGTCTTGTACTCTTGACCTTAGGTGATCTGCCTTCCTCGGCCTCTCCAAGTGCTGGGATTACAGGCGTGAGCCACCGTGCCCAGCCTAGAAATTTTTATAATCTAAATATTTCACTAAGACCAAGCACACTGGTGAGAATCAAGTTATCGAAAGATAATACATTTAACAGTTGTAAATTTAAAAATGATGACATAATTATAGAAAATGGGAGAGTTGGAAGAACACAGTAGAAAGGCTAAGCATGCCAACTATATTATTTATTTTAATAGAGGGAGAATCAATTTCATCTATGTAAAATTCACATGTACACTAAAAAGATTGTTACTCTAAAATGTTCATAGTTTATGTAATATTTTGTTTGTTTATTTGTTAATTTATTTTGAGATGGGGTCTCACGCTGTCACCCCAGCTGGAGTGCTGTCGCACTATCTTGACTCACTGCAGACTCGACCTCCCAGGCTCCAGCGATCTTCCTATACTGGCTTCTCTATCACCTAGCATCAGCGTCCTGCCAATAAGAAGTTTCCACCTCTAGCTGTACTCACAAAATTAATATAACAGTAATTCTGGGAAAAGTGATTGTGAATATTAAATTTTAATTTGCCACTATTTCAAAGACCTTTATCAACTTGTATTTTTTGTTTTCAATACTGTTTGCACCAGCATTTTTTGTCCTCAAATGTGGCCCCTGAAAAACTGTAGTAGGCAGTACGCCAGTGGGGCTCTGTGTGGGGGCTCCCACCCCCCCATTTCGCTTCCACAGTGCCTTAGCAGAGGTTCTCCAATAGGGCTCTGCCCCTGCAGCACAACTCTACCTGAATATCCAGGTATTTCTATACATCCTCTGAAATCTAGGTGTTAGCGAATTGGTTTTATCTAAATCACTCGTATCCTTATGACGGGAGGTAGTTTTGCAAGTTAGAGTCAGTACCTCACCAACGTTAGGCTCCAACCTTCCAACGGAGTCTTGGAGATGGGGGCCCTGTCTCTTTGGATTACATTTTTATTACATTTCAGATAGTTTTCCCAGTCCTTGAGAAAGTTAATCCTGGGACATAAAGATGACAAAAGGCCTTATAGTTTTCAAATGGATACATATATCCTTTTGAAATATATCCTTTAATGACTGTATATATGAATTATTCATATATACAAAGTATACATATATTTCCCCACTTTGTGGTGGAGATGTATTCTAAAAAAATGCATCATTAGATAATTTTGTCATTGTGCAAACACCATAGAGTGTACTTACACGAATCTAGACGTTATCACCTATTGCATACCTAGGCTTATGGTATAGTCTGTGTCTTCTAGGCTACAAAACTTTAAAGCCATGTTACTGTACTCAATACCTTGAGCAATTGTAACAAATACTAATTATTTGTGTATCTAATATATCTAAACATAGAGAAGATACAATGAAAACATGGCACCAAACATTAAAGTGCTATGTATAGTACATATCATAAGTGGAATTGCTCTGGGTATGTGAATAAGTGGTTAGTGAATGGGAAGGCCTGGAATATTATTGTACACTCTTGTAGACTTTATAAACACTGCACAATTAAGGCTACACTAAATTTATTACAAATATTTTACTGTACACTACTATAGGCTTTATAAACACTGTATATTTAGGCAACACTAAATATACTGAAAATATTTTCCTCTCATCAGTAATATATTAACCTTAGCTTACTTAACTTTTTACAGACTTTTGAACCTTTGACTTTTGACTCTTGTAATAACACTGTAGCTTGAAACACAAACACATTGTGCAACTGTACAAAAATTTTTATTCTTTAAACCTTTTCTTATTTTTAATTTTTAAAAATTTTTCTTTAACTGTTTAAGCTTTTTTTTTTGTTGTTAAAAACTAAGGCAAAGACAAGCACATCAGCTTAGGCCTACACAAGGTCAAGATTATCAATACCACTGTCTTCCACTTCCACATCTTGTCCCACCAGAAGCTTTTCAGGGGCAATAACACACATGGACTTGTCATCTCTTACGATAACAATGTCTTCTTCTGGAATCCCTCCTGAAAGACCGGCCTGAGGCTGTTTTACAGACATTTTTTTATAAGTATAAGGAGTACAATTTAAAATAATGAGAAGATGTATAGTAAATACATAAACCAGTAACAGTTTATTATTATTATCAAGCATTATGTACAGTACGTAATTGCATGTGCTATACTTTTATACAACTGAAAGCCCAGGTTTATTTACACCAGCATCACCACAAACATGTGAGGAATGCATTGTGCTGCAACTTTACAACAGCTCTAATGTTACTAGGTAATAGTCACTTTTCAGCTTCATAATGTTGTGGTATCACTGTCATATTTGCAGCCTGTTGTTGACTGAGTTGTCATTATGCAGTGCATGACTTTATATAGTTCAGAGGAGAAAATGCTTTTCAAAATACAATTTCAAATTTTTCAAGGTAAAAATCTCTAAGAAAAAGAAGAGAAGGGAACAATTCCCCCCCTCCTTTCAGCAGGGAGAATTAAGCCTTTTATTGTTAGTTTGTATTTTCTTTTTACAAACTATATCATTTGTAGAAATCTTGACATCTTATTGACTCTACTAGAGTTTTCCTTTATATGTTAGAGACAACTCAGATTTAATGTACAAAGAGTAATGTAAAGATTAAAGGCTATCATGTTAATCAATGCCCAGCAAAATATAAAGCACACACTTTTAAATTTGAGCCTTCTATTACATATCAGGATAATGTAATAAAAGTTAAAGTTATTTTATAGAAAACTTTAACAAATCTTTTAAGGATTTACTATGCAACAGGTGCTGTCCTAGGGAACAAAGATAGAATTGGCAACAACAACAAAAAGTTCTCTCTCTTCATGAAGCTCACATTAATGTTACATAGAAAGACAATGTATTTATAAATATATTTATAAACAATTACATATATCACAATCTTATGCAGCAATAAATGATACACGCAAAATAGCAGAGAAATCAGATCCAGTATAAGGGAATACTAACTTAGGTAACAGAGCCAGGGAAATCTTTGAGAAGATGGCATTTAAAATAGAGATGCAAATTATCTGAGTAAGCAAGTCATATGAATATGTGATTTGAGGATTAAAGAGGAAGTGCAAGGGACATAAGACAGGATGTATTTGACATGTCATTGCCACACAGTAAAGAGAAGAGACTAAATTGGAGAATGAATGACAGATGATAATGTATACATTTTATATGATTTCATAGTTTTAAAATTTTTTTCTAATTATAGTGAGAAATCAGAGGATTTTGAACCTAGCATTTACATTACTAATGACTTGAAAGGATGACACTACTTATCTTAAGAAAATCAGACTAAAAATGGATTAAATTGCAAGCAGAGAAACTAAACTCTGCCACAACCTGGCAAGAAATTGATGAAGGTGGGAATAGTAATTGTGTTGAGAACTGATAGTGTTAAGAAATTATTTTGTGATTTGGGCTAAATACATTTGAGTCAGTTTTGATCTGAAAAAAATGGACACAATTTAGAACCACTTATTGAGTTTGGAATGCAGCATGAATAGCAGGTTTAGAGCGAGAATCTACAGTTGGACGTTCCCATGCTAATTTTGAATTGAACATGAGATATGTAAGGTTAGAATTATTATAATTTTCACATGGATAATTTTATATGATTTAGAAATATAATTTTTCTAATCTGAAGAATTATGAAATTTTGTCCCTTTCTTTATCTTCAAAATGGCCAAAAAGACTTCTAAATGGTAAGTAACTTTTCAGGGTCATAGATATATATTTAGGGACAGACCATATCTCCTAAGCCTATAACACTTACCACTACATATAATGCCTACCTACTTTTTTTGAGAAACATCAAATGTGAGGAGTGGAGATAAACTGAGGACAAAATTCAATGCTCATGTACACATTTATTGTCTTAGAAGCTTTTACTTTTATTTAGGATATGTTTTATAGCACAGGAGAACATACTATAATGAACTCCCTAATGTTTATCTCCCAGTTTCAACAATTTCAACTGCCTGTTAGATATCAGATAGTTCAGTAAACACTTACATAATTTAAATATTATAAGAATAGTGCTTGTTACTTATTATTTATTTAAAGTATAGTTTCTGAATGAGGAACTGATTTTTCCTAAGTCATAGATTTAACTGGTTGATACAGACTCTATCATACATCTGATGCCAAAAAACAAACAAACAAACAAACAAACAAAAATGTTTCTTTGGCAAGATTTTGAATAATGTGTCTGGCAAATATAAAGAAATATATGTATTGTGTGGTTGTAGAAGGAGAGAGGAAGAAAAAGTGAAAGAGGAAGAGAAAGAAGGAAGGGGAAAATGAGGATGACATAACAGGAAGAAGTTTCAAAAATGTTATAAAGATTGTATAGCTGAAATTACTGTTTATTCAAAAATGTGCCTTCTGATTTGTTTGTATATAATGTAACTTTCGAAAAAATGTATTGAAATTGAGATCACATTTAGATACAGTTATTAAAATAAATTGTAAAAAAATACTTTTAAACAAATTTGGAATTTATTACAATTATGTGTCATTAGATTAATTAATCATAGATACAAGTTTTCTTATTATGTACTGATGACATAAAGTGGTTTGATAAAATACTACTTCTGTGTATATATAGCAAATCTAAAAAGATAATTTGTATTTTTAATAAATAAGACAAAGCTTCACCTTCTACCTTGAAAAAAAGATGTTTAAAACGTGTTAAAGGGAGCACAGAAGATTTTTGAGCTATTTTGAAAATTTAGCTCCACATATTTTCTTCATTTCTATTTTCATGTTGACTTTCAAAATACAATTAATAAAAAATAAATATATTATGGAAAAAAATTCAAACTTTATATAGACAATGACCTACATTTTTAATCATAAAATGGAACTTGAAATTTAAATTTTACACTATTGAAAGAAAAATTAATTATAGATTTCTATTTCTTCTTTATAAAATACTTGAAGAAACAAGTCATGAAAATGTTATTAATAATTTCTGGAAAATTATATATTATTATGTCAGAGTCTAGATTAAAAACAAAAATTCTACATGAGCCCATAGAATTTAAATTAAACTATTTTCATCTGGAGAATTTCATTGACTAGTCATAGAAATTGACATTATCACCAGACAGGATGACAGACATTTTGGATGCTGTTATGGGATGAATGTTGGTGTTATAGCTTGAAGTTCTGATACTCAATGTGATTGTATTTGAAGATGGAGCCACTGAGACATAAACATAATTATCCTTGTTTTCTGATAAAATAAATTTAAAAATTAGAAGAGTTAAGTACATTTTTCAGTGTCGGGACAAGTGGGTGGCAATGCTTGGATTCAGTCTTTTATTTTATTGAATTCCAAAACTTTACTATATAAAGCTACTGTTTAGGGAGTGTTAGGGAAGTAGCCCATGCATCAAGTACTCAGCATCTTCAATGAGGGAGAGCCCTCCACACCCTTGTACCTCAGCTATACCATGTCTCTTCAGGGACATTTTCTGCCATCTTTGCGTCTTCCCCCTCACATATAATTGAAAGCTTAATTCTTCACCTTTACCTCAATCTGAACTAAACAGTTTAGGATTTCCAACACAGTCATCACATTTTCATTTAGTTTTTACTAATATAAATTGTCCTTATATCATCTTGAAATATGATATTTCTTTTTCATTTCTATGACCTAAAACCCTTTCAGTGAAAGTGGTGGAAGATAGTAAGAGACACAGTTATGTCAGTGGATTGTGCTCTTTCTTCCTTCTTTTATCAATCGTCTAGATATGTTTTCTATACTTATATCATAGATTTTATCATTGTCATTATGCCACCTTCAATTTCTAATAAAAATAAAATATATATATATTTGACAATAAATCTGATTTAATTCATTAACTGGTATATATTTTAGTTTACCATTGTCATTTTTTGTATATTTAAACTCAGGAGATAATTTCTAGTACCCCAAGTAGTCTTGAAATTGAGCCTAAGAACTTCAGAGAACATATGGACATGAGTCATGATCCATACTCTAAGCAGCTAAGAAACTGTCCTAACACAACCCAGGGAGAAGAATGATTAGTTCTTTCCAGAAGGTAGCTAAGAATGACTCCACACTCATAGAAAACAGGAAAGGGTACAGGTAAGAGAACAAGCAATAAAAATCTACAAACAGAAAGTAAGATCAACAGTTCTCTTTCATAGTAGATTATTTTATTGATGGCATACATTTTCTGCCTCTGTCTGGGAAAGGATTATTCTTCCCTGGCCATCAAGAAAGCCTTGGTCATGTTACTTGATGGATCTATAAAATGTGAAGGAAAATGAGATATTTAACTTCTGAGCAATGAAATTTAAAGCTTTGCCATGGGAAGTTAGATCCCTTGGTTGGGTTCTAGAGTAAAGATGATATGGAAAGGAGATGTATTGATCCTTCAAAAATAAGTAACATAAGAGCAAAATAAAAATTTGTATAAATCATGTAGATGTTGGGATGATGTTTACTACAGCATAAACTAGATGTCTTTGAATGATAAGTCTTCATGCATATTATTCCCAGGATGCTGGAGCATAGCTTATGCTTTCCAGGAATAAGATTATAACACATTACTCTGAGAATTCTGATAAGTCAAGGACAAAAGACCTAAAGAATCTGCCAGTCACGAATATTCAAGCAAATCATTACAATCAGTTGATGAATCTTAGTAGATGACTCTGAAACTTCTAAAAGCAAATTACAGTATTTCCCACAGAAAAACAACAAATTAAAATCTCAAGTCACTTACACTTAGACTTTCAACAAATATAAGATTACACAAACACATGCACACACACCTGCAAACAACTCTAATAAGTGTGTTCCGCAGAAATAATAAAATAACTTCTCAGTAGCTCTCTAAAACCCTACTCTTAAATAGGAACAAGCAAGCAAGAATAACCAGAAGTTACAGGTAGGTATTTAACATGACATACAGAATCTACAATAAACGGGTGGAAAGAAATTTAATAAGAATTTAGAAGTTATTCTTTGAAAAAATGTAGAAACCCTAATTAATATCTTCAAAGGTAAAATAAAATTACTGGCTATGTGATTCAGTAAAAATAATATTATAAAAAGAAGTGTGCAAAGACTAAGATAGACTCTTAAAAATTATGATAAATTCAAAAGCAATGAAATTACTAAAATAGAGTAGAAGAAAAAAACATAAATAATAATTAGAAGAGAAAGTTTAAATAAATTACAGAATCAATTGAGAGATCCAACATCTGAATAATAGGAGTTTCAGAAAGAGAAAACAGAGTAAAAGGAAGGAATAAATTATCAAGGAAATAATGGAAGACATTTTTAAAGAATGCAATGATTTCAATTTTCTAATAGAAGGAGCTGATGGATTAATTAGCACAAATGCTATAAAAAAAAGTTTAATTTCTAGCTTTTCTATAGGCTAAAAATATTGAAGGATTCTTGCTGCAAAGCCTTAATAATTAGTGCTAGAGAAAATAAAATATTAAAATGGTTAATGGTGCTTTAAATAAAATAACAGAATTTATTTCTGAAATCAGTAAAAACTGTGATCAAGAATATCAAGAAATGAGAACTCTCAGGTTATCTATGCATTAGTAGTTTTAAATGGCCTCACATCACTTGCTTTGACAGTGCTGAGTTCAGAAGATACTTGGTACTCTTGAGTTATCTATGCTTTGGTTCATGGATATATAATGTAAGAAAATTATTGAGCTCACACACAGTAGGCCTAATTATAAATCATACTGCATAGAATTGGAACTCAGAAAAACTGACATGGAAAAAGTGAAGTAAAAAAAAAAAAAAGAAAACATTTAGCAGTGGTATTCAGCAGAGAACTTGTCTCAATCTTCATTCTGGCAGGAAGTTGAAAAGTAGTCATCCATAAGAATTCATGACCAATGATGACCTGATATGTAGATTGAAGGTTTGAGTATTTGGCATTTGTACTTTAAAAACTGAATGTTAAATATTTTAATTGAACATTGACTGTCAAAACAGAGGCAAGTAGATATTAAAGTGGTGAAGACAAATTTTACTCAGGACTATTGCAATAGAAAAAAGATACTCCAGTATAGAACTGGTCTCTATTCTGAATACAGCAGGAACTAGTGGGGATTTATAGCCAAGGAATAGGAGGGTTGATGGATGGAAAATTTGTAAAAGAAGAGATCAATTCTGGGGGAAATTCTGGCTGGACTAACCTAAAGGTTTACTGCTGAAAAAAGCAAGCCAGGTGATCAGATACCAATGGTGGGGCATGAGAAGTGTTAATCAGAGGATGATTAGGTATGAAGGGTGAAAGATTTTTTATTTTATCTAAAACTAGAGTTTACAAGGAAGTACACAGGTGAGACTATGAGAAGGTTTAGAAGCCTGACCAAATTTTGGGAGAGCAAAGAATCTTTACCAAGACCTAGGTATGTCAGCAACCAACAAATGTAAATAGTTCTGGAGAAAAGCATCCTCAATTCAGTCATTATGTATTCTCATAAATAGCTTTCCAACAAACAAGAATCAGAAATAAACACAGACACACAACATGCAAAATGTACAAAAAAAAAACCAAGTATTCAGAGAAGAGAATTAGAAAGAATAGAAACAATGAAACTACACTAGCAAAGATCCCAGATATTTGAATTACTGGAAACAGAACATAAATAAGTATATATATAATAAGTTCAGAGAAATAAAGTGTAAATCAAACAAATGAGAAAGGATTAAGAGACTAGTAGAAATCGGCAGCAGATATGAAAAGAAATTAAAATTTTTGAGTTTCAACCAAACCTTTGAGCAGAAAGGCCCCATCCTTAATTAGATCGTTGCCTTCAGGCTCTGGCAAAGTGAAACAAATCTGAACACTAGTTAAAAGCCATAGGCAGATTCTGTTTATCACTACTGCAGTGCGGGAGGGGCCTCAGGGAACCCGAACTCAGCTCTGTCAAAGAAAAAGATATGAGGCCATTTAAACAACAGGCTGTACTAAAGGGAAAGTACTGATGGGCATTAAGGGATGCGATTAGGCCATGTTTGCTACCCAGTGCTTGTTGAAGTTAAACCTCTGCCCTCTCACAGAAACTAGGAGATAGTGTTCTTATCCTTCCTTCAGATTACATTTCAAACAAATAGCTTCCAAGTTTTTGAAAAAGGCATTCCTTCGTTGTAGAAAATACGTAACTATCTCTAAAGGACAGAGAAAGCTTGAAAATGGAAAGTTTCTTAAAGCAAATACTTCCAGAAAAGGGAAGCCAGAAGCCTATTATCATGTTTGGACTGGAACAAACTGAGTTCTTTTGGAAGCATTGAGCTTCTCAGGCAGAAACTTAAGGGGTGGAGCAGGGCTGGGTCATATCAAGGACATTGCTTTAGGCTGCTAGAAGCCACACTAGAGTTTGATTAAGTCTCTTAGAGCAGAGTATTGAATGGAGTCCTTTGTGCCAGGAGGTTTATCAGTTCTCAGTTGGCTTTCATTTTCTGAGCTTTTATTTCCCAGGTCAAGATAAAGGTTGAGAAAAAAAAAAGTTTCTAGTTCTACCCTGAATGAATATATCATGTCTTATAGCTACAAGACAAGTTTTCTGAACAAAATGAGTTTTTAATTTTATAGTTGGCTGGAATAAAATGAAGATGGAACTCAACAACACTTCCAGGTCTCTTATGTCAAATTTAGGGCATTGCTCAGCAAAGAAAGGAAGCCAAAGAAAAGAAAAAGAGGTGTTTGGATGTATTCCAGTAAATCCAAGTATGTTGATCCCTTGATCTGTATTATATTCCTTTTTCAGTGGAACAGCCCTCCCTCCACATTCTGAAGACTGTAATAGGCTTCATTGCTGGAACAGCTGACGATGTTTCTGTAGCCATACTCTGTTTCTTATCAACCTGTAGTTTACGCCCACTCTTAGTTTTCTCCACATGACTTGGTTTGGGAAACAGAATATTGCAGATTTGCAATGCAGTCAGAAAGATGAAAAAGTTCTTTCTCATTTCCATTTGTTCCTTTGTTCCTTTGGATTTACCGTTAAAACATGTTCATACTCATTATCTTAAGGAAGAGAAACTATGTGAAGCAGAACTATGTTGTCTCAGTCAAGGCCATCCTAAGTAGTCATCCTCATCCTACACACCAGCTGACTGAGAATCAGAGACAAGTCCAAATCAGGATAGAATAGTGTACAAAACTGCTGTTGCTGGTCCTACTGAAAAAGAAGCTGGGATATGTGTAAAGAGCATACTGATGTAGTATTTGAGATGTAACCTTGCCAGCGTATTAATAAATATGTCTTTCTCCTAAATTAAGAGGCTTAGCTTAAGTGATAAGCAGGGTAAGTGCTATGCCCAAGATGTTACATTTAGTTTGCTTCATATACATTTTAGTGCTAAAAATAGAAAGCAAAAAAATAACAAAGACAAAAAAGAAATCTCCCATATTTCTCTTTTTCCCATCTTTCTTTGTCTCTTCTCTTTTTTTCTCCCTTCTTTCCTTTCCTTCTTCCTCCCTTCCTTCCCTTTTTCCATCCCTTCCCTTTCCTTGTTTCTTCTTTCAGTTCATCCAAATTGGCCTTCATGATATAAAAAATTCCTTAATGTTAGACTATAAAGTTATGATAAGTATACACTGTATTTTATAATGTATTTTACACACAGTCTTCCATGATACTATGCTTATACTTAAAAAATAGAGTGTATCCTTAAATTAAATTGTACAAAGACAAAAAATGTATAAAATAGTTTAGATAAATTATTAATGCATTTCATAACAGCCAAACACTTATGAGAGAAAATAATCAATATTGCAAGAAAATACATTTTTGGCGGAATCCTCATTCAGCTTAATTGTTACTGAGTATAGAGAACCATCATCTAAAAAAGAAAAAAATGTTGAAAACCTACACCTTACTATTCAAAACAACAGCATATTTGAAAAAGGAAGCAAGAAAGTAGGAAATAATCTATTTAAGTATTTTTAATTTGGTTTAAATTTTGAGGGAACTGAGCCTATTTGGTGTACTGAGAAAGAAGAGTTTGTCTTTATTCATTTACTGTGATAAAATATTTATATTATTTCTCTTTTACTCCCCTACCTAACATTCTATTTAATGAGTTTAAGGTAGAAATAAGAATGAGTATTTTGCTAGTAAACTTTCATATCATTTAAAAAAATCTAAATTATTTAAATCTTACATGATGCTAGTTCCTCTATTTAGTTCTACAGAGATTATTTTACAGACACATATTTTATATATATATATTTTTATAATATATGAATATAATGTACTGCTACTTGGAAAGAAGGTGCTGTTAGACATTCTATTTAACTATAAATTAAATTAAAGCATTCTTGTAATAAATTAATTCTATACTAAAATATATTTTATAAATATTGCTGTTAATATAAAAATTCTTTTGAAGTAACGGGTAACTCCCTTTCCAATTACTCCCAGTACCACACATGTGCTAGCACAATGGCAAAACAGAAAGTTGATGAGTCTCAAATAATTGATTGCTTATTTTCTGTTTACACCTTCCTTTATAATTAAATAAAGCTATGCCATATGGAAACAAATAAAACCTTAATTCTTAGATTGTTTTTGAGGTTACAGAGCCTGAAGATACATCTTCCATGAAATTTTGTTCCAAAACGAAGTAATTTGCTAACTATATCCTCACTAGCCAAAGGATATATAAAATTTCCTAAGGCATTTTTACATTTGTGGGTTAAAAGGACATATTAAATAACTGCAAAACACCAGAAACTGTGTTAAGTCCTGAAAACGTAAAAATGAAATGCGCAAAACATTCTGTTTGCAGGAAGTCACAACCCAAAGAGAAAGACAGACTTGCATTCATAGTGATAACGGACAAGGATACACATTCTATTTCAAAAACTCAGCATACTCTACCAGAACTCTTCTCACCAAGAGAGCCCTTACTAAAGCAATCAGGAACTTGAATTTCAGGGAGACAGAAGGCAATGTAACATACAATCTTGCTTATTCCCAAAGAAGTGAGCCGAACTGAAGTTTCGACTTAATGTAGATGTTGAAAAGAGAAATGACTTAGAAAGTTGTCATAGGGTCATTACTTCACATTATTTTATGTGAATATTTTCACTTATCCATAAAGAGTACAATGAACTATAAAGTGACTTGAAGTAGAATTCTCTTTTAAATATCTTTAGTCTATATTCTGTGTAAGCTAAGTAGAGATGAAATACAAATAATAAGACAATTTTTGGCCAGGCATGGTGGCTCATATCTGTAATCCCAGCACTTTGGGAGGCCGAGGTGGATGGATCACCTGAGGTCAGGAGTTCAAGACCCGCCTGGCCAACATGGTGAAACCCCAACTCTACTAAAAATATAAAAATCAGCCAGGTGTGGTGGTGGACTCCTGTAATACCAGCTACTAGGGAGGCTGAGGCAGAATTGCAGAATTGCTTGAACCTGGGACGCAGAGATTGAGATGAGATGAGATTTTGGGCCACTGTACTTCTGCCTGGGTAACAAGAACAGAACTCTGCCTCCAAAAAAAAAAAAAAAAAATTAAATTTTTGAAATTTATTTAGAAATAATTTCATTTGGTGGTTTAGTGATATTGTGCACAACTACTTCATAGAATCACTCAGCTGGAAGGAGAAGAACAATCATCAAATTTAGCCACTTCTAATGTTACAGATTAAGAAACACAGATATTATTATTGAGAAATTAATAATTTGCCCAAGGTCAAGTAATGAGTCCTTTTTGTTCTTAGTTTATTTTGTCCATTATAGGACTCTAATTGATTCTTAGAGGTAGAAGAAAAGTAATCTTATTGCATCTGAAGACAAAAAAGGAAGCAAATATTTTTTACAAGTATTATTTGGCCTGTAATTTTTACTGCCTTCACCATTATGCTTCAGAGTATCTGACACAGAAGCTTTGAAAGCAGTGAGATCTGAACACAAAAATAGAATGTCTGTGGTTTTATTCATATTTAGGAGCAGCAGTTTGAAGAAAGTGAAGCTGCAGCTGTACTTTTCCATGTTACTTAGCAACTGGTATGAGACAAGAAAATCACTGAAAATCATAGCCACTGGTGGGCATGACAAATGACATTTGAAAGAAAAAATTGCGAGGTCGATCTACCTGTCGACTATCAACATGCTATTAGGAAATAAAATGAGAATCATTACTATGTTAATGATGTAAATTCAATTTTAAAGACTAGTAATGAGTCTCAGGCACAGGGAGCCTCCTACAGCAATGGGTGCAATGCCTGTCAGGGTACATTCTGCAGTGAGATTTGCTGAACTGAATTATTAGGCAAATATTTCTTGCCTGAGCCATTAATTTAGTTTATATATGATGAAGATAAGTTTGCACCTTAGCATTGACATATTTTGGTGAAATTTACAATGGCATGTTTGTGATTCAAAAACATTTAAAATCCATCTAAAATCACAGTATTCAAATATGTACCACTAAAACATGGAAGACGTTTAGATAAGAAGAAATAAAGGCTAAAAATGAGATCTATTATGTAAACCAAATCAGTTGAAGAAGGTGTAAGAGAATAATGTAAGTTATTTGATATTTAGAAAACTATTTTGCTTTCAAACGTAATAAATGTGTTCTAAAAATCACAGAAGAAATTATTTCTAAATAAACAAATACATCTAAAACTTGAGAGCAAAATTGATTAAATGAAAAAAATTCATACTAAGAAATATTTATCTAAAACTTTAGAAAGCATTTCAGCAAAGTGCGTAGACATCTAATGTACATATTGAAATTTCTTGATATTTTCACATATACAGAGCTTAGCTGAAAAAACATTCATTATAAAACTTTGAAGTTCTGTTATTAACAATGATTGGGTTCCACAAACATTTTAAATCAATATAACTTGTCACTAACTTGAACTAAGCTTTTTTTTCTCCTAATGCAAATTAGATAGGGCTATCTAAATTAGTCTCTAAGCTTTCTTCACCTCTCTCTTATCATTGCCTTCACCTTACCATAAACCCTCATCATTTCTGTTCTGAACTATAAAATTAGCCTTGTGGTGGTATTACTACTGTTTCCCCAAACACCTCTTTACAAATCTTCAGAAGGAGTCAGAGTGGTGTACATAAAATACATTACAGAGATATTTTAGATCAATCACTTACTTTCAGTTGCTTCAAATATCCTCTATAACACTCCAACTCCATTTCATAAACCGCTTACTAACATCAGTTATTCAGTCCTTTTCTATTTCTGTTCCAGAATCCTGAAGGTGTTTGATGTAGATTTTAAAATTTGTTTTACTATCACTTTTAATTCATTCCAACACGTGCAGGTTTTCCCTAATGCACAAATAGGATCCCTTCATCTCAGGGTCTTTTTTAACTTAGGAGACTTTTTACAGAGACAACCTGCTGTTCTCTCAGCCTGGACTATTTCTTCCCTTATCCCAAAAGATCTCAACTTAAATATTATGTCTTTAAATTATTTTTTCCTCAAAAGATGCTGTAATGAGAAAGTCTTGCAATCATATTTAAAGATTTTTTTCCCCCAAACTGGGAGGGAGCTGAGAGATCAAAGAATGACTTGGCCAAGTTCAGCTTGGCGAGGAGATGAGTTTATTACGACTTACGAAGTACTCTTGGGTGGCAGCAGGAGAGCTCTAGAGATCTGGACTGCTCCTCATTCGTAAGCTGCTTTTAAGCTAATTTTATGGCTTTTTGGCTACCTTGCATGTACGATGAGACTGTTTTCCTTGTTAGTTCTAATAGTGTACAATGGGACTGTTTTCCTTGTTAGTTCTAATAGTGTACAATGGGACTGTTTTCCTTGTTAGTTCTAATAGTGTACAATGAGACTGTTTTCCTTGGTAAGTTCCTTTGGGTTCTCAGGGATACCTGCTCCTTGGCTGGGCATCATGGTCTTGGCTTACTGCCTGGCCTTCAGGGTTTGGGTAGCTGAATAAGTAACCTGGCAGGGGACCCATCACACCTATAGATGCTAAGTAAGCTCTTCTTCTGACCAATCGCTCTGTAATATATCACCCTGTAATCAATTTTTGTGAATATACTAATATACTAAATTTAATATTTACTCAAATTTTTTACTTGTTTATGCTCCTGTCATCTTGTGAGGTTCTTGAGAACACACCCTTTGTATGAATTGTTCATTGATGTATCCTCAGCACCTAGGACATATGACTAGCATATTTTGTACCCAATAAATATTAGTTGATTTCATAACTACATGGATGATAATCAATATGGACTCATTAGTGGAGTAGAAATAATCAAATATAAGACATACTATGAAATGAAAGGAGGAGGTAAAACAAAAAACGTACAAATGTTTACAATTCTGTTTTTCAAAGTGCTGTGTAAGCGATAGTGTTGCAGTCTCTTACGAAGGAAACTTTTAGAGGTGGTGCATACTAACCTGTGCTGTTCTCTCCTCCATGGTAAATGCTGCAGCCTAGTGTTGAGACAATTGCATCATACCGTGTTGGAGACTCAACTAATCCAGTCAGCCTAGATTCACTAAATGTTGTAGGAGGAGAAAGAAATGATCCTTTGTTCTGCTTAGAAACTGAGACTTAGGCTCTTAATCTCATAGTAAATCTTCAGGTTTCAAAGAGTCAATGCGTTCACATAAATTACATGCAAAATATTGAGTGTATGTGTATTTTTTTTGAGAAGAGGGTTCACGGTTTAATCAGAATATAAAGGATATTCTTGATCTCTTTTCTCTCATCACGGCTTCCCAGAATCTCACAAATTAAACAAAATGAAAACAAAATTTGGTTTGCATACAGGTATTTCACATCAAATTGGAATGAATGACATTAATTTAAAATCTAAGTTGC
The DNA here is from genome assembly GCF_009828535.3 of Hylobates moloch. NCBI lineage: Eukaryota > Metazoa > Chordata > Mammalia > Primates > Hylobatidae > Hylobates > Hylobates moloch. The sequence continues at coordinate 149,067,201 of NW_026652279.1, forward strand.
ATTACTAATCTTCTCACTCATTGTACAGTGTTTTGTTTGGTATATTTCATCTCTTTCTAAAAAATGGGCATTCATGTTTTATTCATTTGTATCTAACGTTATCAGTTAATGAGGTTTTAAAACTAATTCATCTCTTTACAGAGGATTTAATAATATAACTCTAATGTAAAACCACAAAGGGCAGAAAACTTCATACCCAGTATATTAATGTGTTCATTTATTTAGAATATCAGAGGTAATAGGGGATTGTGACTGAGAACACATCCTCCCAAACAAAGATCCTGGGTTCGAATCCTGATAACAGATAAATAATAGTAAAAGTGCCTGTTTACTGTCATTGTGAGAAGATTTAGTGAATAGGAAGCAGAAGGTGTGGTATATAGTAAGTATAAGAATTTTCATTTTGCATAGATCTGATGTGCAGTAATTTCACTGACCATGGTTTAAATAGCATCAGTTCCCCAAAACACAATTTCAACTTCAGTTACCACATTATATTAACTGTGGTACTTGCTCAAAGTAGAATCTTCTCTGCTAGCTCCTCAGGACACACAAAAAAACTACATAAATAATAGATACACATGAAGATCAGTGGCCATTCCCATCACTTCTTCCAAATTCTGTCCTTGACTGGTCACTGTACACTTGTTATTCAGTTCCCACACAGACAGCAAAGCATATAGTTGGGTCTCCTCCTTGTCTCCCAGAGATAAACTCCTGTGACACTTTATAAAAATAGATAAGTGAAAGAGGGAATTGAACTAGAAGGATGAAGGTACAGCAAATAAATGAAAAGAAATAACTTGGAAAATGAAATTAGAATCATAAAGTAAATGGAGTTAAAGGAGATAGTTATTAATATGCATGAATAAAATGGTGTGACAAAAAGAATGAAGATGTCCTGAAGGAAGTACTTTGGCAAAAGTACTTCATATTAAAGGAACTCTCAGAGGCATTTTACAACATTGAAAGAACAAAGGATAAAATATTCGGAGCTGATTCAATGTTAGAACAGAGAATGACAATTTGTCAAGGCATAGAAACACACTCGGTTGAAAATTAAACAACATTAGGTAAAAGGAAGCAATATCCTAGCTACTGACAATATTTTACAAAGAAATGAAATACTTCTTCTCATTATTTTTAATTTTTTAATTACAATTTACTAAGTAAATTCTAATTTTACTAATTTTATTTTTCTTTACATTCATGCAGTAAAGAGAGTTATTAACATATTAGCAAAAAATTAAAAGCCATGAAACAATTGTAATTTTCCCCATCGATTATGATTGCTTTGCACAGCTTCCGCTTACATGGTCATTTTTATAGTGCAGTGTTATCATGCAAATGCCTATATTAAATAAAAGTTAGCTACAATGTATTGATGCAATTTTACTTATCATATCATTAGTAACTGTCTTGCCCACTTTTGCTCCTCTTTCTTTTAATTTGATTTCATCTTATTTGCATGGATTTGAATAGGTTCTTTGTTAATTAAGGTATCTAATCCTTTTCTGCTAAAGTAGTTAAAAGATATTCCTCTTTCAGGTCTTCGTTTTTGAGCTTAAGAATGATAGTTTTTCATTTAGACATTTTAATTTTTTAATCACTGCAGTTATTTAGCCTTTTGGGTATCTGTATTAGATTCACAGGTTGATTAAACTTTCATTTGTCAGTTTTTTTAACTCTATAAACTAAAGATAACATTACTATTTATCTCACATAGTTATTATGTGAATTAGATGTGTATATATGTGCCAAGCCTTATAATACAGGCTGTCCCAGTTGAGGAATTATGCATATGACAGTTGTTTTTGTCATTAGTAAGACTTATTAACTTCTTATCCAAGTAAAACTATAAGAAGTTGATGGATCTTTGGATCATATTTTTGTGAAAAAAAAAAAAGCTATAAGAAGTTGAGTTAGAACAATAAAAAGACATACTTGCCATCCTTAGAAAGCTCACAGTCTTGTGGGAGGCAGAGAAAAAGGGTGCTTTAACAGAGATAAAGGCTAAAATAAACATTAAGGGACTAAGCACCCCATCAACCTAAGCCAATACATACTGGTGACACCAGGGAAAGGATCTCAGAAAAGGTGACATTCATACTGAAATTAATGTAAAGAAAGACATTTAAAACAGTGACAATAGGATATGCAAAGAGAAAATATTCCAAAAAAAAAAAGAATGACAAAATTAGGGAAGTACATGTGGTTCAGGAGAACTGAAAAAGAGGAAAGTATCTGAGTGTTTGAAGTTAATGTTCCAAATACATCTGTAAAGGAAAGAAAGGAACATATTATAAAGTGGCAAGTGATTCACGATGGGAACACTTAAAATATATTGAATAGAGGATTTGCATAAATACATCTGCAACTTAGAAAAATCAACCTGGAAGTGGAAAAGAGACATGATTCAGGAGAAACAAAGCTTATGGCAAAACTGGAACATAAGGGGCAGTTAGAGGAATGATCCACAGAGAGATCATGGGAACCCGAATGGTGGCAGTGGGCCTGGCTCTAAGGAATAGACAAGAACTAGGAGATATTAACAAAATAGAACCTACATCCATGGTACCAAGGGATGTCTTTGGCCAAAGAGAAGGCTGATTTTAAAGGTGAAGTCCTAACAGAAAAAAAAAAAAAAAAAAAGATTGTGGAATTTAGTAGCATCTGCTTTTACTGTAATATATGACTCCTGCTTTTTAAATTGAATATGACATTAATCTTTAAAGTGGGTTTAGTAATATTTATTTTATTTCACCTATGAATCTACATTTTTAGAAAGTTAAATATATTTTATGAAGATAATTTGTAAGAATGTTTTTAGATTATAAATTTCATAATAGTGTTTTATCTCAAGAAATGTAAGGTTCTGAAACAAAGAAATTCTCATCTCTTAAGAGTGGACTGTGGTACTCTGGGTGTACTTGATTCATTTGCATCTCAACATCCTTTCATAAGGATCCCCAGGAGAAATCGCTATCTAATTTCAGTATGAAGTATAGTGTATTTTTTCCTTAGCAATTGTTTTGTTTTTAGCTCATGGACATTGTAAATTTTTAACTTGTAATCTTTTTTTATTTATCACTCTGATCTATTTTTGGATCTACAGTAGGCTTGTGGGTTATTATGGTTTATCTGCAGTAGGCTTGTGAGTTATTTTTCTCTTTCTTGATTCCACTTTGTTCCCACTTTTTTTTCTGAAATAGCACTCTTATCTTTCCATTTTATACACCCTTGTAGGAGATCTTAAATCATTCTAGTAACAATATATGAAATGCATAACAGACAAAAATCACCCTCATAGCTTGATTCTCTCTGCATTGGTAAATGTGTTTTCTATTTATTAAAGGTTGAAGAGTTCTCTGTATCCTTTCCCAGTATTCTGTTAAATCACTCAACGTAGAATCCCTTTCCAATGAGCTGATGCTTTGGACATGTACAAACTTTACAGAAAAGCTTCTGAACCCTAGCTACTACCTCTGTGCTAGTAAAAGCCTCATTTAGTCCCTGCCTTGCACTATGTCCTAGAAAATGATGACTTTTGACAAATGTGAAAGAATAGCCACTGGAACTGCTCACCTCATGGAGAGACAGACATCCTTCCTCACTGTGTTACCAGATACCGACTGAGCTGCCCCCCTCTCAGTTAATGTTAAGGTTATGGTATAAAGTATGGACTATGAGAAAAGGCTCACTGACACCCAATGTTTGATATTCCCCAAGTAAGTATTGCTAAATGCACCTTACAAAACGCTACTGGGAATTTCAAATTCATTATGTTCTGGAAGAATGATCTAATTCAAAGACATCTCTGCTTTGATAACTTATCTACCTTTAGAAATCTCATTTCTTATTTCTATTTTCTGGCTGCATAGGAAGTACAAGAGAACATATTTGACAGCTTTTGAAAGATAATTGATAGTGATAGAGAAAATCATATGGCTTTGAACTAAAGCACAAAAATGACAAATCTATTACATGGGATCTTTCTCTCTCTCTCCCTCCAGTGTTAGATATTTGGTCCTAAAATGGATCTAAATCCTATAAAGGCAGCACTGTAACATTTCAGGCTTACATTTTGATACATCAGTTACTAGGGCTTAAAAGTCTGCTACTACAAAATGAGATGTATATTGTGCCTGATAACAGAGCAAGGGAGTCTGTTTTAAAAAGGACTGTGACTTTTTCTTGCACTGTAAAGGATTCTCTATTTATGGTAGAAGATCGTCCATCACATTTAATCCTCTCTGGGTAAAAGTTGCTTGGAGATAGAATAAGCAGAAAATAAATTATATTCTATTCTTAGCAGTAGAGCTTGCTAAACTGATTCTCTTAATTAAGCATTTAGATAAATGAAATAAATTATTTATATTTTTGGCATATTACATTCTTTATGTCAGACTGTAATTCCTCATTTCTTATACATGATGAAACAGATATATTAATTAGTATGATGTTTAAACAAATTCTTCTACTATGGGAAGAAAGCAAATAAAATAAATTTTTGAAAACCTCCAAAAATAAATTCTGGCGTTTTTTATAGGCATAGAGGATTATATGAAACTAAATTATCTCTCTTGGTCAGAAGTAACATAGCGAAAAATAAGATTTTAGGGGTTTGGGTTATTTTTATTATCATAACTATCTAGAGAAAGTGCTAGATTTTGTAGTCCTAACCTCTCTGTGTTTGGTGTATAAACCCTATATTTCTTTTTAAAATAATGTAAAGATTAAATTGAAGGAAAATACTTAAAAGCTTTTGAGATGTGTGTAGGGATTCTAGAACATGATGGTCTGAACTCAATTCCATTCTCCTCTAATCTCAACTCTAAGATACTTCTCTTTTATTGTACAATAAATGCTATGATCGACAGGTGGCTGCATGCAGTAAAGCATGGATAAAACAGATAAAACTGGTGGAAAATATTTTCATGAAGGTTGTAGAAATGGTGCTGGAGAACAGAGCATACAAGAAAGTGTTTGACCTTTGAATGCCCAGGCTGAAGTCAAGAAGTATGTATAACTATCCTTCACCCTAACACTCATTTTTAAAAAAGCACAAATGTTGGGGTTATGGGCTGAATCTTTCCTGCTTTGACCTGCTTCACCACTGTGAGAATATAAGAATTTTGGAGAGCAGCAAGGTTTTCTCCAGGTTATACTTTATTGATAGATACCTCTTTCTATATATGTATTAGATATACATATGTAATACATATCACAGTAAATATTTCAAATTCCAGAGTAATAAAATGGAAATCATGAGGAAAACGTTAAGATGATTAGAGGACATCTCTAGAATTAAAATACACACAATAAGTGTCCTTAAGACAATAATTAATAGAAGTACAAGATAAGTACTTCACTAAAGAAAAAAAGTCTTAAAATTTTCATGCAATACAAAAAAATTCACAAAGAAAGTATATTTTGACATCAAACTTCTTCCATTAACCACTACATTAGAAATTATCATGTAATAAACATTGTAAAATGAGGGCTGTCATCCTGTAATCTTTATCTAGTCAAGCTATCACGACTTGTTAGAGAAAGGCAATCAAAGATATACAAGAACTCTAATATTGCATTTAAGAAAAATACATGAGAAAAAAATCAAACAGTGAATGAATAAGAACCTTATGAGTTTCTCATGCAAATTTAAGTATTGTCAGCATTTTATCCTAGATTATCTTGTCAGGAATGTTTGTACAGAGCAACAATACAAACATTGGAAGACAGAGATAGAGTCTCCTTACAGAGTAGGGGGCAGGTTTGTTTACTCTCCAGTAACACAGTTAAAGAATAAAGACAAGTGATATGCATTATAATAAAAATAATATATCTTTTTGGTCAAAGATGAGGCAGGTTAGTTTGATAAAATATTTGAGCTTCCTAAAATTGAGGTTCCACGTAGAACTTGAGGCGAAGAGAAATAGACATGAGCATGACGCTCCTGCTGCCTGCTGTACTGTGAATTACAAGGTCCCTCATGCCTTCTGCCAGAACCCATGAAATTGCCACAGGCCAACTTGTTGGCCTGCAAGAAGGGTAAAATCTCAGATCTTGACTGTGAGTACCAATACATATAGACATCTTTTACAAAGATATTTAATAAAAGAGATCAAAAGTAGAAGAAAATAAGTAAAAATGAAAGCCAGTAAATAAGTAACAACTAAATAGATTACAGTATAATACATCTATACCATTTATATAGTATAGGTTATAATATACAAATATACAATTATAATTTACAAGTATAGATTATAATATACTATATACCCAGGGGAAACGGTGGCAGCTTTATAATATACGGGGGAAGACCTAGGAAAAAAAAGAGGAGACAATTATGGAAACAAAACGAAAGGTTAATAAAAATCCATGTGTATAAATAAAGTGTTATATAAACCTTAATTTATAGAAGTAATTTTATTATTTTGTTTGTAGCCAGTGGGCTATGTTGACCCTGGCTCTGGTAAAGATATTATTTACACTCAATAGTCACATGAGTAATGACATACTTGAATTCTAAGAAGACTGGAGGATTGATGTTAGAACAAGAAAGGCCTCAGCAACCGTGCATCAGTAACTTCATTATTCACACGAGGGAATTAGAATGCAACAGACCGTACAGAATGTGTGCAGATCCACAATGTGTTAAGAGGCAACGCAAAATAATTTGACTTAAGATTGCTAAAATCATTTAAAAGAAACCAGTTCCAGTGTCATTATGCCAGTTCTATCTGTATATGGCAAGCCAGGTGACTTAGGAATGTTTTTGTCTTGGATCAGTGGATAGGTGATCACAATAAAAATTAAAACAAGAGGAAACAGCACTGAAGGACATGCACTTAGAAGACCTCTAAATCTTTTCTAGTTCTAAGACAATGCTGTAGCTGTTGGATCTGCTCAGAGATCTCCGGGTTCTCCTTGCGTTCATATCTTATAATTTTACTTTTTTTTTTTTTGCTCTGGCATGTGTGATTCAGTTTTTCTTTTATATGAGTTTGCTGTAAACAAAATTTTAAAAAATAACTATCATTTAACAGGATGACTCCCTTAATGTTTTCAATTTTAAAATTATTTTTTAAAAAACTTGAATTACTATAGGAATGGAATGCATGTTAGCAAGAACAGATGCCAGTTTTTGATGATTTTTACAGAACTTTGATACTTTACAGGCATTGTCTCCTTCCCAACATAATACAGTCACTTACGGTCATAAATTCAACCCAAGTAGAGATAAGAGAGTAACTCAAGGGATTTTGCTCTGCAGATGAGGGCATGTATGTACATGAATATGTATGTGTACACATGTATTCACCATATTGACTTGCACATCTCTTCATTTGTTTTTATTGTTTTTTGTTTTGTTTGTTGAGACAGAGTCTCTGTCTGTTGCCAGGCTGGGGTGCAGTGGTGCCATCTCAGGTCACTGCAACCTCCAACTCCTTGGTTCAAGTGATTCTCCTGCCTCAGCCTCCTGAGTAGCTGGGATTGATTACAGGCACATGCCACTACGCCCAGCTAATTTTTGTATTTTTAGTAGAGACGGGGTTTCACCAATGTTGGCCAGAATGGTCTCAATCTGCTGACTTCGTGATCCGCCCGACTCAGCCTCCCAAAGTGCTGGCATTACAGGTGTGAGCCACTGCGCCCAGCCTGTTTTTATCGTTTTATCAGAAATGGAAGACTTATTCTACATGATTTCTGATAATTTATTTACTAGAAATTAGTCTTGCTACCATTGCTATTCCAATCACCAAATATAAAAAAATAAATTGTGATATCATTTTTTCTGGAATTTTGGTAGCTGGGGAAGCCATATAGATTGACACTACAAAGTATGCTGGAGCAAAGGGTGGTTTAGATTAAAGCAATAACCATAAAACAAAAGAGGTGTAGGTGGAAAAGTGAGGTTTCTTGTCCTCCTGCATGGTGATTGCCTTCCAAGATTGTGTGGCTCTTTCTGATCTGTATTTTCAGTGCTCACTGTGGTTAACAGAGACAGATCCTGCAAAAGAGTAAAGACTCTTCTAATTTTTGAAGGACCCACGTATTTCCACACTATTTTAACAACCCACACTAGGCCTATCTCAATTTTTCAGCAATCCTAGCTGAATTCTTCTTACTGGTGTCCAGTTGCATCGACCCTAGGTGGGTATGCATTTGTGTGGTCCTTTCTCTCTAGAGACACTGTATCTTAGAGTTGGGGCCAGTTATTTACTCTGTGAACTCAGTTTTCCAATAAGATTTTGAAAGTCATGAGTTTCAATGTAGTTTGCTTCCTTTTCGTCATAAGATTGGAATCATCACTAATATCAATTCTCTACATATTCCACTTCTATATATACCAAAGTGAAAGCCAGAACTTATTCAATTTTATTTAAATATTTGATATAAAAGATTGAATTGAATAGTTTTAACTATCTCCTTGAGTCCAGATCCACTGTATCCTTGTGTCCATCCAGAAACCTACACAAGTTGTGCAGTATTTTTGATGAGTTATTATAAAGGACTAAAATGTCGAGACTTTCTTAAGAAACAATATTGAAAGTCCTTTTTCTAGATGTTTCAGCAAAAGCGTTCTATGAAGTCTTATTTAATAGACCATCTTCAGTTTTCTAGTCATATGTTGAAAAATCTTAATTTTTAGTTCATTAAAAAATGTTTTTGAGTAACAAATTTAGAGTACTCAAGACAATTCACTTTATACCCAGTTCTAGACAAGAGATATGATTGTAAACTATCACTACACTCAGGAGCATAGTTTTATTTTGTTTTAATTTGCTATTTGTGAAACCATCATTGTCAAACAGAAGATATTTATGCATGGGTATAGAGATGAGTGTGCATGAGACAGCGAAAGCTCTAATAAGAGTGAACTCTAAGCCTCTCTTTACCAATGTGGAGATCTGTAGTCCTAGAAATAGCTTCTTTCCAAAATTCTTTGATCCTTTTGGAGCTGTTTTCTGAACTGATGCTCAATCTGAGGGATAAACTTTTATAATTGTCTTTCCTTGTTCAACATTCTCCATAGCTATTATCTGTTCAATTAGTGTAATTATAATTGTTGGTGTTGAATACAACTATACTCTAATACTTTTTATTTAATTTGTTTTAATTTTTATTTTAGATTTGGGGGCACACATGCAGATTGTTACCTGAGTGTGCTGTGGGATGTTGAAGTATGGGGTACGAATGATCTCATCATCCAGGTACTCACCATGGTACCTGTATTAGTCCGTTTTCATGCTGCTGATAAAGACATACCCGATCTAGGAAGAAAAATAGGTTTAATTGGACTTACAGTTCCTTATGGCTGGGAGGCCTCAGAATCATGGCTGGAGGCAAAACTCACTTCTTACTTGGCAGCTGCAAGAGAAAATGAGGAGGATGCAAAAGCGGAAACCCCTGATAAAACCATCAGATCTCATGAGGCTTATTCGCTACCACGAAAACAGTATGGGGGGAACTTCCCCCATGGGTCAAATTATCTCCCACTGTGTCCGTCCCATAACACATGGGAGTTATGGGAGTACAATTCAAGATGAGATTTGGGTGTAGCCACAGAGCCAAACCATAGCGGTACCCAATAGTTAGTTTTTTAACCCCTGCATCCCTCCCTCATTGCCCACTCTAGTAGTGTCCGCTCTCTATTTTTGCTATTTTTATGTCTATGAACTCTCAAAAATTTCTTTTAGCCATGTTTTGTAGTTCTAAAATTGTGTTTGCTAAGTTTTCTTCTAGAAAACTTATTAGTGAGAATGTGCAGAGTATTTGGTTCCCTGTTCCTGTATTAATTCACTTTGGATAACGGCCTCCTGCTGCATCCATGTTGCTACAAAAGACATGATTTTATTCTTTTTTATGGCTGTGTGGTATTCCATGGTGTATATGTACCATGTTCTATTTTTCCATTCCCCACCAATGGGCACCTAGGTTGATTACATGTCTTTGGTATCATGAATAGTACTGCAATAAACATACAAGCATTATGTCTTTGTGGTAGAACGATTTGTTTCCTTTTTGGTGCGTACCCGTAATGGGATTGCTGGGTTGAATGGTAGTGCTGTTTTAAGTTCTCTGAGAAATCTCCAAACTGTTTTCCACAGTAGCTGAACTAATTGACATTCCCACCAACAGTGTATAAGCATTCTCCTTTTCTCTGTAGACTCTCCAGCATCTGTTGTTTTTTCACCCTTTAGTAATAGCCATTCTAACTGACATGAGATGGTATCTCGTGGTTTTGATTCACATTTCTTTGATTAGAGATGTTGAAAATTTTTAAATATGTTTTTTAGCCACTTGTATGTCTTCTTTGGAGAAGTTTCTGTTCATGTCTTTAGCCCATTTTTTAATGGGGTTATTTATTTCTTGCTATTCAATTGTTTAAGTTCCTTTATAGGTTCTGGATGTTAGACATTTTTCCAATGCATAGCTTGCAAATATTTTCCCCCATTCCACACATTGTCTGTTCACTCTGTTGATAGTTTCTTTTGCTGCACAGAAGCTGTTCAGTTTAATTAGGTCTGACTTGTCAATTTTTGTTTTTATTGCAATTGCTGTTGAGAAATTAGTCATAAATTATTTTCCAAGGCCAATGTCCAGAATGGTGTTTCCTAAGTTTTCTTCTAGAATTCTTATTTTGAGGTCTTATATTTAAATCTTTAATTCATCTTGAATTGAATTTTATATATGATAGAAAGTACTAGTCCAGATTATTCTTCTGCATTGGGCTAGCCAGTTATTCCAGCACCATTTATTGAATAGGGAATCTTTTCCCCATTGCTTGTTTTTGTCAGCTTTGTTGATAATCCGGTGACTGCAGGTGTGCAGTTTTATTTCTGGGTTCTATATTATGTTGCATTGGTCTATGCTCTGTTTATGTATCGGTACCATGCTGTTTTGATTACTGTAGCCTTATAGTATAGTTTGGAGACAGGTAACATAATACCTCCAGTTTTGTTCTTTTTGCTTAGGATTGCTTTGGCTATTCAGGTTCTTTTTTGGTTCCATATTAATTTTAAAATAGTTTTTTTCTAATTACATGAAGAATGTCATTGGTAGTTTGATAAGAATAGTATTGAATCTGTAGGTTGCTTAGGTGTTGTGGCTATTTTAAAGATATTGATTTTTCTAATCCATGAGCATGGAGTGGTTTTCCATTTGTTTATGCTATCTGTGATTTCTTTTAGCCATGTTTTGTAGTTCTCCTTGTAGAGATCTTTTACCTCCTTGGTTAGATGTATTTCTAGGTATTTTATTTTTGTGGCTATTGTAAATGGGATTGAATTCTAGATTTGGCTCTTAGCTTGAACATTAATGGCATATGGAAATGCTACTGATTTTTCTACATTGATTTTGTATCCTGAAACTGTACTGAAGTCATTGATCAGTTCCAGGAGTCTTTTGGCAGAACCATTATGGTTTTCTAGGTATATAATCATATTGTCCACAAAGAGAGATGGTTTCACTTCTTATTAGTTTATTTGGATGCCTTTTATTTCTTTCTCTTACCTGATTGGTCTAGCACTTCCAGTACTGTGTTGAATAGGAGTGATGAGAGTGGCATCTTTGTCTTGTTCCAGTTCTCAAAGAGAATGTTTACAGTTTTTGTCCATTCAGTATCATGTTAGTTTTTGACCATTCACTATCATGTTGGCCATCGATGATGCTTATTATTTAGAGGTATGAGCCTTGGATGCCTAGTTTGTTGAGGATTTATATGTAAGGCTTTTTCTGCCTCAATTAAGATGATCATATGGTTTTTATTTTTAATTCTATTTATGTAGTGAATCACATTTGTTAATTTGCATATGTTGAAATTTTCCCCATTTTTTTCTAAACATGTTTCATCCCAAGTATTCACAATGGCAAATGTTAAACTTCTCTCATAAACATATATTTGCATTATAAGAATTTCCCTGTCATAAATACTCCATATTAAACCTTTGCAGGTATTTAGAGCAAGGTCTTTTCATTACTTCTTTTGTTAACTAGTTCATATGATAAACAATTGGACTAAAAAAGGAATAACTTAAATAATTTAAATATGTCATCCTTGGTAAGTAGGAAAGAGGCACAAACAGTGCATAATGACTTTTAGCCAGTGTGCTTAAATTTTAATTACAATCCTATCGCTCGTTAGCTATTCACAGTTAGGCAAGTTTTAAAATATCTCTCCTACATAATTTTATCTTCATAAAATAAGATTGTACTGTGGGAAAGAGAAGCTAATACATGTAAAAATCTTTAAAAACAACCCCTTACACAAAATAAGTGTGATAAATACTATTATTATTATAACTTGGGAAATAAGTCTCTTTATCAGAACACTCATGGGAAGCCACAAAATGTGAGAATTACTCTTGTTGTCATTTAGTTTAGCTATTCTGGCCAGGTGCAGTTGTTCACGTTTGTAATCCCAGCACTTTGGCAGGCCGAGGCAGGGGGATCGCTTAAGCCCAGGAGTTCGAGGTTCGAGACTAGCCTGGGCAACATGGTGAGACCCCATATCTATATAATATAGTTCAGCTATTTCACTTCAAATATATATAATTAATATACAGTTCCTAATACCTTTTTACAACTTGACCAGATTCATGCTTTAACACCTCTGGAATAAAGCCAGAGATAATAACCAATTTTCAGATGAAAAGATGGGAGCCATGAAAGGGTTAAGATGTTCCTAGACTTTCCTAAATTTTCAACCTATGACAGGCTTCTCAAGAACACCCTCCTTATGTGTTCCAAGCCTGCTAAACTCTAGGCTGCCATCATTGTTAGTTAACAGTAAAGGTCACTACAGATTTAGCTTCTATTCTCTACCATTGGAAAAAAAAAGCTATTTCCCAGGGATATTAGATTTTCACTTTTCACTCATTATTATATGGATAATTGATAGCATTGTATTCCTTGGACAGTGCAAAGATAGAGACACCACTTTAACTGACATATGCTTTAGGTATTGTTATGGACTGAATTGCATCCTTGCCATCATTTATATGTTGAAGCTCTAACCCCAAGTACCTCCAAATGTGACTGTGTTTAGACATAAAGCCTTTAAAGAGGTCATTATGATTAAATTTGGTCCAAAGGATGGGGCCCTAATCCAAGATGACTAGTGTCCTTTTAAGAAAAAGAGACTCCAGAGAAGTACACATAAAAAGAAAAGATTGTGTGAGGACACAGTGAGAAGGGGGCCATCTGTAAGCTAGGCAGAGACATGTCAGGGGAAACCAAACCCAACAGCAGCTTGATCTTGAATTCCCAGTCTCCAAAACAGTGATAAAATATATTTCTGTTATTTAAGCCATCCAGGCTGTGATATTTTGTCGTGGCAGTCCTATCAAACTAATACAGGTATTAGAAATAGATGGGAAAGAACCCTAGGATTTGGATGAATTGTTATTGTCCAGTAATTATTGTGTTATTGTTATAATTCCCCAAACAATCATATCTGGATAAAAGAGGTATGTAGAATCCCTTCAGAAATATCGGTGTCCTTTATATTCTATGCAGTGTTACGACAACTCATGGAGGAAGAAAACCCAATGAATTTTGCTTTAATAATTCTTCTCATCCTCAGTCTCTAGGAAAATGCACAGGTAAAGACACCATCATCTTCTAACACTCAGCTCCACATCTGGGGGTTGTAGGCAAATGAGAGTCAAGGACTGTTTCGTCTATCTTCAGTCTTCTCTATAAGGGTCATAAAACTTAGAGCTAGATTAAAAGCTACATTCTGGCCGGGCGCGGTGGCTCACGCTTGTAATCCCAGCACTTTGGGAGGCCGAGGCGGGCGGATCACGAGGTCAGGAGATCGAGACCACAGTGAAACCCCGTCTCTACTAAAAATACAAAAAATTAGCCGGGCGTGGTGGCGGGCGCCTGTAGTCCCAGCTACTCGGAGAGGCTGAGGCAGGAGAATGGCGTGAACCCGGGAGGCGGAGCTTGCAGTGAGCCGAGATTGCGCCACTGCACTCCAGCCTGGGCGACAGAGCGAGACTCCGTCTCAAAAAAAAAAAAAATAAAAAAAAAAATAAAAAAAATAAAAAAAAATAAAAGCTACATATTACTCCTTAGACAACTCAAGACAATAGTAGGCTAATACCATGAAAAGAATGGAATGCCAGCTACTCTATTCAGATTTAAAGAGCCTAGGAAGCCAAAGTAGCACTTAATACTTCTGCTACTTACAAATCCCCCAGCAATTGTAGGTTTACCTCATAGTTTCCATGTATTAGTAGCTATTTCTCCACAAATCTTGAGGCCCAATGCTGTCAGGTCTGTTAGTGGCCAATATGTCCACTGCTCTTATTAAGCCTGAAGAATGAAAGCCTTTTCAACTCCATAAAGATGGGTCTCCTTCTCTTTTGCCTTTGAACTTGCCATTTTGTCTGTCTTCTGTTAAGTCCTGTTTGGAGGGTCCTGGGGCTTCTGGGTAGCACTTATGTGGGGGTAGGATTAATAGCAGTCATGCAGGTTGGACATATAATTGGCAGAGCATTGGTGACTCTAATATTCATTTTTTTCCTTACCTACTCCAACATATCTGTGTCTCCTCAAAATCTGACAAGTCATCATCTAGTATGGTGTACACTGCATTAGGTATACCAAATGTGACAACCGTTCTCATTTAAGAAAGAATCGTGAAGAATATCAATCCTATTTCCTTTAGTGTGGGTGTTAAATCCATGACATCTCTTTAAAGCTGCCTCTGCATCACTCGCAGTGGAACAGACCTCCAGAGCTTCCCTACACCTGCTTCCTGTCCTTCCTGGGCATAAAGAAGACTGAGATTTCCAGGCAGGCATCAATTCTCAAAACAACATTAGGATGAGCTATTATTTTTATCTCCATTTACAAATGAGAAAACTGAGTTATTATGAAAAATAAATTACTTGCTTCAGGTCACCAGCCAGTTGGTAGAGTCAATACTCTAACACAAGAAGCAAGCTTTCCAAACCTGCATTCTTAAGCACCAATCTTTTGCTTATTGTTCTTGTGCAAATATTAATCTTACAACTTGAGACTAGAAAGAAATGTATTTCGAAAGCTTGTGGTATGATTTTAACCACATTAAAGTTAGGTAGGTAAAAATGCTCTAAGGGAATTACAAGGGGTGGGTAGGAAGTAAAAGACATATAAAGAACCTGTCCTAATACATAGAAAGGGTAACTTAGCTTTCGTCGAAGGAAATAATGTTGGAAATCTCAACTTCTTACTAGATAAGCATCAATTGCCATTAGCCCTGTTTAACATTCAAGTAAGAAACTAATTAGACATCTAATTCAAAGAGCAGTAAATAACTTTTAGAATACACCTGAACAAAGTAGCCATTTAATTAGTGATCATCTTTAACTAACCTCCAATTATTTCTTTAAGCTTAAGTACCTTATAAAATGCACCAAAGAAGGGAGCTCATGGTCAGTTAAGCTACAGGCTATTAGAGATCATCTGTGCCTGGCATCGTTCTTCTAAAATTATAGTATCACAGCCTGTCAGATTTTACCTTTGGTTCCTGGATTTATGAACAGATCTTTTTCTGCACAGCTTCTATTTTCAGTTCAGGCTCCATGCTTATTGAATCAGGAAGAACTTTTTAAGATATTTATGTCTACCTAATCTGACATCTGACTCTTCTAGGAGTTATTTGCTTCAAAGCCTCCTAACTGTTCTCTCTGATTCTATTCTTGGACCTCTCTACCCATTCTCCAAACAGTAGCCAGGATGATTCAAAAAAATAATAAATACATACATACATAAATAAACTGGATCATGCCATTTCCCACTTAAGTCTCTGGAATGGCTTTTCTTTACATTTAACATTAAATTCCAACTGTTTATCATGGCTTCAAAATTTCTGCTTTATCTGGTTGCTGGCCACCTCACAGGCTCTCCTACCTCACAGAGCTACAACCCACTAGATTTCTTTCGTCTCAAATATATCAAGCTTTCAAACTCATTCCTGCCTTAGGATCTTTGTACTTGATAGTTCCTCTGGGATACTCTTCCTATATCTGCCTCCTTCACTTCAGTCAGGTTTCCACTAAAGCATCATCATCACATCGGAGAAGCCTAAATTAATTCTCCTCCCTCTCCCCTGATATTCTTATCACTTTGCCCCATTCCCTTAATTTTTTCATATAACTTAAAAACTAACTGAAATTATTTTGCCACCATTTTCTTCTCAATTCAAACTCTCAATTAGAATGTCAAGTCTATGAGAGCAGGGACCGAGTAAGGCTTGTTCACCTCTGTATCCACAGCAACTACAGCTAGAACTGCATCTGAAAGAGGCAGTTTGTCCCTGAAGCAGTGAGACTGAAGCTTCGGGATCCTAAACTTACATTCTTTCCTTCAATTACTCTGCATTTAATTTTTTAAATTACACTTTTAATTTTGAAATAATTATAGATGCACCTACTAATACGTTTTGGCTGTGTGCCCACCCAAATCTCATCTTGAATTATAGTTCCCATAATACTCACTTGTTGTGGGAGGGACCTGGTGGGAGGTAATTGAACTGTGGGCATGGTTATCCTCATGCTGTTCTCATGACAGTGAGTGACTTCTCACAAGATGTGGTAGTTTTATAAGGGGCTTTTCCCCTTTTGCTCAGCACATCTCCTTGCTGACACCGTATGAAGGAGGACATCTTTGCTTCTCCTTCTGCCATGATTGTAAGTTTCCTGGGGCCTTTCAAAACATGATGAACTGTGAGTCAATTAAACCTCTTTTCTTTATAAATTACCCAGCCTCAGGTATGTCTTTATTAGTGTGTGAGAATGGACTAATACAGTATATTGGTACTGGCTAGTGGGGCATTGCTTTAAAGATACCTGAAAATGTGGAAGTGACTTTGGAACTGGGTAACAAATAGGTTGGAACACTTTGGAGGGCTCAGAAGAAGATAGGAAAATGTGGGAAAGTTGGAGCATCCTAGAGACTTGTTGAATGGTTTTGAACAAAATGCTGATAGTGATATGGACAATAAATTCCAGGGTGAGGTGGTCTCAGATGGAGATGAGAAACTTGTTGGGAACTGAAATAAAGCTGACTCTTGCTATGTTTTAGCAAAGAGACTGGCAGCATTTTGCTTCTACTGTAGAGATCTATGGAACGTTGAAGTTAAGAGAGATGATTCAGGTTGTCTGGCAGAAGAAATTTCCAAACAGCAAAGCATTCAAGATGTGACTTGGGTGCTGTTGAAAGCATTCAGTTTTAGGTATTCACAAATATATGGTATGGAATTGGAACTTATGTTTAAAAGGGAAACAGCATAAAATACAGGAAATTTGCAGGCTGATGATGCAAAAGAAAGGAAAAAACTCATTCTCTGAGGAGAAATTCAAGCTGGCTGCAGAAATTTGCATAAGCAATAAGGAGCCAAATTTTAATCATCAATACAACAGGAAAAGTATCTCTAGATCATGTCAGAGACTTTCACAGCAGCACCTCCCATCACAGGCCTGGGGGCCTAGGAGAAAAAAAAATTTGGTTTACTGAGCTTGGCCCAGAGCCCCCCTGCTGTGTGCAGCCTGTGGTCTTGGTGCCCTACATCCCAGCCACTCCAGCCATGGCTAAAAGGGGCCAAGGTACAGCTTGGGTACAAGCCCCAAGCCTTGGCAGCTTCCAAGTGGTGTTGAGCCTGTGGGTGCACAGAAGTAAAAAATTGAGGTTTTGCAACCTCCACCTAGATTTCAGAGGATGTATGGAAATGCCTGGATATCCAGGCAGCAGTTTGCTGCAGGAGTGGGGCCCTCATGGAGAACTTCTGCTAGGGCAGTGTGGAAGAAAATTTGTGGTTGGAACCCCAACACATGGTCCCCACTGGGGCACTGCCTAGTGGAGCTGTGAGAAGAGGCCCACCAGCCTCCAGACTCCAGAATGGTAGATCCACTGACAGCTTGCAACTTACACCTGGAAAAGCTGTAGACACTCAATGCCAGCCAGTGAAAGCAGCCAGGAGGGGGCCTGCACTCTGCAAAGCCACAGGGGCAGAGCTGCCCAAGGCTGTGGGAGCCTACCCCTTGCATCAGTGTGACCTGGTTGTGAGACGTGGAGTCAAAGGACATCTATTGGAACTTTAAGGTTTCATGGCTACCTTATTGCATTTTGGACTTGCATGAGCCTGTAGCTTCTTTGTTTTGGCTAATTTCTCCCATTTGGAATGGGTGTATTTACCCAATGTCTGTACCTCCATTGTAACTAGGAAGCAACTAACTTGCTTTCGATTTTGCAGGCTCATAGGTGGAAGGGACTTGCCTTGTCTCAGAAGAGACTTTGGACTTTGACTTTCAGGTTAATTCTGGAATGGGTTAAGACTTTGGCAAACTGTTGGGAGGGCAAGATTGTGCTTTGAAATGTGATGACATGAGATGCGAGGGGCCAGAGGTGAAATAATATGGTTTGGCTGTGTCCTCACGAAAATATCATCTTGAATTGTAGTTCCCATAATCCCTACATGTCATAGGAGGGACCTGGTGGGAGGTCATTTAATCATGGGGGCAAGTATTCTCATAGTGTTCTCATGATAGTGAGTGAGTTTTCATGAGATCTGATGGTTTTATAAGGGGCTTTTCCCCTTAGGCTCAGCACTTCTCCTTGCTGCCACCACATGAAGAATGATGTGTTTGCTTCCCTTTCTCTCATGATTGTAAGTTTTCTGAGGCCTCCCCAGCCATGCTTAACTGTGATGTGGAGAAAGGGCATTATGAAATGATAAAGGCGTTATTTCTCCAAAAACTAAATGCAACAAAACAAAAAACCCACTGTCTTTACATTGTGTCCTCTTTCTTTCTTTCTTTCTTTCTTTCTTTCTTTCTTTCTTTCTTTCTTTCTTTCTTTCTTTCTTTCTTTCTTTCTTTCTTTCTTTCTTTCTTTCCTTCCTTCCTTCCTTCCTTCCTTCCTTCCTTCCTTTCTTTTTTTGAGACAGACTTTCACTCTTGTTGCCTAGGCTGGAGTGCAATGGTGAGATCTTGGCTCACCGCAACCTCCGCCTCCTGGGTTCAAGCAATTTTCCTGCCTCAGCCTCCTGAGTAGCTGGGATTACAGATGCACACCACCACGCCTAGCTCATTTTGTATTTTTGTAGTAGAGACGGGGTTTCTCCATGTTGGTCAGCTTGGTCTACAACTCCAGACCTCAGGTGATCTACCTGCCTCTGCCTCTCCAAAGTGCTGGGATTACAGGCATGAGCCACCATGCCCAGCCTAAACTGTATCTTTCCTAACAATAAAGTGTTAAAATACATGAGGTAAAAACTAATAGAACTGCAAGGAGAAATAAGAAATCCACCAATATATTTGGAGACTTCAAGACCCTTCTGTCAGATCGAATTGAAAGATCCTTAGGCACAAAATCATTAAGCATATACACACATGCACACACACACACACACATACAGACATACATATGTTGGAAGTCTATGTTCATATCAGAAAAAGTCTAAAATATGTTACCTTAATTAAATGTTAAAAATCCATAAAGAATATGATTAAACTGAACAGTATCATCAATCAACTGTATCTAATTAGCATTTACAAAATACTTAACATGAAAACAACAGAATACACATTCTTCTCATGCTCACATAGAACATTCACAAAGCTATGCCACATTCTGTACTATAAAACATAATTTCACAAATGTAAAACAATAGAAATCACACAATCATTCTTAGGCCACAATGAAATTAAACTAGAAATTAATTACAGAAATATAGTTGAAAATAAAAAAATTGGAATAAACAATACAATTCTAAATAACACATAAGCCAAGAAAGAAAGTTTGTGAGAAATTTTAAAATATTTTTACCTACATTAAAATGGAAATACAACTTATTGATATTTGTGGGATTCAATGAAAGTAAGGTTTAGAGGAAAATTTATAGCACTGAATGTATACGTTTGAAAAGAAAAAAGACCTAAAATCAATAATCTTAGCTTTTACCTCAGGAAACTAGAAAAAAATAGAAAGCAAAATCCCAGGTAAGCAGAAGAAAATAAACATTAAAACTTATAGCAAAACCAATGAAATTGAAAACAGAAAATCAACAGGAAAAAATCAATGAAATCAAGAGCTACTTCTGTAAGTAGATAAGCAAAATTGACAAAACTCTATCCAGGCTAACCAAGGGAAAAAAGAGAGAGGATACACATATTAATAATATCAAAAATGAAAAAGGGACCATCACTACTGAATCCAAGACGGTTATAAGGATAAAAAGGAATATTACGAACAACTCCATGCCAGCCGATTTGTAAATTTAGATAAAATAGACCAATTCCTTGAAAGACACATCTACCACAATTCACAGGAGAAATAAATAATCTGAACATACATGTATCTATATTAAGACATTGAATTAATGATTAATAACTTTTCAGTGCAGAAAGCACAGGCCCAGATGGGTTCACTGTAGAATTCTACCAAACATTTAAGGAAGAAATGATATCAATTTTCTACAGTCTCTTCCAGAAAATAAAAGAGAGAATGCTTCCTAACCCCTCTACTAGGCCAGCGTTATCTATTATAAAAACCAGACTTAACATCTCTTATGAACATATCTGCAAAAATGCTCAACCAAATACTAGCAAATCCAATTCAACAATGGATAAAAATTATATACTATGACCAAGTGAGAATTATTCAAGATATGCAAAAATTGTTCAACATTTGAAAATCAATAAATGACATCTATCACATCAACAGACCAAAAAAGAAAAAAGTCATATGATCATTTCGACAGCTGCAGCAAAAGCATTTGGCAAAATCTGATATCTATTTATGATTGAAAAAAACCTAGAAAATTAGGAATAAAGGGGAACTTCCTCAACTTGATAAAGAACTGCTAAAGATACCCTACAAATAACATCTTATTCAATGTAGGATAAACTAGGAGCTTTTCCCTTAAGATCAGGGACAAGGCAAGTGTGCCTCCATTCCCATTCCTATTCAAAATTATACTGGAAGTCCTACTAGTGCAAGAAGATAAGGAAAAGAAATAAAAGGTATACAAATAGGGAAGAAAAAAATAAAATTCTCTTTGATTGGAGACGATCTAATTGTTGAAAACCCCAAAGAATCAACAAAAAGAATTTCTGGAACTAATAAGCAATTATGGCAAGGTTGCTGAATACAATGTTAATATATAAATGTCAATAGTTTTCTTATATACCACCAATAGCGATTGTAATTTGAAAATGTAGAAAAGGTTGGCTGGGCCGGGCGCGGTGGCTCACGCTTGTAATCCCAGCACTTTGGGAGGCGGAGGCGGGCGGATCACGAGGTCAGGAGATCGAGACCACGGTGAAACCCCGTCTCTACTAAAAATAACAAAAAAAAAAAATTAGCCGGGCGTGGTGGCGGGCGCCTGTAGTCCCAGCTACTCGGAGAGGCTGAGGCAGGAGAATGGCGTGAACCCGGGAAGGCAGAGCTTGCAGTGAGCCGAGACTGCGCCACTGCACTCCAGCCTGGGCGACAGAGAGAGACTCCGTCTGAAAAAAAAAAAAAAAAAGAAAAAAAGAAAAGGTTGGCTGGGTGCAGTGGCTTATGACTGTAATCCCAGCACTTTGGGAGGTTGAGGTGGTTGGATTGCCTGAGGTCAGGGATTCGAGACCAGCCTGGCCAACATGGCAAAACCCTGTCTCTACAAAAAATACAAAAACTAGCCAGGTATGGTGGTGGGCACCTGTAATTCCAGCTACTGGGGAGGCTGAGGCAGGGAGAATTGCTTGAACCTGGCAGATGGAGGTTGCAGTGAGCTGAGATAGGGCCACTGCACTCCAGCATCAGAAACACAGCGAGAATCCCTCAAATAAATAAATAAATAAATAAATAAATAAATAAATAAAATAAATAAACACCATTTATGTTAGCACCAAAAAATGAATTACTTAGATTTTAATCTAGCAAGATATGTACAAAATCTATATGAGGAAAATAAAACTGATGAATGAAATGAAAGCATGTCCAAATAAATGGATAAGTATTTCATGTTTTTGAATAGGAAGACTTAATGTTGTTAGGATGCCAGTTCTTTCCAAATTATGTATAGATTCAATGCAATCCAAATCAAAATCCCTGAAAGTAATTTTGTGAAAATCAACAAAGTGATTATAAAGTTTATATGGAAAGGCAAAAGACACAGAATAGCTAACAGAACATTAAGGAAGAACAAAGTTACTCAACTACCTGAATTCAAGACTTACTATAAAGCAGCAGTAATGAAGACAGTGTGGTACTTGCAAAAGAACAGACAAATAGACCAATAGAACAAAATAGGAAGTCTAGAAATAGGCACATATATCGGAGAACCTGCCCAAGTAGTCACGTAGGTTCTTTTCTATTTTCCCTAAGTGTCGGCCGGTTTGAGAAATAAAGGGACAGAATACAAAAGAGAGAAATTTTAAAGCTGGGCATCTTGGGGAGACATCACATGTTGGTAGGTTCCGTGATGCCCCACAAGCCGCAAAACCAGCAAGTTTTTATTAGGGATTTTCAAAAGGGGAGGGAGTGTACGAATAGGTGTGGGTCACAGAGATCACGTACTTCACAAGGTAATAGAATATCACAAGGCAAATGGAGGCAGGGTGAGATCACAGGACCACAGGACCACAGGTCCAGGGCAAAATTAAAATTGCTAATGAAGTTTTGGGTGCCATTGTCATTGATAACATCTTATCAGGAGACAGGGTTTTGAGAGCAACTGGTCTGACCAAAATTTATTACGCGGGAATTTCCTCTTGCTAATAAGCTTGGGAGCACTATGGGAGACTGGGGTCTATTTCACCCCTTCAGTTTCAACCATAGAAGACTGCCGCGCCCAGAGGGGCCAGTTCAGAGACCCACCCCCAGGCGCGTATTCTCTTTCCCAGGGATGTTCCTTGCTGAGAAAAAGAATTCAGTGATATTTCTTCCATTTGCTTTTGAAAGAAGAGAAATATGGCTCTGTTCTGCCCAGCTCACCGGTGGTCAGAGTTTAAGGTTATCTCTCTTGTTTCCTAAATATTGCTGTTATCCTGTTCTTTTTTCAAAGTGCTCAGATTTCATATTGTTTAAACACACATGCTCTACAATTTGTGCAGTTAATGCAATTATCACAGGGTTTACAAGATGACAGGATTAGGAGATTAAAGTAAAGACAGGACTAGGAAATCACAAGGGTATTGACTGGGGAAGTGATAAGTGTCCATGAAATCTTCACAATTTATGTTTAGAGATTGCAGTAAAGACAGGCATAGGAAATTATAAAAGTATTAACTTGGGAACTAATAAATGTCCATGAAATCTTCACAATCCATGTTCTTCTGCCATGGCTTCAGCCGGTCCCTCCGTTTGGGGTCCCTGACTTCATGCAATACACATACAAGTATCTACTAATCTCTGACCAAAGGGAAAAGGCAAATCATTGCAGAAAAGATAATCTTTTCAACAAATGGTGCTGCAACAAATGTACAGCCACACACATTACAATGAATGTAGACATATATTACACTTTTCAAAAAACAATCTTTTAAAGTGGATCTTAGACAGAAATATGTAATGCAAAACTCTGATCTCCTAGAAGATAACATAGGAGAAAATCCAAGTGACCTTGCATTTAGATGCATCACCCAATGCACTCTCCATGAAATATGTAAGTTGGACTTAAGTGAAGTTGAACATGTCTCTGCAAAAGACAGAATAAAGGGACAAGCTGCACATTAGGAGAAAATATTTAAATGCACATATCCAACAAATAATTTCTATGCCAAATATACATAGAACTCTTAAAATTCAACAATAATGAACCATTCGCGAATCTGGCAGCCCCTGGAATCACAGCAGATTCAGAGGCTCCAGCCCAGCCACGTGGTAGAAAAAAATTTATAGCCAAAAAAAGGGGAAATAATGTACAGAAAGCAGAAGTGAGGTATAGAGCAGTTGGATTGGTTATAGGTTGGCATTTGCATTATTTGAACACAGTTTGAACACTCAGCATTTGAAGTATGGCTGCTGGGATTGGCCAAGACTCAGCTATTGTTATAGGCACAAACTCCTAAGTTGGGTTTCCAAACTTGTCTACCTATTAAGTTAGGTTGTAGTTCATCCACAAGTACTCAAATATATAACTAGGGAGTCCTTCTCAGGCCATATTTACTTTGCTTTAACACCCATCTATCTGATGACTGAAACTGGCCCTCAGTTGTATCTTAATTCTGTAAGCAATAGTCAACTGATCAATTACAAAGGAGATTTCTTGAAAAGAAGTGAGGCTGGATTTTATTCCTCCCCCACCCACAAAGGAATGGGTACATAAGCCTGGTGGTTGACAACTTTTTCAAAGTCTTAGGATAAGTTATTGCTGTCCCCTTCCCTCCACCTCCCACCCACGATTTATTTAGCCTCTACCCCTAAGATCACAGCTTCTTACTATGTAGTCTCTAAAACAACCACATGTAGATTTTTCCAATAAACAAAATAAGGAGCTCCCTCTTAAACCTTCTACTAATTTATAACAAAATCAAACAAACATCCTTCTCAGGAAGAAAAGACATTAATAGATTTACCAAAGGTTTAAAATGAATGCAAAATTCTAAAACTTGAAAAAGTAGCAAATGCCTGGCAACTGAATTATTTCATCTCTTAAACCCCTTATCATTTCAGAGGTAACTACAGCTTCCAGGTCACCTGTCCCCACAATGGACTTCTCCCTGGATTCCTTGGCTTTAACTTCTGTTACAACTAAGATGCTTCCTATTATCAGCTAGATCCTCTCCCTTTCTTTCTTTCTTTTTTTTTTTTTTTAATGAAATCCTGCTCTGTCACCCAGGCCGGAGTGCAGTGGTGCAATCTCTACTAACTGCAATGTCCGCCTCCTGGGTTCAAGGGATTCTCCTGCCTCAACCTCCCGAGTAGCTGGGATTACAGATGTGCGTCACCACACCCAGCTAATTTTTGTATTTTTAGTAGAGACTAGGTTTCACCATGTTGGCCAGACTGGCCTTGAACTCCTGACCTCTTGCCTCCCAAAGTGCTGGGATTACAGGCATGAGCCACCGTGCCTGGCCCAATTCTTCCCTTTCTACAGCAATTGGCTCCTACCCAGCCTTTCAGGCCCTCCTGTCTGTGACCTCTAGATACTGCTCTTCTGAGTCTTATACAGATTTGTTTGTTCTTTATATGTGAAAAACTTAGTGCATTTATTACTATAACATCATTTAAGCATTTATGTTTCAGATACAATTACTAAATACAGATTAGTTTGTATACACTTCACAAAAAACTCCATCAAGTGGGTACTAACATTACCTCCAAGTGACAGGTGAGGAAAGTTAGGCACAGAGTGGGTTAAATAGTTTAACCACTATTCAAGTCAGGAAGTTAATCTAGGGTGAATTTTTGCTTTGAATCCAAGTGGTCTGCGCTGGCCCTTTTCCCCCTGCGATTGGGCAGGGTGTGGACCAGCACAGCATTGCCAGACAAGAGACAGTGAATTACTTTCCACCTGGCTACCCGCCGGCATTGTTAAGGGTCTCGGGAGTTCATGGGCTGTCACCTGCCCCAACCCTACTGGCCACGTGCTCACGCAGACCAAGGAGGCATGAGGCCTGGGCATGGGTCATATCCCGGGCAGGCGGGGCAGGGACTGGGGAGAGCTCCTCCGTGGGCAGGTTAATGAGCTGCAGAGACAGCGGTGCTGACTCCCTAGGGTGGTAATCTGGGGAGAAAGCATCCTGGAGGAACTTCTCGGTTGCCAAGGCTCGGCACAGAGGCTCCCCAGGTAGGTGAAGGCGACCCCCTCCAGGGCTGGAGCAGTTGGGTAATGTGGACCATGGTCCTCGCCCGGGACTGGTGGACGGCGGTGGTGGACGTGCCTGGCTTAGGGCAGCCGGTCCCTCAGCAGCCAGCCTGTTCCACCGCTCCGCGTGGCCTTCCTTGGAGACCCTCCGGAGTGTGGGCGAATTGAGCTCCCCTCATGATTTGGGACACTCAAACAATCAGGGATGCCTAACTAATCACCTAGCTGATGGCTTTTATTTTATTCCCTAGTTCTCCTGATACTATGCAGTGGGGCAGAAGGGACACTCACCCATTCAGCAGACATAAATGGCATTGACTGATCTTCCATGTGAAGATCTCTCCAGGGTACCTCAACTTGGGTGGCCTCAGCACCTCTGCCATGGTGGGAAGGGCCTGCACTGGGCAGTAACCCACCAGTCTTCTGGTCAGAGAGGCAGGTGTCACATGAAGCAGATGGAACTATGGCCACCCCAGGTGTCAGATGGCACTATGGCCACCCTGACCAGCAGCCCAGTGGGGCTCAGCTGTCTCAGTTGGAGGGACCTGCATGGACGGTAACCCACTGGACTGCTAGTCAGAGAGGCGAGTGTCATGCGAGACAGATGGCCCTATGGCCGCTCCACCAATAGGCTCAGCTGCTGTGGTGGGAGAGACCTGTACAGGTCTGTAACCCACTGGGCTGCCTGTCAGAGAGGTAAGTGTCACAGGAGGCAGATGGCACTATGGCTAATTGCCTGTTTGATTTGCTCCGCTGTTTGCCAGGGTAAATGATAACTCTGAAGGGAGCCTTTGGGTAGTGTTAGAGCTCAGGTGATATACCCTGATTCTCTGTCTCTCCACTCCTTGCCTTGCCAACTGCTGCCCTGCCAACTGCTATCCTGCTGACCACTACCCTTGCTGATCACTGACTGCCACTTCTCAGATGGCCATCCTGCACATCGCTGTCCTTACAGGCTGCCACTCCCAGATCACCAATCATTATCTTCTGTCTTCACCCTGCATCGGGAATCAAGCTGGTGCAGGGCAGGCGAGCCCCAAAGTCGAGCTTAGTCCGTGAGGGTTCTTGGCTTTACCCAGGGGAGAATTCAAAGGCAAGCCAAAGGTAGAAAAAAACAGCTTTACCAAAGAGGCGGTGTTACAGCTCTCGGGGTGTTAACAGCTATGTGACTGTTCTGCAGAGCAGTACTACCCTGTAGGCAGAGTGTAGCAGCTCAGGGCCATTTTGCAGTCATACTTACACTCACTTTTAATTGCATGCAGATTAAGTGGTGGTTTATCCAGAAATTTTTAGGGAAGGGGTAGTCACTTTTGAGTCAGTCATTGGATTATTGCCATGGAACGAGGTGGTAACTCCTGGGTATTGCCATGGCAGTGGTAAATTGACACGGCACACTGGTGGGTGTGTCTGAATGAAAGCTGCTTTAGCCCTGGCCCTGTTTTAGCTGGTCCTCAATCTGAGCCCCACTTCTGGAGTTAAGTCCTGCCTCCTACCTCAAAACTGCTAACATGCTTTTTGGAAGACTGGCAACAGTTACTTTTCTTGTGTTATACTTGTTCATGAAGTATCTGCAATTTAAAAATATTATTATGATGATTAAAAAAACAAAATCCAACAACGTAAAAAATTCTTATTGATTATTTTAAGCTAAAATTATAGTAATGGGCAAGTGATAAATTATCCATATATTTTTGTATTGGAAATATACAAAAAGTAATGACTTTGTGTGTATGTTAGCAATTTTCATGGTTAAGATGTTTAAATTGCTAGTAGCTGTGTAACAAAACTATGCTACAGGTAAATATACTTTAGTGGTTCCCTGCATTCCTTATATTTATTGCAATACAAAAGATAAATTCCAAATGACATACTTAAATTTATGACTAGTGCATTAAGTGGAGATTTAATATCCTTTAGAAACTTATCTATGCTTTCATCTTACACATTCTATTTTCTCTATAAAAGTAGGAAGGCAATTTCAAGTAGCAGTTTATCATAATTCCCCTCAATTCCTTATTATTATAATGGCATGTATTGCTTTTCTTTTTAGGTTAATTTAAGAGCAATGATAACTTTAATTTCTCTAGCAAAATATCCTATAAATGAAGGAAGTAATATACTCAACAAAAATCAGAGCTTAAAAGTTTTTACACTGTAACTGTAACTTGAAACAGATAACCAAATTTTGACATACAAATAAAGGCATATTCTGCATTTTTTAAGACAATCACAAAGCTAATGATTAAATTGTCTCAATTCTATCCACTTACTAAAATCTATGTCCCATTTTCTTTTTATAGTTTTTTCTTTTCTTTGTAGTTTTTTTTTTTTTTTTTTTTTTGAGACGGAGTCTCGCTCTGTCGCCCAGGCTGGAGTTTTGCCAAGTTTCAGTTTACTACAGTGAGGAATTATATGACAGTAGCAACATTTTGAACGCTTATTTTATTTCTTTTTGTTTAGCTAAAATCTTGCTTCATTTCTGTGCCTACCCTAACTTTGTAGTAGGTGATACTTTCCTATTGAGCAGAAGCCAGATTGTTAATTTACACTGTTTACAAAGTATTTAACCCGTGAGCCTATATAAACAGGCAGCTAAAAACTGGTTTATTGGTAAAAAATACATATATAAGGCATTCACAAAACATATATATATTAGTGCCTGCTAAATGCCTTGACATCATGTAGACCATGAGGTCAAATCCCAGAACTGCCTTTTACAATACAATGTTTGGAAATTTTGTTTTACCTCTATAAATCTGTTTCCCATCTCTCAAATAAAGATGATATCTACCTCATAGGGTTGCTCTGAAGACTAAATAATTTATATAAGGCAAAAATAGAGTGCCTTATGCATAACTGATAACTGCTACAAGATCTTACCTATTTTGGCCCCGTCTTTACCCTAAACCATACATCCATTACCTCTAGGATTTAACTTCCTACCATTTTCTCCCTTACTTGTACCACTCAGGCCCTGCTGGCTTCCCTCCTGTTGGGTCACCACAAACTCCCATCTCTGAAGGCGCGTTCCTCCTTCTGTTTGTTGCCTAGATATCTGCAGGGCTGGCTTCTTCCTTTTAGTCAGATTTCTGTTCAGGTATCACCTTATCAGAGAGGTGTTTTCTGACTTCTATCTAAAATATATTTCTCTTTCTTACCTTACTTTGTTTTCTTCCTACTACTGATCTAATGCCTCTTTATTGATTTCTATTGTCTACATCCTTCCATAGAGTGAAAGTCCATAAAAAACAGGCACTTTATTTTGTTCACAATTGTATCCTAGCACATGGAATATAATTTGTCATATAACAGGGATTATGCTTTTTAATAAACTGCTATTAATGTCTTCGGAAAATACCAAAAACCTGTATTTGAAAATAGTTGCAGTCTTTATAGATTCGTGATACCTTACCAAGGCAGTATCAATTAGGCAAAAAACGGACCATCTTCACCCTCCAGGTTTATATATAGTAGATTGTCTTGGGGATATTGGCAGGATTTTGTCTGTGTGTGTGTGTTTTTAAATGTGATGTTGACTGGCCATGTTATTTTGTAAACAGTAAATGTAGCTAAAATCAGAATCTGGCAGTAATTTTGATAAAGTACGATGAATTTTTGTCTACTGCTAATTTTTTCTCTCCTAGGATTTTTGTTTGTTTCTATGAAACATAAAAGATAATCAACAAAATTTGGGTTATCTGTTTCAAGTTACCTACACTATAAAAATGTTAGTGAGTTTATATAAAGTGATTTGAGGATACAGAAATGTGGAAAGCAGTCAAGGGGAAGCTTGAGGCGCAGGTGGAAACCAGTGTGCAAAGCACTTATTTTTTTTTTTTTTTTTTTTTTTTTTTGGAGACGGAGTTTCACTCCTGTTGCCCAGGCTGGAGTGCAGTGACACGACCTTGGCTCACCACAACTTCCGCCTCCTGGGTTCAAGCGATTCTCCTGCCTCAGCCTCCTGAGTAGCTAGGATTACAGGCATGTGCCACCGCACCCGGCTAATTTTGTATTTTTAGTAGAGAAGGGATTTCTCCATGTTGGTCAGGCTGGTCTCAAACTCCCGACCTCAGGTGATCCTCCCGCCTCGGCCTCCCAAAGTGCTGGGATTACAGGTGTGAGCCACTGCGCCGGGCCAAAGCACTTTCTATGATACATTAAGGCTATGGATTTTATTCTACAAATGTTTGGGAAGCCATAGCCATAAAAGGATTTTTAGCTTGATGAGATTCTACTTGTAAAAAGCCATCTTGGCAGCAGTATGGACAGTCCACAGGGGAGAGCTAGTTAGAAGTATTTTGCAATATTACAGTCTACAGAAGAGGAAGACTTGAGAAAATTAATAACAACATACTAATTATTGGCCTCTGCATATATAACAGGAAGCTTACTATTCTATTAGAATTTAAGTGACAGTTCTACTACCTAAATTGACATGTGAAGAAATTTTAAAATTATCTAAATTTTATAATTTGGAATCATCATTAGTGATGGCAATTACCTTAAAGAGCATCTGATTATGTACTTGATGCAGCTGATGCTGAGAGGTGACATGACCCACTTAACATAATACAGTTGAGTCATGACAGAGGTACTTGTCTTTATGGTCATGTGTGGGGTTTTCCAGAGAAACAGAATCAATAAGGTATGTGAAAGGGAATTTATTAGAGGAAATTCACATTGTTACAGAGGTGAAGAAAGAATCGTGTTAGGCCATCCACAAGCTGGCAAACCAGAGAAGCAGTAGCATGGCTCAATTTGGAAACCTCAGAACCAGAGAAGCCAACAGTGCAGCCCTTAATCTGAGGCCAACAGCCTGCAGGGGGCTGCTGATGCAAACCCAAGTTCAGAAGCCAAAGAACTTGGAGTCTATGTCCAAGAGCAGGAGGAGAAAAGGCTCTGGAAGACAGAGAGAGGGCAAAAGGAGAATTCCCCTTCTTCTGCCTGGCTGTCCTAGCCAGACCACCAGCCAATTGTATGGTGCCTGCCCACATCAAGGGTAGCTCTTTCTTTTAGTCTACTGACTCATACAGCAATGTTCTCTGGAAACACTGCCACAGAAATATCCAGAAGCAGTGCTTCACCAGCATCTCTTACTCCAGCCAAATTGACACATAAAATTATCCATCACAACTCCACCTCTTGTCAACATGACACCTGTATGCATCTTCATAAAGCATAGTTAATTCTGAATAAAGCCAATGGCAAGGTCATAATTACACCTAACACAATACAACTATCCTGTGTACAACCCAAAACTTGCCAATTCTTTTCCCAGAAGGAGGTAAAGTTCTTGAGTGAGGTTTACTTTTCTATTGACGTCCTATAACTTAAATATTAAGACGTAAAGTTGACAATACTTAAGTAGTGATAAAAAGTCAGTAAGTCTTAAGTTCGTTTATAAATGGAGAAAAAATCAAAGGTATTTATTTAATATGTGTGTATAGATACATAAACCTCTTAACAAAACAGTGAGGAAATACTTACTACAATTAAAGTCCTCATTTTTTGTAACTGGCCATGTGATTGTAGCTTGTATTTGTAACTACTTTCTACTACCCATTCTATTTCCCCCTTTTCTTCAGCAAGCATCTCATCTGGTCATGGTTCTTTACCTGGTGAAGTGTCCCAAATCTTCATTCCTGAAGGGTCTGGGCCATTAGTTCTGCCTGGATTGGAGTATTGTTGTTTCCCATTGAACTGAGTCAGAGGGCATGGTTATATTAAGAAACACTGTCAGGGATCTTCTGTGTTCCAGAGTTACTCTTCCTTATCTCCATTGTAAAGCAATGGTTTGATTTCCCCTTGGTTGCCTGAATCAATCACTCCTGGCAACAACATTACTTTCTTCTTAGCCTATTGGCTCAGAGGCATAGAGCCTAAAGTGGCCGGTGGCAATCTTCCAGTTCAATGGAATAATTGTTGTTTTTCCGAGTGGGAGCTTCCCTCCCTCTGGAAGTAAGATCTCAAGGCTAGCAGAACATGTCATAGGGTCAGGAAGCAAAAATTTTACTAGTGGGTCCCTAGGGTTCATGGTGAGTGGTACCACTCCCATTTTCATCCCTTGATTCCTAGATCCTTGAATCCTCGCTATGGGAGAGACAGCACCATATATTGAACTCTGATTCACAGAATATAGATCCATCTGGAGAACCTTGCTCCAGTCCTGCCAAGTATTGTCACCTATCTGATGCTTTAACTCTGACTTCAAAAGGTCTTTCTATCTTTCTGTCAGGCCACCTGCTTCAGAGTGCTGGGGATCATGGTAAGACTGGTGAATTCCATGTGCATGGGACCATTCCTGCACCATTTTTTGCTGTAAAGTGAGTTCTTTGGCCAGAAACAATGCTGTGTGGGCTTCTGTGATGGTGGGTAAGTGCGCAGATAATAGTTTTGACTGAAACATTGTTTGCAGGGAAGGGAAATCCATTTCCAGAGTAAATGACTATTCCAGTGAGGACAAAATGCTTACTCCTTTCATGATGAAATTCGTCCAGTGTATTCAACCTGCCACCAGGTAGCTGGCTGATCATCCTAAGGAATAATGACATAGTCAGGGCTTAATGTTGGTCTCTGCTGCTGGCAGATTAGGCATTCAGTGATAGCCACTTCAGCTTTGGTGATTGGAAGTTCATATTGCTGAAGCCGTGCACAGCTTTCACCCCTGTAACCTTGGTCACTTTGTTCATAAGCCCATTGGGTAATGATTAGTGTGACCAAAGGAAGAGGCTAACTGGTACCCACAGAAGGGGTCATCTTATCTACTTGATTATTAAAATTATTCTCTACTGAGGTCACCCTTTGGAGAGCTTTTCCCATGAGATATAGGTATCTTTTGCCTGCTCAGACTCCATATTACTCTTCCCAAATTTCTGTCACTAATTTCCTAATTATGTTATTTTCAAGTCCTTGACCATCCAGCCAAACCATAATTGCACATATGGCCATTTCTTCTTCCAAGCCAAGTGTGAAACCAGGTGCACTGGCCAAAATTTTGCCACTGAGAGTTCTCTTGACCAGTGTCCTTCAGGGATGTCTCATAATGGGTTTGCAGTGCTGGTTTTATCCATCTGTAAACCAGGCCCTAGTCTTCTCTACCTTCCTCAACTGTTCCAATGACACCATAGGTGCAGGCCAGGAAAAGAAGGCAGCATATTATGGGAAGGAACCATGGGCATTTTGGCCACCTTTTCATGTAACTTGTGCCTTCAAGACCTGCTCAGAGTGCTGCTGTGCATGTCACCTTTATGGACTGGTGGGTCATATAGCACCCAATGTGTGATGGGCAGCTCAGGTCACGTGGTATCTTGGTGACCCATGGTCAAGTTGTCAGTTTTATGAAGATCCAGTAGCAGGCCAAGATCTGTCTCTCAAAAGGAAAGTAGTTAACTCTAGACGATGGCAAAGACTTGCTCCAAAATCCTTGCTGTGATTCACCTACAGTGCCACATGATCTAGCAGATATAATGATACATGAGGTGTCAATGACAGGCATGCTGTTTATATCCGCCTGCCACTTACACTTCACTTACCATTGTATCCGCTAGATCATATGGCCCAACTGGCAGATCACCTTTTACAGCAGCTTGGATCTATTGCTGAGCCTTCTCTTGTTTTGGATCTCACTCAAAACTAGGAGCTTTTGGATCACTTGATAAATGGGCTGGAGTAGCACACACAAATAAGGAATTTTTTGCTTCCAAAATCCAAATAGGCCCAGTAGGCATTGTGTCTTTTTCTTGGTTGTAGGAGGGGCCAGGTCCAACAACTTATATTTCACATTAGATGAGCTATCTGGACATGCCTCATGCCATGAGATTCCTAGAAATTTTATTGAAGTAAAAGACCTCTGAATTTTGTTAGCTGGACTTATTTCTCTACCCTCTGACACAAATCTTTTACTAATAACTCCAGAGCAGTTGCTACTTTTTGCTCACTAGGTCTAATCAGCATAATGTCATTAATGTAATGGACCAGCGTGGTCCATTACTTCTTGAGGAAGGGAAAGGCAATCAAGGTTCCTGCAAACTAAATTATAACATAGGGCTGGAGAGTTGATACACTCTAAGATAGGACAGTGAAGGTATATTTCTGGCCTTGCTGGCTGAAAGCAAACTGCTTCTGGTGGGCCTTATGGACAGGGATCGTGAGAAAGGCATTTGCCAGATCAAGAGCTGCATATCAGGTACCAGGAGATGCGTTAATTTGCCCAAACAATGAAACCACATCTGGTACAGCAGCTGCCATTGAAGTTGTCACTTGGTTGAGCTTACAATAGAGTTAGTGGGGATCATCATCCCATGTCATTCTAGTCCTTGATGGTGGTACTAATCTCTGTCATCCCTTCAGGGGTGCAGTATTTTCAGTTTACTATTTTCTTAGGTAGAGGCTGCTCTAACGCCTTCCACTTGGCTTTTCTCATCATAATATCCCTCATCTCCACATGTTAGGGAACCAGTGAGAGAATTCTGGCAGCTGGTAAATATGTCTATTCCAATTATACATTCTGGAACTTTGGAAATGACCACAGGATAGGTTTGGAGACCCACTGTTCCCACTGTAAGCCATACTGGAACTAAAACTCCACTGATCACCTTACCTCCAAAAGCCCTTACCCTGACTGGAGGCCACAATGATGTTTTCTGTGTTCTGGAATCAGTGTGAATTCAGAGCCAGTGTCAAGAAGTCCTCAGAATGTCTGATTGTTTCCCTTTTTTCAGTGCACAGTTGCCCTGGTAAAATGCTGGAGGTCCCTTTGGGTGAGGATTTGGACAAAGATTAACAGTATAAATTTTCAGTATTGTACCCAGGTCCTTCCTTAAGGACCTCCCTTTCATTTAGGGGTCTGTAAGATGGCTCAAGTCTGGAAATTGATTGAAAGGCCATGATCTCTGTTATCCTTTGGGTTAGACTTTTGTTCACTTGAACTGGGAGTTTTCTGCTTATACGGATCAAGTAAGAATGTAGTAGGGTTCTCATCTGTTTAACTTCTAGCAACATTATGTTTATTAGCTAACATCTTAGGTCTGAATGAGTCAGAATATTTTAACTGTTCCTTTGCCTCTACTGTTTATTATGCTAACTATACCCACCTTGCCTTAGGTGGCTGAGTACTGCCACCTGAGACCTGCTACCCAGAAGTAAAATTACATCCACTAGATGTAAGCTTTCCAATTGAGTGACTGCAGTTCCCGTTGTAAAGTCTAGCATATAGAAAAGAGCAGTCACAGAGCGCTTCTAGGATGTTGATAGTCCCCTCATCAACCTATTTCTCAAAGTATTGGTGAAAAGCATATCTTTTGAACTCTCCCAGTGTGGTTGGGTAGGTTTTATGTGACAGAGCTGCTCTAACATTCCAATCTCCACAAGCCTTTGAATCCCTTTCGTTACATTAAAACAAGAGAGATCAGGCATCTTCATCTTACCCATGTTGGGCCATCTTTTGATCCGCGTTTTGGCTAAGCAACTAAAGTATTAGCATCTTTTTTGAACTCCCTGAGCTACAACATTAAATGCAGAATCTTTGCTTCGTGGGTCCATGTCAATACATTCAACCTAATCCAATTTTATGTTTTTTCCACCATTACTCACACTCTTAATATCCATTCCCACATAAGCTCTATGGATCTCTGAATGTATAAATTAGAATGTGTAATTTAGAATGTATAAGTTAGAAAACTTAAGTAGTTATTCTGGAGTGTAGCATACCTTCTTATGAATCATACTGTGCACCACACCTTTGAATGCCTGCTGGAACTTGGGTATAGTTATAGGTCTAGAAGCAAAAAGGGGTGGTGGAGGTGGGTCCTGAAGAAAATAAGCATTGTGTTGCTTGGTGAGTGAATTGGGAAGCCATTACCATTTCCTCAGGAAATGCAGGGTTAATTCCCTCAGAAAGAAGTAGAAAGGCTAATACCAGTGGGGATTGTATTAGGGGTGGGGAGGCTACTTCCTCTGGCAAAAAACACTAATAAAAATTTAGAAGCCCAATGTCTGCAGCATCATAATTGTCCTCCCACACATCCTCATCCCAACAGGGTCCTATTGTTTCCCAAAGTTCTTGTTTAACAGTAGATACCCTGAGTGGCTGAAAGTTTGCCTTTCATTGTACATCAGCCAATTAATTGCATAATGAAGGCTTATGTTTGATTTGCAGCAATTTCAACCCTATGACTACAGGAGAGAAGATTCTTCTTCAGGGCATATTTAGAAGCTTTTAGGCTATTTATGCACATCTGGAGCCAAGAATTTGAATCCCTGAGCTCATCTTTTTCTTTCATCAATTTGTCCAGCAATGTTAGAGCAACCAACCGATATAATTATATTCCCTGATTTTCCATAAGTGTTTGAAAGTATCATATATAGCCACCAAATTTCCTGCTTCTAAGTGGTGAATTAGGAGTATCAAATGCATTCATTTTGCATATTTCTATAAACAGTTAATGCTGTGGACTGTCAGTGTTCTCTGTACTATTAGAAATACAGTCTTTAGCAGTCTTAGATCTAATCATACCAGAGAGCCAATTCCAGAAACCCTAAAACCAATTAAGATTTATTCTTAAAATTGTGTTTATGTAGAACCACTCCTAGTACCAAAATTGTGTTGCTATAAGAGAATGCCTGAGACTGGGTAACTCATAAAGGAAAATCGCTTATTTGGCTCAAAATTCTGGTGGCTGGAAAGTCGAAGAGCATGGTGCCAGCATCTGCTTGGCTTCTCTTGAATGCTATGTGCTATATCAAGCCATTGCAGAGAAGCGGGCAGCCAAGTAAGACTGTGCAAAGATAAAAGCAAGAGACAGAATTTTGCTTTATGAAACCTGGTCTCTCATTAACTAATTCAGCCCTACAAGAACAAGAACTCACTTTCATGAGACTGGATTAACTTATTCATGGGAAATCTGCCCCTATGACTCAAACACATCCCATTAGGCTTCATCCCCCCAACGTTGCCACAATGGCAGTCAAATTTCCACATGATTTTTGGAGGGGAAAACCCATATTCAAGGCATTGCATTCTGCCCCTGAAACTCACATCCTTCTTACAATACGAAATACAATCGGTCCATCCCAATAGTACTAAAAGTCTTAATTTGTTTCAGCACAAACTTAAAACTTCAAAGTTCAAGTCCTATCTGAGAGCCAGTGAAATTAAAACAAAGAAACAAACAAAACAAGTTATTTACTTCCAAGACACAGTGATAGAGACATTGGGTAAACATTCCCATTCCAAAAGAGATAAATAGGCCAAAACAAAGGAGTGACAAGCCCGAAGTAAGTTTGAAATCCAGGAACGCAGACATTAAACCATAAAACTTCAAAATAAATTTTCAGTGTGTTTTCTGTACACACTAGTACAAGGATTAGGTTCTCAAATCGTCAGGTAGCCGTGTCCCAAGGAATGGCTGGGTACAGCCCATATGGCTGTCCTCACAGGCTGTCCTAGAGAACCTGTAGCTTTCCCAGGCAGGTGTTTCATGCTGCTGGTGGCTTTATGATTCTTGAGTCTCAAGGGCAGCCCTGTTCCCATGGCTCCACTAGACATTGCCCTGGAGGGATTCTCTGTGGCAGCTCTGCCCCTGTGGCAGATTTCTGCTTGGGCCTTCCAGTTGTTTACTGCATCCTTTAATAGCTAGGTGGAAGCTCCTAGGACCCTACAGCCAACACATTCAGTGCATCTGCTTACTGCTTCTGCCCTTTGGATTTGAAAAATAGGCCATACCTTGGCCCACATGAGCTATGACTGCGTGCTACCCAGGGTTACAGCTTATATTTTATGAAGCAGCAGCCTGAGCAACTCCTGAGACTGCCTTTAGGCATGGCTGGAGCAACCAGAATGACTGGGATATGGGATACAATGTCCTGGGGTGGCCTTCGACAGTAATCCTGTGAAGAGTGCCTTGGTTCTGTCCCCTGAAATAAATTTTGCTCTCTCAGGCCTCTAGGCCTTTCCAATGTCCTGATTACACAGCACCTGGATCCCTTTGATCTGTGCTACTCTCCTTAGCACAAAAGGGTCACTGGGCCCACACTTTTGGCACAATCTCCTGAACATATCTTTTGTCACATGGTTACATTTTTAGTCTCTGTTTCCCTTTTGGTTATAAATTCTGCCTTTAGATCATCCCTTTGCTCCCATAGCGCCATGTAAGCAGTTAGCAGTAACTATAGAGTTTCTTGTGCACTTTGTTCCCTCGAATTTATTCTGCCAGAAATCCTAGTTTATCACTCTGAAATTTCACTTTTCATAAAGTACTAGAGTTTGGCCCCACTGCTGCCAAGTTCTTTACAACCATATAACAAGGGTGTGGTTTATTTCATTACTCAATAAGATACTCCTCATTTTCATCTGTAACCTCATAATGTCTTTACCATCCATATTTCTTTCAGCATTTTGGTCAAAACCACTGAAACAGTCTCTAAGAAGTTCTAATTCTTTGTCTGAGCACCCACCAGAACTGTCTCTAATGCTTCATTGACTGATTGCAATGCAGGCTTTTTCTAGCATACTCCTGTAAACCTTTGCAATCTCTGCTCATTATCCAGTTCCAAAGCTGCTTCAAAGATTTTAGGTATCTTTATAGCAATAATCCCACTCCTTGTTGCAAGTTTTCTTTGTTTTGCTACAACAGAACACCTGAGAATGAGTAATTCATAAAGAAAATAGTTTTATTTGGTTTATAATTCTGGTGGCTTGAAAACCCAAGAACATGGCACCAGCATCAGCTTGGGTTCTGTTGAGTACTATGTGCTGCATCAAAACATGGCAGAAAAGCAAGCGAGTATGTACAAAGAGAAAACAAACCTAAGGAGGAATCTCACCTTGATCTATAACATCTTGCTCTTGTGTTAACTAATCCAGCCCCACAATAGTGAAAACTCACTCTCTTGAGACTAATCTATTTCCAAGGGATCTGCCCCCATGACCTAAATAGCACCCATTAGGCCCTACCTCCCAACAGTACCAAAATAGCAATCAATTTCAACATGAGTTTGAGGGCACAAACAATATTCAAACCAAGCAAAGGACACGATTCATTTTTATTTAACTATAGAAGCTAATACTGAATATTAGCAATTTTATTTATTGAAACGTAGCCTTTTTCTGAAGCTACCCAGCTGACATTTTACTAGAAATAGTAATATAAAATTATTTTGGAACTTTAACTTATTTCCCTCTTTTCTCTCCTAGCTAAAGTCAGAAATGATAGATCATACAGAGAGCTTTGACATAAGTTATACCGTGTTAGAAAAATAATGGTCTAGGATTAGGTCTGGAATCTAGTCCTAGCTGTGACCCTAAGCAAGTAGAGTTTCTCGGTCTCTATTTTAAATTTAAAGAGTAGAACCTGAATTTTGATGTCCTTTCAGCTCCAGCTATATAGTAGAAGATAGTTTTTGTTACGGCTAAAAAAACTCATCAAGACATACTAAGCTGAACTCTATATGCTTAAAATAATCACATATTTGTCTTTGCAGAAATTTAAGCTGATTACAAACAAATAGTAAATTAGGTACTGTGGGTATATTTGTTATTCATTCCTTTTAAAAATATTGTTTTCTCTCTATAAAAAAAGAATGTCTTTCTGCAGCACTTAACTTGGAATACGTTTTAGAACAGATAATGTTGGACACAAGCAGAAACTTTCCTAAGCAACCAGATTGAACAGACTTGAAGAAAGAATTTCTGTTTTATGCTACTAGTGAATATTATAGTATTAGCAAACCAGTAATCTGATGTTTGTAGTGGGGCTGCAGAACTCTTAGGTAAGATTTTACCAGATACTGGACATTTTTATTTTAGGAGAAACAGAAAAAATTTAATTGTCCTCAACGTTAACCAAAAATATTTAAGCTGGATATGGATAAAGATTGATTATTTATATAATTGAACATGCAGTGTTCAAATTTTCTGATTATTGCAAATAATTTTGGCAGTTTTTTTTCAAATAAGCATACAAATAAGGTCTATAAATTGCCATTGGTAAATGTGCCTATTTGGTCTCAGTTTATAGACTTTTTCTCTTTTTCTTTTAAAAATTCTTTTCATTCTTTTGTGATTATTAAATAAAGCCAGTTGGTTTTCCTTGTGTCTGTCAGTTTTGCATGCTCTGGATTTTGCTGATTGCAAGCTTCTTTATTATATATACCTGTGTCTTGTATTTTTTTGTAAATAGGTCATTAGAGCTAAAAGCTTTAATAACTTCAACAAAGTTAATGATTATTTTGGAATCATTCCACTCAAGATGTATTTAGTAAATAGACAGTTGTATAATTTACCAAATTTTATTTGTAGCATACAGTAAGTTGTAATATAAAATACGATAAAAATTTACTGTAAGGAGAACATTTCAAACAAGAGACTAAATTTTATCTTTTATACTTTTAATGACAGGTGGAGGTCATGTAATTGATGCATCAATATGCTAATATGTTATTATTTGCCATTCTCTAAGATCTTATAACTGATACTGGCTACTCTCCAAATGGGATTTACTTTATAATATTGTCCTTTCTCTTAATGAATCAGGAAATAACATATATAAAGTTATAAAATGATGAAGCCCTTTTTGGCATAGTATAGGTAAAAAGGGAAAGCAGCTCTCAACAGTGAGGTAAGATGGTTCACGACTTAAATGTGAGAAAGTTTTCAGAAACAAGCTAATGAAATTGTGTCGAAACAATTTGCAGGAGCACCAGTGTATATGTTATTTATTTGTAACCCTTGTTTTTCACACAACCGAATAGCATGATTGTTTGGTAAATAATACTGACACCTTCAAATGAGCACAGAACTAACTGCTTAGTTATATTTATGTTCCTAAAAGATGCAACATGATTGTAGGCATGTTAATTTCATGGAAATATCCTAGTAAAAACAGTTTTACCAGTTTTTAAGGAAAGTTGTTTATGTTTTCTTAAACATAACTAGTGTTATGTTTAACACCTCCAGTGTTAGCCTGAATGTCTTGGGCAACTCTCTTGTGTTAACCGGAACTGTCATTCACTGTTGTGTGCCCTCATTCATCCATGCATGATGCCTTTTTGGAGAACCTTCCCTACTCATATAATAGAACTCTTGGTTACTGTGAGTTTTGCTACCAAGAGTTAGACCTGGGCTGAGCTCTTGATCCAAGGGCAGCCTCCCTGCAGGATAATGAGACTGACTTAGCAGAAACAATCAGGTTAACCAATCACATTCTATGTATAGATAAACTAAATTATGACGGAGCCGCACCTAAGAAAATAGAGAAACCAGTCTGTTTATAGAGAAAGAAGAATGGGATAGACCACGACAAGATGCAGAGATGTGATGGGAGAAATCCCATAGTAGCTGATCTCTACAGCAGCTGTCAGCTATCTCTTTCCAAGCCCTTTGTAGCTGCCGTCTACATTTTGAGCTTCAAGTAATTTGTTTCCAGTTCTTGGAGCCATGTATCAAAATGTAACATGTGTCCATATGTTTAATGCATTAAAAAGCAATTTAAAATATATAATATTACAAGCAAATGATTCCAAATAAAATGTTGTATTGTTTTGACGTCCTTTCCGAAAGCAAAAATTGATATTAATCCTTTAAGGGAAGGAATCTCACTTTGGAGGTAGGAAGGAGGTTTAAATCTCATGTAGCATGGTGATTCTAGCCGGTTGCACATTAGAATTACCTAGGTAGACTTTAAAAGTCTTGTCTGGCTTCAATCCCAGAGCTCTGGCATGGTAATTTTAGAACTTCCTCCGCAGAAGATTTTAAGATATAGATAGGATTAACAACCATTAATCTGGAGGTGTTCTGGTACATTAGTGTGGACCCAAATGACAAGTGAGTATTTTACCAGTGGATTTGAACAGTTCCAGTTAGTTCTCATGTTAATGCTATTTTAAGTAAAATATCTTAATGCGCCAGTTATTAAATGGTTTGAGGGTACTACTATCTTGTATCCTGCCCTCAGTATTTTAGGAATAACTGCCTACCTGTGATCTGTTTAGGAGTAGCATTTGAAAGCATTAATTCTACTTCATCTTGTTTTAAAGGCTGCAGGTGGGAGACTTGATTATGACCTTTATCTAAGCTAAAGCATACATCATTTATGCTAAATTCAAAACCATTTTATAAATAGACAATACCTTAATGCCTTAATTAAATAGATAATAACTTAATGCTATTCAGGGATTATTTCTGTGTTTGCAGAGATTATTTCTGGGTATGAAACATTAAGACTTAATAACTGAATGTTTCAAACTCAGAAATAGTCCCTGAATAATAGTGTTTCCTTTTAATATTGTGTTTATTAATCTGTATGTTTGTGGATGTTTCCATGGGAATTGGTTGAATGGGAAGGAGAAGAGACCGAATGATGCATAATGCTTTGTATCATATGTATGTGCCCATCTTTACCTAGCTTTCCTTCAGTGAGTATTAGATGCTGAACACTAAATAGTTTAAAATGTTTAATTGCCTTAGTATTTACATAGAACATGTTTACTGATACTTTTATAAGCATTTAAATGTTTTCCAATGTTTTAACGTAACTTGCTAGATATTTATTATAAATTTATATTTAGGTGCATCTTAAATTACAGCTGTCCGTTGGTATACTCAGGGGATTGGTCCAAGACTCCCATGTGTACCCAACTCTACACATACTCCAGATCCTAAAGTTGGCCCTACAGAATCCCCGTATAGGAAAACTCAGCCCTCTGTATAAATGGGTTTCACATCCCTTGAATGCTGTATTTTCAGTCCACTTTTGGTTGAAAAAAATCTGCGTATAATAGGACCTGTGCAGTCCAAACCCATGTTCTTCAAGGATCAACTGTATTGCCTTCTGTACCATCCTGAAACTGGCACTTATGTGCTTATTTAAGATTTTTATATGCATGTTTTAGATTATGTTTATTAACTTTTTAAAACAATTCTATATGTATAAAACCCTATGTGAATTACTATTCATATTTTAAAAATAAAATAACAGAACTTTTTTTATATGCACAGTTTTCTACTTTTAGACTAAATTAGGAAGCAACATATGTTCAAAATATTGAGATATTGTAGAAGTAATAGGTAGGAAACAATAGAGCATTACAGTATTCCCTAATAGTTGTCTTTACTCTTTTATGTTTCTACTTCAGTATATTTCCATAAATTCTGAACATTTTTCTAGTTTTACTACTTAATTTGTACTGATATTAAACCATCATTTTTCATGATTTTTTCCACATCGTAACATGTTACTGTTTGTAAATTTTGCAATCACTCACCCAGATACATTCTATTGTTTTTACTTATTTTTCACTGATTTCTTTAGATTTTACACATACAAAACTATAGTCTGCACATAATTTTGTCGGCAAATAATTATAATTTTGTCTTATTTCAGCACTAACGCATTTTTACATAATTTTCTATTCTAAATGCTTTGATATTTTTTCCTTGCATTAAAATCAAAATATCAAGTACTCTTTTGATATTTTTATTGTATTAAATAAAAAAAAGGAAGACATTCTAATAGGATCCCTGAAGCTGAAAGTTATTTCTAGTATTCAGTCTGTTTTTAAAAAGATAAATATTTCTGGATATGTACACTGTGTTACATATTTTCAACCATTCTGCATAAATCTATTATTTTTTACATTAAACATTTAAACAAAATTTTCTTTGAAATAATGCCAACTAGGCTAGACACATAGAATGACTATAGGACTTATTTAAGGTTTTCATGAAAGTATCTCACTCTTTCCTTTTAATCATAATGTCAGCTGGCTATTGGGATTTACTACTGACATGCCAAAATATGCCAATCTACCCTTTTTCTTTAGTTTATATTTTATATATATATAAAAAATATATATATACACAATATATAGTAATACTCACATATTATATATATTACTTTTACTTTATTTCACTTGACTTAAGTCATGTGGTAGGGAGAATAGATTATTCTTAAAATAGCTACAGTTAAATGATGGACTAGTCAAAATTTTAAAAGTGCATGGATATTCGCATCTGCAAAAAATATGACTGGGGTAAATTATACATTTTGTAATTTCAAATACTTCAAATCATCAAACATTTTATGATTATTTGGTACTTTGTAGTGCAAAGATCAATAAAATATAATTTATTTCCTCTATACTTCATCATTTTCTATTTTAATTTTTGACATATATTGATTTGTAAAAATCTATTTAATAATGATTATAAATCACCTCCTCCCTGTATGGGTGTAAGCTACCGCTGAGTTTAAGATAGAACATGTGCCTTCTAAGGACTACAGCAAAAGTAATTTTTTAATTGAACCACTTGTTTATGGCAAGTACTCTGTGTACCAAAAATTATTTTAAATATTCAAAATATGGACGCCTTGGCCTTGTTATATATTCCACTTATGCAGCTCCACTTATGTGAGTTCTGTGGCACCTTTGTACTGTCGGCAACTTCCCAGAGAGATTGTAGTCATTTTGTGAACACATTCAATAAGCTCTGCAGTGCCTCAGGTAATGTTGTTGCTACTTACCCCCTTTTGCAGGTGAACCTGGCATTCTACTTAAACTGACTTTCTGATATATGCTTTAAAATACATAGTTATATATTTAGTATTCAGGTCTCTTTACTCTTAACTGTT
Organism: Hylobates moloch; assembly: GCF_009828535.3. NCBI lineage: Eukaryota > Metazoa > Chordata > Mammalia > Primates > Hylobatidae > Hylobates > Hylobates moloch. The sequence continues at coordinate 149,111,619 of NW_026652279.1, forward strand.
TAGGTATACTATAGAATAATATTTATAGATTTGTATTATTTGTCTCTACATAGTTTCTGAGAATCATTTTATGGTAACCACTGTCTAGAGAAATATTTTGAATCAGGTAATTCTCTTTTAGTAGCATTAATATCTTGATGCCTGGATTCAGGTAGTTTACTTCTTCGCTGTCTTAATACATTGGTTTCAATCATTTAGAGCACAGGTGAATTTCATTTTGTCAGTTAATTCCATTGATTGTCTTGCCTCCGAAATGCCTTTAATATGAAATATTACATATTCCTCATTTCTATTATCACTTTCTTTCGAATGTTAATCCCATGACAGCATTTATTCTTTGTACTCCACGAGAGAAAGAAAAGTAGGGAAAAATGAAAACTAGCATAAGTATGATTTTAATACTTTGAGAATACTGATAAAATTATATGGCCATGAGGTCAAGTGATTGGAGACAGACATGAAAAGCCTATAAAATTTCCTTAGCATTTAAATTTGCTTTATTCCTAGAAAAATAACATGTCTAAAATAAAATTTTATCAATAAAATTAGAAAATACGTTAAATGGTTTGCAACATCCATAATTATAATTCCTGGGCATATAATAAGTACTCAGGAATTAGTTTATAAATTTAAATGTTAGAACAAAAAAATAAACTATTATCCAATGGGATTGTCTCATTGCAAAGGCAACAATTTGGACTAAAATGTCAGTAAGCTGAAAACTGCTATATATTCCTGGGCATGGTATGATTTATATTAGAATTTTGATTTTCTCTCATTTGTTTACTTTTTCCTTTGAGTTTCTAAGTTGCTGTAATTTAGAGTGGGTGTAATTTAGAAGAATTTTGTTAAATTCTATGATGAACCTTTGCTTGAGATTTAAATAAATATACACATAAAATGTTATAAAATGGTTTAAAATACCTTCTGTTCATTATTGTAATCCTTGTGTTTGTTATTGTAATTACTAACACTTGTAAAAAATTATAAAATAAATGCACTACTATTCTAAGAAGAAAAGATCCTTTGATGTCAACCACTCAAGTTAAAGGAATTAAAAATTTCAGGATACTCAGAACCATTATATGGAGGGATTCTTCATCTAAGGATTTTGAGTGTTTAATTAATAGCAAGGTTTTGAGATATTTCAGATGGTGAGTGTGCATCTTCGTGTCTTTGAAAGGCTACCTGCTTCCCTGCCCCAATACCCCAGTAGATGGAAAGACAAAGTGGGTACTATAAATGAGAGAATATTTCTAAATAAGATCTTGACTGCTTTTCTTCTTCTGGACTACATTATATGTCCATATGAATACCTGCATGCATGTGTCTACATCCACACAACATTAATATAAAGGCAAACGAGCACACATTCAATAAGCTCTGCAGTGCCTCAGGTAATGTTGCAAAATAAAAATTTTGATGTGTTGAAGAAACTCAGTCCAATTCCATTGACAATAGTCTTCATCTATTTGACCTGAATATAAGAAAAACAAGGAAATGAATTATTGAGCACTTACAAGAAAGTGGTAAGGTATAACTCAAATTATACAGTGCATGGGCCCTTAGGAATAACATCTACATGTTAATGCTCAGCAGGGACAAAATTCATTTTCTTTTTTTTGAGAACATTCCTCTTTCTAGGAGCTAAACATCCACTGGAGTTACTGATTCTCCTCTTCAAAGTTACATTAGGAGGATGTGATTTATGTAGAAAAGAAACACATTCTCTCACTGTGCAGTGCACTGGGAATGCCATTACTGTGGAATAAAACAAAACAAAACAGAACAAAAAATGTGATTCTATATTTTGAAAGCTAAATTATTAGGATGTAAATAAATGCAACATCTTTTTTTAATTTCAAAAATATAATTCAGTAGCCTCAATTTCATCTCTGAATCCTTAAGCCTGAGGCTTTTGTCAACACACAAGTTACAAATCAAAATATTTGGGATTTAATTGGGTTATTAGTTTGAATTTCTCAAATAATGAAATATACTATAAAATGCTTATTATGTAGTGATGATAAAAGGATCCTAAAACCCAGTGGCTTAAAATAATAAACATTTATTACTGCTCATGATTATAAGACTCACGATATTCTGTTCTTGGCTAAACCAAGTCATGTGTCTGTATTTTGCTATTTGTTGTGCATGAACAGACCCTTGATCTGGCTGAGTTTTCTCCCATGTTTGCAAGCTAGCTGGCTGGTAAGCTGATCTAGGATGGCATTGGCTGGGGCATTTGGGCTTTCTACCATGTGGCTTCTTAACCACTAGTGGGCTACCTCAAGCTTAAACACATAGCACTGGCCAAATTAAAAAAAAAAAAAAAGAGAGAGAGAAGTGCTCAGGGACTCTTGAGGCCTAAGTTTGAAACTGTCAACCCATCTTTCTACTGAGAGACTGAATACATAACAGACAATGGCCAGACTGTATATAAAATAAAACTCTGAACTACTTTCTGCAATAACCAGTCCAGGAAGTGAAACTACTGTCTCTAGCAGCCAGCCCAGGAAAACAGTGCCTGTAACAATTAATCCCAAATGGCCAGAATTTGATTAATAGCTGGCAGTTTCTTTTAATTTTTGTCCCTACTTTCAACTTAGGACCAACTGAAGACAGCCAATTTTGCACCCCTAATTAGTCACATAGGATGCCTTGTTTTTAGGTAGCCTGCCTAGAGTTTCCCCATGCCAATAATCAAGGCATACCTGAAACCTTCCATGTTTTTCCATGACAAAGCTTTCCCACTTCTCTGCCTGCATTTGAGTCTTGGCCACAATGCAGGTAATAGTGGTTGACTTCCTTGTGGTAGCAAGCCCTGAATAAATAGCCTTTGCTTGTGCTCATTTGAGTGGTCTGGATTTATTTCTGCACCACCTAGCTCTCTTGATCAAATGCAGTCATAAAACCAGCCAGATTCCAGGAGTGGAAGAATAGGTTCTGTCCTTGATGGGAATAGAAGCAAAGTCACATTTTAGAGAAGATAGAGAGGATGTTTGCAATTAGTCTACCACACCTACTTCTGTGAGTAAGAATCTTGTGTTCAAGTAATATTGAATTATTGGTGTTCAATTTCAACCAGATTCCACCAGTCAAAGGAAGACAGGGGAAGAAAAATCCCTCAAATTTTTAATATTTGAAGAATTTTCAAATTAATGACCCAGTAAATTTCATAGCAATGCTCCTCTCTTTCGCCTTACAAAGTCCCTCAAATATTTTTACTAATTTTGGGAAGATAGTGATTCTCTGCAAAACTTGTTCTCATTGGGGGCACTTAAAGCAGTGAAGGGAATGCATTAAAAAGCAATGCCAGGATATTGTTAGTTCTTAGGAGACTTCACCCCAGTCAAACTTCATTTCATGGCCTTCTAACCTATTCCCTAATAGGCTATGCTTTCTGTTTGTAACGCAAGATTTTTATACCACGGAACTGACAGCATGTTATAATGAACTTTGATTCTGAGCTTTGAAAAAAAAAAGGCAAGAACTAAAACCTTCACTGAGCAATTTTGTTACTGGGTAACATACAGCATTTACTGCCAGAAACAGGGAGACAATTTTCTGACTGATTTGAAAAGCTATGAGAAAGAAAAAATCTGAAGAAACAGCACATCTGCACAAATTCTTCCTTAATTGTCTATGTACAGCTAAACTTCAATAAAATAACTGTGAATCTTTCAAAGTTCTATGCCTCAGTGGAGCCATTAGTCCATTTCTCTCTGGCAAACTGAGATGCCATTTGCCCAAACACAGCAAACAACATTGTTTGTTATATATAGGCACACTAGATTCACAAAAGACTCATACAGTTTCTCGTAATTTAGCTAAAATAATAATTAAAAGACAACATTTTAAGTACTATTTTCTGAGGGGGGGCATCAGAACAAAAATCTGCAAGCACAAGGTAAATGAAAAATTCAAAATTGCTTAATTATAAATTCTAAGAATCAGGCAAGACATAATATGTGTGATGTATTATGCACTCAGAAAATGTGAAGTTTAGTATGAAGAAGAAGCAATTACCTCAATTATTATCACTTTATAAGTTTTTCAATGAGTTCTGAAAATTTAACATGTTAATAGTTAAAAATCCTATGTGAATTTTAACATTATCTTATTTCTGTCAAGTGTAATATGTTCTTTTAAAGAAAATATAGTATATGGAAAATAAGAACATATAAATTCAATTTAAAAATCATCTGAACTAAGGCTACTGAAAGAGAAACACTTCAAAATTTTGCTAGTTAATATTTCATACATTGTTATATATGTACCTTTGTAAAAAGCATTGCTCTATTTCACAAAAATTGACCATATAGTTTGTAGCATGTTTTATGTTTTTGCTCAAGTATATCATGCCAAACATTTTTAAGGCTATATGTGTGTGTGTGTGTGTGTGTGTGTGTGTATATACACATTTTCCAAGTATATATATATACAGCATTTTCCAAGTATATATATATATATATATACACACACACACACACATACACATATATATATGATTTTTATTTTTGTGCACTGGTATTTCAATATATATTATTATTTTCCAAATAAACATTTGGTTTCTCTTTTAAAAATATTATTAATCACATTTGTGAATAATAATGTTTTACATATGTAATTCTTTTCTAATTTTTTCATGGAGAATTCTAGAATTGCCATATTTTGTTTACATTATTATGTACAAATTCTAGCTGGTTTCCTTCCACTATTAATTATGGATTATTTTATATTCTTCATATGCTTGCCAATTAAATAGAAAAACAGTTGAATTATTTTTGTATTTCATACGTATGATTGGTGAACTGGGAGATCACTAAACATGGGTATTTTCAATTCTGTCTTTTAAATTGGTTTATATGAACCACTTATATATGCATTATATTTAACTTTTGTCATAATAATAGTAATGTTGCTTTGATGTGCATTTGTACCCAGTTTTTAGAGAATAATTAAGTCTAACAATTCCCATAGGTTTCCTCCTTTGTATGATCTTACACTAGCACACACAAAAATTGTGTGCTGCCATTTATCTTTCTCATTTTAAAATTTACTGTTTTTACAGATTTAAATGCTTAACACTGCAGAATGTATTACTCAGATTTATTTTTCTCAAATGTCACATGCTAAAGAATTTTTTAATTACCTCTGGGTAACTTGCTATTATTAATAATATATTAAATATTCAGAAGCACAAATTTTGGCTACATTCATTTGTAATTACTTGATATAAGTTAATATACATCCAAATAATACAATGAATAATATTCACCTTTCCCAGCCTACACTAAGATGTACTCCTCTCAGCAAAGAAAGAACTGGGCTTAGAATGTGTGAAGCATGAACTATTATGTCATTGACAGTTAAAATATTGAATTAGTTCTAATGAAATACATTGCAAATGTATTACACCAACTCAATGAAGCTTCTATATAAAATGAACTTAAACAGGCTGGGCACGGTGGCTCACGTCTATAATTCTAGTATTTGGGGAGGCTGAGGTGGGAAGATCGCTTGAGCACAGGAGTTCAAGACAAGCCTGGGCAACATAGTGAAACCTCGTTTCTACAGAAAATTAAAACAGTTAGGTGGGGATGGTGGCTCATGCCTTTAGTCCCAGCTACTCAGGAGGATACAAAGATTGAATTTAGAAGAGTCAGAACTATGTTTACCTTCTTGAAATCTTATGAGGATTGGAATGATAGGGATGTTAAGTCTATTAATCATTTCAAATATGTCCAAAGCCCTAGTCAGCTGGCATGCTAGCATATTACTTACCTAAATGTTCACCAATAGTACACAGTATTATGTTGCTTTAACAACAAAAAATGGCAAATAAGGAATAGTAATAGAAAACCATGTTCTGGGTGGGGTTGCTTTACTATCAATGCTTTAATGATAATATTAAAAATATATCATACCATAATATTATTGTACTTGGCTTTTATTCCTATTATCTGGTTCATTCTTTCAGTGCTAGATGGACTCTATCAGACAGATACATTTCAGCATTTTCCAAGTTTATGGCTCCCATCTACTAGCTCAGTAAGCAAAGTCAATTTACTTACCATGCTTAAGAAATGTAAATTAACTACATATTAAATTTTAAAACAATTTTTAAAACAATTAAAATTAAATACAAATATATACTAAAAGTTTCGGAGGACTGCATGATCTGTGCCATGAAGAGTCTTGTGCTGAATTCCATCCTTTCAAAGCACTAGGAAAATATGCACCCACCAATTAAATTGAATAAATACATTGAAAATCTGAGGGAACTCCACAATCCAATCTGCCCTAACCTCTACAAAACTGAAAAATACAAATCAATTAATGTCCCAGGTTTGGATCTTGACGATAAATGATTCTTTCACATTTTTAATTTCTGTTTTGCTTGCAGTTAAAACACAAACCTACCATCAAAATAAAGTTTCAAGTCTCACTGTGCTCTGGGGAATGTGTTCCTTGATATATATAAACACAAAATATTTGAATGAGATGGACAGTCTTAATCAACTGGAAATGTTGCACTCTTTCCCTGTAGACGGGATCCTCTCACATCTGAGCAACTATATTTGTGAACTACAGAAGTTTACACTAAATGTGAATAGTCAATGATTTTCAGATTTATATGGAAAATAAAAGTAACAGTGCCTGGAATTACTTTTTTCTGCCAAAATTCCCTTTGCATATGCCAAGATATACATTCTCCAAGTCCTTAAAATTTTGGATGCCTGTATCCCAAGAAAGCAGAGAGATGACCACTGTGTAGTTCTTTATCATGCAGTCCTCTATGACTCTATGAGTGTTCCTCAAGTTGCTCATGATTCAAGGGACATGAATGAGTTGCATCCGATGAAATTACTTCCCTATAAACACCACAGTTTTCAGTATTTACTTTCCCAATTTCTATGAAACTAGTCTCAATCTATTTCCCAGAATTCTTTGTGAGACCTGGATATTTGAGAAAAATAAAATGTACTTCAGTTTCATCGGAGACTGTGTAAAAGAGAGGAGAGGGTCCAGGCTTTGGGTGGTCAATCAGCACTAAATCTAAATCTCACAGGATAATTTTCCTTCAAAGGATCATCAAATTTCTTTGGAACAGTTTTCTTAATTGGTAAATGGTGATGACCATATAATCTCTACTGTCACGTGTCTTGATAATAGCATAGATGAAAACTCCTGACACAGTGTAGGTCCTCAATAAACAGTAGTTTTTGAGAGACAATTGTACAAGCCCAGGGAATAATTTGGTAAAGAACAAAAGCAGCAGTGTAACAGTCCTGACTCCATGTTAGAGAAAAGTTTGCTCACTTCGATATAATTATTGCTTTGCTTGAGTATGAAGATTATTTACTAAAAACAGCCATGGGAATACAGGACTTTCAGCAGAGATAAAAGGAAATACACAGACCAACAACCTTGGAATGGGCTGGCCAGCCTGATAAGAATAGGCTAAGGGTGTCTGCATAGAGCCATGAAATACCAAGAAAGCAATCACTGCCTGCCTGCCTGAGACTCTGCATGTTGCACAGGAATGATCTGATCATAATTTTTCCTAACTGCCCTTAAAATCCCCTGATCCGGAGGCACAACTTGGAATGATGGTCTTTGAGCGGAGGTTGACTGACTTCCCTGGGTTGCTTGCTTTTCAAATAGAGCTAACCTTCCTTTCACCAAAGCTCGTCTCTGGAGTTTTTTGGCTTTCAGACCTGAGTTCAGTTACAGCAGGGCGGCTTTATGGTGGAAGATATCCTGAAGGAACTGCCCACCTAAAAAGGGTCACTTTCAGCAAGATTATTTTCCTTTTAGGGACATTGCACTATGGTTCCCTGTGCCTGGAAAGCTTTTCTCTGGTATTGATTGTTTCAGGTCTCTGTTCAAATCTCACTTCCAAAGAGAAGCCCCACCATCACTCTTAGTTCCCTCATTCTGCTTTATTTTATCATTACTAGATAAGATTTCAAATGTTTGTGTGTGTTTGATAGACTATTCATCTGTAATCACAGAAATTGACATTTCTGTTTGTAAATTGAGAATAATATAATGTCTCTTTAGCTTTATAAAATAGACCTCCTATAATCCTACTGTTAAGCTTAGCCTAAAGCTGCCTCCTTAAATATTTTAAGTTCAGCCTAAAGATTTCTCCCTATATAGTAAACTGAAACCTAACTGGATATGTAGACAGAGTAACCTACTTTTGTGCCAGTTGCCAAGTTTTGAACAATTAAAGGTGGTCAACCATTCAAACTGTGTTCAAATAAGGCAAATGCTGAGCTGTAACCAATCTGGCTGTTTTTGTACTTCACTTCCATTTTCTGTATGTCACTTCTATTTTTCTGCCCATAAATCATCTTCCACCATGTGGTTACACTGTAGTCTCTCTGAGCCTACTCTAGCTCAGGAGGCTGCCTGATTCACAAGTTGTTCTTTGCTCAATTAAACTTTGTTAAATTTAATTTGTCTAAGGTTTTTCTTTTAACACTACATTTGCCTTGAATTTCTTTCACTTTACCAGCTAGAATAATACATAGAACAAATGTTACTTGGACACACAGCTATATCCACACATTCTTTTAATAACCTTAACTAAAAAGTGTTGCTTCTCCTTGGAGTATTCTTTCAAAATATGTATATCCAGATAATTCTTGTTCTAGCAAATATGATTTTTTTAATGTGGTGAAAATATCAACATACCAAGAGAACATTGGAGAAAAACTGAAATGATGAATATTAACAATAAAAACAAAGCCTTTTACCAAGATGACCTTTTCACCAATTGTCTTCTGATAATCCTTGATTAAAGATTAGACTTTTGCTTGTACTAATCCCCTTGAATGATCTAAAAATATGTTTCCCCAAAATGTACTTTTTGGCATACTTTGAAATGGCTGTTTTAGGGTTAGCATACTGAGGTGGGTGAAATTAGCATCAGTAGAGAATCTTCATTAATGCAGCCACGTCTCCCCTTTCTATGCGTTTCCCAGATCTAGGAGAGATTGAGAGTCTGACACCTTTAAAAGTCTGAAAAGAAACATTCACCATCTATTCCCTCTGATGGAGGCTTCATCTACATAGCAAGGCCACTTTTCTTGGCCAGCTCTCTTCCTTTCTCTCTCTCATAACCTGTCTTGCCGCTAAATCTGTTGCATAAGGATCCAAGCCCCCATTTATTCTGTAACCTCAAGATAGTATATAAGCTTCTGTTACTCATTGAAAAATGGGGTGTTCATTCTGGAGGCTCCCATGATACATCTTAAATAAATTTGTATGCATTTTCTCTTATTGATCAATCATGTCAGTAATTTTTAAGTGAACCTTTAGGGGCCCAAGAGCCTATGACCCTTGTATTAGGGTTCTCTAGAGGGATAGAAGTAACAGGATAAATATTATATATATATATATATGAAGGGGAGTTTATTCAGGAGTATCAATTCACACAATCACAAGGTGAAGTCCCACAATAGGCCATCTGCAAGTTGAGGAGCAAGGAAGCCAGCAGGAGTCCCAAAACCTCAAAAGTAGGGGAGTTGATAGTGCAACCTTCAGTCTGTGGCTAAAAGACTGAGAGTTCCTAGCAAACCACTGGTGTAAGTCTAAGAGTCCAAAAGCTGAAGAAGTTGGAGTTTGATATTCGAGGTCAGGAAGCATCTAGCATGAGAGAAAAATGAAGGCCAGAAGACTCAGCAAGTCTGCTTTTTCCAAATTCTTCTGCCTGATTTATTCTAGCCGTGCTGGCAGCTGATTAGATGGTACCCACCCAGATTGAGGGTGAGTCTGCCTCTTCCAGTCCACTGACACAAATGTTAATCTCCTTTGGCAACACCCTCACAGACACACCCAGGAACAATAGTTTGCATCCTTCAATCCAATCAAGTTGACACTCAGTATTAACCATCACACCCCCACACCCTCAGTTACTTTTCATCTTCTCTATATTAACAAAAATTCAGGTGCATGTCTTACCTGCTTACGGGGCTACAAGTACCTTGAAGGCAAAATTTAAGTCAGATTTTTAAAAAAATATATAATTTCAAAGACAGTGTCATTTACAGACAGTAGCCATTCAAAATGTACTGAATGATGAATGAATGAATGAACACACAATCATATTTTAATCAGAAAAGACTATATTATCTGATTGGTACAGGCAGATTTACCCCAAGGTTGTAGTATAGCCAGGGAAGCCAAGTGGGTTCTTGTCTTCACACAGGAAAGAATTCAAGAGGAAGTCATCCGAGTAAAGTGGCAGTGAAATTATTAAAAAAGAAGAGGAATAAAAGTGTGGCTACCTCATAGGCAGAGTAGCCCTGTTGGGCTGTTGACTGGTTGTGTTTATGATTGCTTCTTGACTATTGCTAAATAAGAGTTGGATTATTCAGGAGTTTTTCTGGAAAAGGGTAGAGAGTTCCTGGAATTAAGGTTTCTTCCCCTATTTAGACCATAGAGGGTAACTTCTCGGAGTTGCCATGGCATTTGTCATGGTACAAATGGGAGTTTCTTTTACCATGATAATGTATTATAATTAGTCTATAATGAGGAGCAAGTGTAAGAAGAGATTGCTTCTGTTGCCATCTTGGTTTTGGCAGATTTTGGCCAGCTTCTCCACTGCATCCTATTTTATCAGCACAGTTTTGTGACCTGTGTGTTGGGAAACTAGTCCTGCCCAACTCCTATCTCCTGATGAAATAACACCAGCTTAAATGCTGCCTCCATAACTTATTATCCTTGTTAATTTAGGCAAGTCACTTCAACTTCTTGTGCCATATTAGATTACTTTTCTCTATGAAGGAGCCGAGTTTGTTTGTTTTGAAATAATTGTTTTGAGGACTAAGAAAAGGTACACTCAACAGATATTAAAGAAATGTTGGTTTATTTTTCTGTCTAGGCTCAGAATATTCTCTCTTGGAGATCAACCCTTTCCCACTATCTTTTTGACCAACACTGGAAGCACACATAAGATCTATTCCTTCATTGAGGACTGAAAAGTTTTCTCAGCTCTTTTCTTTCCAGATATGATTGTAAGCTCAAGGGTCATCTTAAGACTTTAACCATCACCACATCTTTTAAGCCATTTTTGTTGTTTCTTTTTGACAGCGCATGTTTCTGAGAACCTTTCACACTGCTTATGTATTTTATAACAGTCAGCCCCCTGTACCAGTAGCCACTCCTATGTTTTTGAAAAGCATGGTTCCTAGAGTTATATACTTGCTTTCTAGCCACTATAACTCTCTTGTTTCTCTAAATCAGTGGTTCTCATAGTTTTTGACCTTAAGAACCATTTTTCTTTTTAAAAATCTTTGAAAAGTTCAAAGACCCTCTGTTCATCTGGGTTATATCTGTCTATATGATATAAAAATTTAAACATAAATATTATAAATGTTTATTTAAAATAGTATCAAAAAATCTGTTGTATGTTAATAGAAATAGCCTCTTTTCATAAAACATAACTATTTTTCAAAACAATATAGTGAAAAAAGTGTTTTATTTCATAGTAAGTGGAAATTTCTTTAATGCCTAGCTTAAGGGAACACAGCTGGATTTTCATTTTTGCTTTGCCTTTAGTCTCTTGCAATATGTTGTCTTGGTTGAAATATATAAAGAAAATTCAGCCTCACATTGAAAGTTGGACAAAGCTGGAGAATTTTGATGGTGGTATATTCAGATAATTGTAGATATTGTTTGTTTATACTGCGCTAATACTGAACAAGTGGTAGTTTCTCAAAGTTTTGTGCAATACAGAATTTAAAACTAAATTTAAAAAACTAGATTCTGTCATTTTTAAATCCATTGATGTATCTTGCACTATGAATGGATTGTTTACCCATGCATAACTTTATAACAGTATATTGGATATTTGGAAAGCATGGCTTCCTTAGTTTAGTGGTTCTTTTCAATATTGACATGTTTCATTAAGCAATATTTAAAAAATTACACGTTATTACTACTGATGTCATCAAGAAAGCATTTGAATAGAATGTCAAGCACATTAAAGCAGATATAAGTTTTTTAATTATAATACTGAAAGCTTGAATTGTATCATTGGCAACAAATACTATCAGTTGTTTTTCCTAAAGTGACTGGTTCACTTAATTCATCTTGGAGAGAATATTCGCCAGATGCTTAAATGTGCATAACCATTGCTTATCTGTTAGTTGGACATTGTAGTAAAAAAGTTATTCCATAAAAAAAGCTTCTAGTTTCCCTTCTGACCCAAACAATTGTACAAGTGCTTTTCTTTGAACCATTGTTCTTCAGTATGGATAACAGAAAATGCAAATTAAAAATAAAGAGACAATTCTTTTGATCAATAGGGGAAAGACTTCTCCCTCCCTCACTTTTCTTAGAGGATTTACTTTAGAAACTTTGTAATTCCTTCTCAATCTTTTTGAAATGAATTTAAATCTCTTAAAAGATAACAAGTCTTAAGACAGCTTTACAACTCAGAAAAGTCTCAAGCACCTGAAAAACATCCCTTGAGAATGTAAATATCCAAGGAAGATAGCACTTTCATCTCTCTGTATCTGTGAGTGAGTCTGTGAGAAGGTAGAAACTTAACTGGTAGATGCTTTACTCCACGGCAAAACTTCTTGTCATATTGTCTAAAACCAATTAACTTACAGGGGTGGTCACTCCAATTACTAGATGAATTTAGGATGAACATTGTGTAATAAAAGGTGCTGCCAAGTCCTCTTACTTTGTTACAGGTAGTTACAAAGGCATGAGCAGGGGCGGGAGAGGGCTCCCCCCACCCATTAGGAATGTCAAGCGACGGTTCAGCAATGATCACATTGCCTCTTTAAACGGGATAAATTGGCTGCTGGCCCCAGGGAGAGGCTATTTCATGATGGGTTATACTTACTGCACTAAAGTGTTAATTCAATGTGGATGCTACGGAAAAACAACTTCTTGGACATGCGCATTAAGAGACAAAATGGTGAGTATGACCTTCTAGGGGCACGCAGCTGTTAAGAGGGAAGAAAGCCTCAGATGCACATGCGTACAGCTTCCTAGAAAACAATGCATTTGCTCACCTCCCATTGGTGAGGAGAGGACTTGGCTGGCAGGCAGACCACGCTAAGGGAAGAATAATGGAAAAGGAGCCAGTTTCTAAAGGTCTAGGTTCAAGGTTAAACATGGCACTTGACTTTTGCATGCCCACTTGGGTCTCTTCTAAGTGTACTTTTCTTTCCCTTTTTTCCTGTTCTGAAGTCTTTTTTTAAATGAACTTTCACTCCAACTCTGAAACTCGCCTTGGTCTCCTTTTCTCCCATATGCCCCTCAGTCAAAATCTTTCTTCTGAGGAGCCAAAAATTGAGGTTGCTGCAAACTCATAGGGATTCTTTACTGGTAATTTGGATACCTTCCACTGGTAACAACTTGAGCACTAACTACGATCTTGATGTAATATGGATGTAATAGGTTGTACTGCTTGACTACGTAAGAGTGTGACTTTTTTCTATATGTGTAATCTCTTAGCAGATTGCCTATGATGTACATCTCTTTCTTTTTTTATTTTCTTTTTCTTTTTCTTTTTTTTTTTTTTTTTTGAGACAGAATCTTGCTCTGTCGCCCAGGCTGGAGTGCAATGGCATGATCTTGGCTCACTGCAACCTCCGCCTCCTAGGTTCAAGTGATTCTCGTGCCTCAGCCTCCTGAGTAGCTGGGATTACAGGCGTGTGCCACAACGTCCTGCTAATTTTGTAGTTTTAGTAGAGACGGGGTTTCACCATGTTGGTCAGGCTGGTCTGGAACTCCTGACCTCGTGATCCACCCGCCTCGGCCTCCCAAAGTGCTGGGATTACAGGCATGAGCCACTGAGCCCGGCCGTACATCTCATTTTGGTTTAATATTTGCTCAGTAATAAAACTGTTTTCTTTCTCTACTAGCTTTGTGGAGAGGTTTTCTGAATTGAAAGTTTTCGTTTTCAATTATATTTTCCCAACCTATGCAGACACATATGTGTACTTTCTGATTTATCACACAAGACATTAAAAATATGTAAGTACAAGATTCAAGATTTAATTAAATCAATAATGTCAATGTCTTATCAAGGAAGTTCTTAAGTAAAATTGTTTGCTTTTCTGGAAATGCTTGGCGAGGAAGAATTCAATGAATACTACTACAGCTTCCTGACAGTGCCTTGGTACCTGCTAAAACACCGGAATCTTTAACCACCATCGGTTTTGAACAATTAGTGAAAATATAAACAAAATAGAAAGGCAAATATATCTTAGTATTGTCCAAGAACATAGTTATGACTTCATTAAATTCTTGAAATAGCCTAGGTATGCTGAGGTTTTCCCAGACTCTGGTTGTAATTAAATTCAAAGTGTTTTAATCCCATCAGGTTTAGGTGGGAGAGTCTCAAGATTCAAATCCTTTTTCCTGAGCCTTGTAGTCTAATTGAAAGGCATGACTGAGAACCACACCTTTGATTTGATCCTTTGGTAGAGGCCATTTAGTCCTTTCCCACTTTTCCACAATAAGGTGAAGGCCATACCCTTAATTTGTCCTTACCTCGAGGACAAATTTTTAGGGGACTTTTAATTCTAAAACATCCTTAATTTTATGATTTACTATTTGGAACTGAGAATAATCTGCCTCTCCCAAGGCCCCAAAATTTTTAAGACTTCCTCTATTTCTGTACATTTCTGTTTGCATAGCTTTTTTTTTTTTCCTGAGGTCATCTGTTTCTTTTAATACCTTGCAAAAAACAACCCCCAGTAGTCAACATACAGTATTAATGTTTTTACAATAATTACACATTAAAGTTTATTAGGTATATTATCTACCTCTCAAGTGCCACAGGTGATAGATGATTTTATCAAATATTTAGAAACTACATAACATATAATGTTATTGTGTTAATGTCCTATTTCAACTTATTCAACATCTAAAGGCTAATCTCACATTTTTGAGGCTTGAGTTATAGCGATGAACCTCTTCTGATATTAATTTCTGTAATAGGGAGGATAGGATTGTGCTACAGAGTAATCATCAATCCACTGTGTTTCTGGCATCATCAACATTTTTTTTCACCATCAACTTCTAGCATGACAATCTGAAGCATATCTTTGATAAACATGGTGGAGGAAGAGATATTTGAGATTTTAATATTTACATTTAAATGCCCCAGAGCAGAGATGATCCGTACTGCTTCAATACATGACCCACTGCCCAGAAGGAGTCAAAGAGCACTACCCAAGTATAAGGATTATCAAAAAATTTGGCAGCTAAAAGTCTAGTTTAAAAGTCGTTAAACATCTCATTTTTCAAGAATAAAAACTAAGCAGCAGTTGATATAACCTTTTGTGAACTTTTCTTAATGCTATTTTAAAACATTTAAACAAGATGCATAAATTATAAAGCACATGATGAAGTGCATTAAAACAATTGCAAGTTATTGTAATAATCATTACCATATTACTATTAATAATTAATGATAGTAATTATTATTCCCTAGACTCTGAGAATGTTTTCATTTAAATAAAATTAATGGAGGTTTTCCCCTGACCTTAAAGAATATATAATTAAATAATCCCTGAGATAAAGACAGTGTGTCAAATTTAGAACATTTCTATTATTGTGATAGAATGCATGATACTAGCTTAGTATCAGTCTTAAATAACTTTCTATTCCTAAATGAGTTTTTAAAAAATCACTGTAGTAGTTTAGACTGAAAGCCAATGTTTTAGAAGTATATGTCATGATTTATTCAAGTAGATACTTCATGGAGACTTTCAAATTTAATTAAATATTTACTCTTCTAGTTAAATTCATGAAATAGAGCTGTGAATGCACACGTTATAGATTTATCCCTGAGTCTTAGAAAATTTGCAATTGTTTAATAGAAGTTCTAGCCCGAGGACAATTACATAGAATAGATTACTTGATAAGAATATGCTGGCCATTCATAAACTTACTGATTATAAAAATAAACCTCATGACTTACCAATAATCAAGACAATTTTTCAGAATTTGAGTTGACTATTATATTAGCAATCACCAGAGAAATATCTCACGAAGACAAAGAGAGAATTTGTTCTTCCTCCGTCCTTTTGTTCTAGTCAGGCCCTGGAAAGGAGGATTGAGATATGACCACATTAGTGAAGGTGATCGTCTTTACTTAGTTTGTTGATTCAATTGCTCACTGTTGGACTGGCACAGTGGCTCATATCTATAATCCCAGCACTTTGGGAGGCTGAGGCAGGTGGAACACGAGGTCAGGAGTTCGAGACCAGCCTGGCCAATATGGTGAAACCCCGTCTCTACTAAAAATACAAAAATTAGCCAGGCATGGTGGCGCACACCTGTAGCCCCAGCTACTTGGGAGGCTGAGGCAAAAGAATTGCTTGAATCTGGGAGGCAGAGGTTGCAGTGAGCCAAGATGGCACCATTGCACTCCAGCCTGGTGACAGAGTGAGACTCCATCTCAAAAAAAAAAAAAAAAAAAAAGTGCTCACTACTTGTAGAAATACCCTCACAGATACACTCAAGTTGTCATTCATTTGCCCAGTCAAGTCGATGCATAAAATTAACTATCACAGTAGTATTTAATAATAGAAGCCAATTGAGCTAATTGTAGCAATTAAAATATATATATACATGGAGGCCAAGGCAGGTGGATCACGAGGTCAGGAGTTTGAGATCAGCCTGGCCAACACACCAAAACCCCATTTCTACTAAAAATACAAAAATTAGCTGGGCATGGTGGCAGGTGCCTGTAATCCCAGGTGCTTGGGAGGCTGAGGCAGGAGAATCACTTGAACCCAGGAGGTGAAGGTTGCAGTGAGCCGAGATGGCACCACTGCACTCCAGCCTGGTGCCAGAGCTAGACTCTGTCTAAGTATATAAATACATATTTACAGTAGTATTACCTATGTGATTATCATGCGGTTTTTTGCCACTACTTTTAATGGCAAAGAACGCAATTACTTTTGCACCAAACTAATATTAACTATGAATTTCATGTGTTTTTATTTAAGGGGATTTAAGAGCTTGTAAGATAATGGTAGCAAAATATGCTACGGATGTTAAGAAAGTTGAATTTCTATAATTTCCCTTAATAGTATCTACCAGCTCTGAATGCTAATAGGCCATGAAATAAGTAATAGTAGTACTATACTTACTAAACTCTTCATTAATAGTAGGATATACTTTAAAATACCTGCTGTTTCTGATAGATTGCCCATGAAATGTGCACTTAATTATTGCTAAAATTACATTATGAACCTCGAGATTGGCATTCTTGAAAAGAATGTAGGAACAAAATCATTGCTAAGTTGATTGAAACTAGAACTGTCTCTTCATACGCACTAACACTGTGCCATCTAGGATCTTTAACTTAAAAGTTTACTCCATATGGTTTGATAATTCTGAAAGCACTCTGCATGTATACTAGTACTGAACAGATAATTACAAGGATAGCAGAAGGTGGAAACCAGGTTATTTGTAAAAGGGTGAAGCTACAGACACAAAAGGGAAGAAGGTTAGAATATATCCTATGTTACTGGATTAGAGGCGAAGCCATCAGTATGAACTCATGTATAATGTAATATAAATACAGATGGATAGAGAAACAATTATAAAAATTGTTGTGTGTAAGCTTGGTATACTTACATATATTCCATAGTTCTGTTCACAGAACCAACAATGCACCAGTAACAACAAGCACATCCAACACTTGGTTTCTAATACGACTCTCCAATAAAAAGAACTAGGGCTACTTGGAGAAATGGCTGATTCTAGGGCAGGGATATGGAATATAAAAGATGAGCCTTGAATATCTTGTAGGACCAGAAAGTAAGGACATAGTGAATTTAAATACAATGATGTAGGTGTGTCAAAGGGGAACAGTAAACAACTGAAAGAGTCTCACTGGCTAAAGCTGGGGAAGTTTGAGCAATAAAGAAAATGTAGTAGTATATTATAACTCAAATATAAAATGCATACCCATGAGTTCATACTGATACGAATAAATGACTGGACATATAAATGGGATAGAAGAGACAAATTTTCTTTGTAGGGTTTCATATAATTTATGTAGATACTCTCCCCACTCAAGGAGGGGAAACATAATTTTATGTCCCTTAAGAATGGGATTTGCATAGTTACTTGCTTCCAAAGTTTGCAGTAAAAAAGTGAGGGTGGTTATTTTATGGTACAGAAACCTGGCAAGCCTCTTTCAGCCAGGTGATTAAGGTTAACAGTGAAGTTGTGTTAATAGCACAAACCCTTGATATGATGTGATGACAATGGCTTTTCACTTCTGTGGTCATCCTGCCAAAAATCCATAACCACCATCTTACCATGCAAAAAACTTTAGATAAATTTGAATTGAGATACATTTTACAAAACATCTGATCAGTTCTCCTCAAAAACGTCAAGGTCATCAAACGCAAGGAAACCTGAGAAACTGTTACGGCCTTGAGTAGCTTAAAAATTATGACAATGCAATGTGGTGTCTTGGATGTGACTTTGAAATGGGACAAAACAAAGGAAATTAGGGGAAAACTAACAAAAATAAGGTATGGTCTTTAATTAAAAAATCAAAAGCCCACCCAACACCTAACAGTTTCTTGACATTCCCATAAGTGGCATACTCCTTAAGAGTTAAAAGAAATTACATGGCAAAGACCCCTTTATTTGATGGGGTACACTGTGCAGCTCAAATCGTTGAAGGTTCTACAAATCCTGAAAATTAAAAAACACACACACAAATGTTGTGTTGGCATAGCTTTACTAAGACTTGGAAATGACTTTGTAGTTATCTTTGTTTAATAGTTTCTCCTCTTTCTAAAATCACAATAAAGTCAGTTTAAATTTCAGAAGTATGTTCCTTCATTCCTCTTCTTAATATGCTTGTTTGTGAAGGCGGGTTGTGTTTGACTTGCCCATCATCTACTGTAGGGTTTGGCACACCAGGAGTACAAAAATACCAAAAACAGAACATAAGGTACAACTTGAAACACTGGAGAAGATTACTGCCAAAAGTAAACACTGCAGTGTTGTACTTGAAGCATGTTTGTGATCGACAAATCTGGCAAAGAAAATTCTTTCTAGTATTATGACCTATTTTGGGACTCTGTCTTTTTTGGCTTCTAAAACTTTGTAATTCTCAGGCTCAATTGGTAGATTTTTTTCACATTGTCTGTATATCATTCTTTTAAAATGGTGAACTATAGCTTCTTAAAGGATTTTGAAATCATTTTCAGATTCTACATGTTATCCTTTGACAGTATATCACTCAGGAAGAATAGATTAAATGTGCTGAAAAGAAAGGCAATGAAAACTAAAGAAATGTCTTATTATGAAAATAAGATTAATATCAATTGCTTATCTTATTCAAGGCTACATTATGTAGTTTATGAACCATTTTTGGCTCAATTTTTTTTCAGGTATATACCTGATCATAAACTCTGTACTACCAAAATGAGTAGGAAAATTATGTCTTTAAATTCAAATAGATCTTTTATTTCTCTTATATTGGTTTTTGAATAACTTATCATTCAAACCGTATTACCAGCCCATTTGTTTTCTCTATATTACAGTATTAAGGATGTCACCTTATTCCTTATTTTTTATCCCATTTTATACTCCATAGTAATAGAATAGAAATGCTTTCATCGAGCATCATGCTTTTAAATCACTTTGTAAGCACTTATTTCAATAGTCTAGATAGAATAAATACATATAATTTAGCCAGTTATATGAATTGTAATTTTATTTGTTATTTTTTGGGAGGCAGGGTGTCACTCTGCTACCAGACAGTGGCATGATTTCGGCTCACTGCAGCCTCCACCTCCTGGGCTCAAGTGATCCTCCCACCTCAGCCTCCTGAGTAGTTGGGAGTACAGGTGCATACCAGCACACCCTGCTAATTTTTTTACTTTTTGTAGAGTCAGGGTCTCCTCATGTTGCCAAGGCTAGTCTCAAACTTCTGAGCTCAAACCATCTATCCACCTTGGTCTTCCAAACTGCTGGGATTACAGGCAGGAGCCATCGTGCCTGGCCTATAAATTGTAATTTTTAAAGAAATGCCATCCATTAATGTCCAATCTAGACATTTGTTTATTTTGTCAGAAGGAGAATTCTAATCCTTTTTTAAAAAATTCTGTTAAGCAGTTAAAGGCAAAGTATAAATTTTGACCTCGCGAAGTCACTATCATATACCTCACCATACCCTGAAACTACTGGGCACAAGTGATCCTCCTGCCTCAGCCTCCAGAGTAGCTAGGACTATAAGTACATGCCACTATGCCCAGCTAATTTTCATTTTTATTTTTTATAGAAACTGGCTTTCCCTGTGTTGCTCAGGCTTGTCTTGAATCCCTGGCCTCTCAGAATCCTACACAGATTATTTTAAAGGGAGTTCAAAATTATGAGAATTTTATCTATTCATTAACATTAAAAACACACCCCGATATAGCTAATTTTAAGTTACAGAAACAACATATAAACATACCTTTCCATTTTATATCACTGGATAGTATGTTTCAAACCCAGTATTTTATATAAAAATGTGAGAAGATTGAGCTCAAACAAGTTCAAACTTTGAGCTCAAAGAGTTCAAATGTCTTTGCAAGTATTCTTCCAAATTCCAATCAAAGGCTGAAACCTTGTTGGGGCCTGGGCCCATTTAGGTGCTTGAGAGTGTCACACACAGTTGAGGGTGTCTGGGCTGTACACACGAATTATTACATAAACTCCTAGTTTTCTAAAGGAGGAATTGGTGAGAGACTTATTGTAAGCCAGCCCAAAATAATTCTGTGAATTGGCAGAGGTGCAGTGGTATTGTTATAGCTAAATCTAATTCACAGAGTGGAAAGCAGGAACCAGGCCTGCAAGGATGTTCCCTGGATCTTGTGAGCAGGACATAATCTCTGTCAAGCTTTGTAACACAGGAGACCTAGGGAGGGGCTGTCAAAGAAAGACTGTTATACTTTTTTTAAAATTATTATCATTATACTTTAAATTCTAGGGTACATGTGCACAACGTGCAGATTTGTTACATATGTATACATGTACTATGTTGGTGGGCTGCACCCATTAACTCATCATTTACATTAGGTATATCTCCTAATGCTATCCTTCCCCGCTTCCCCCACCCCATGACAGGCCCCAGTGTATGATGTTCCCCTTCCTGTGTCCAGGTGTTTGCATTGTTCAATTCCCACCTATGAGTGAGAACATGCGGTGTTTGGTTTTTTTGTCCTTGCGATAGTTTGCTGAGAATGATGGTTTCCAGTTTCATCCATGTCCCTACAAAGGACATGAACTCATCATTTTTTATGGCTGCATGGTATTCCATGGTGTATATGTGCCACATTTTCTTAATCCAGCCTATCATTGATGGACATTTGGGTTGGTTCCAAGTCTTTGCTGTTGTGAATAGTGCCACAATAAACATACGTGTGCATATCTCTTTATAGCAGCATGATTTATAATCCTTTGGGTATATACTCAGTAATGGGATGGCTGGGTCAAATGGTATTTCTAGTTCTAGATCCTTGAGGAATCGCCACACTGTCTTCCACAATGGTTGAACCAGTTTACAGTCCCACCAACAGTGTAAAAGTGTTTCTACTTCTCCATATCCTCTCCAGCACCTGTCGTTTCCTGACTTTTTAATGATCACCATTCTAACTGGTGTGAGATGGTATCTCATTGTGGTTTTGATTTGCATTTCTCTGATGGCCAGTGATGATGAGCACTTTTTCATGTGTCTGTTGGCTGCATAAATGTCTTCTTTTGAGAAGTGTCTGTTCATATCCTTAGCCCACTTGTTGATGGGGTTGCTTGTTTTTTTCTTGTAAATTTGTTTGAGTTCATTGTAGAGTCTGGATATTAGCCCTTTGTCAGATGAGTAGGTTGCAAAAATTTTCTCCCATTCTGTAGGTTGCCTGTTCACTCTGATGAGTTTCTTTTGCTGTGCAGGAGCTCTTTAGTTTAATTAGATCCCATTTGTCACTTTTGGCTTTTGTTGCCATTGCTTTTGGTGTTTTAGACATGAAGTCCTTGCCCATGCCTATGTCCTGAATGGTATTACCCAGGTTTTCTTCTAGGGTTTTTATGGTTTTAGGTCTAACATGTAAGTCTTTAATCCTTGTTGAATTAATTTTTGTATAAGGTGTAAGGAAGGGATCCAGTTTCAGCTTTCTACATGTGGCTAGCCAGTTTTCCCAGCACCATTTATTAAATAGGGAGTCCTTTCCCCATTGCTTGTTTTTGTCAGGTTTGTCAAAGATCAGATGGTTGTAGATGTGTGGTATTATTTCTGAGGCCTCTGTTCCATTCCATTGGTCTGTATCTCTGTTCTGGTACCAGTACCATGCTGTTTTGGTTACTGTAGCCTTGTAGTATAGTTTGAAGTCAGGTAGCTTGATGCCTCCAGCTTTGTTCTTTTGGCTTAGGATTGTCTTGGCAATGTGGGTTCTTTTTTGGTTCCATATGAACTTTAAAGTAGTTTTTTTCCAATTCTGTGAAGAAAGTCATTGGTAGCTTGATGGGGATGGCATTAAATCTATAAATTACCTTGGGCAGTATGGCCGTTTTCACAATATTGATTCTTCCTATCCATGAGCATGGAATGTTCTCCCATTTGTTTGTGTCCTCTTTAATTTTGTTGAGCAGTGGTTTGTAGTTCTCCTTGAAGAGGTCCTTCACATCCCTTGTAAGTTGGATTCCTAGGTATTTTATTATCTTTGAAGCAATTGTGAATGGGAGTTCATTCATGATTTGGCTCTCTATTTGTCTGTTGTTGGTGTATAAGAATGCTTGTGATTTTTGCACATTGATTTTGTATCCTGAGTCTTTGCTGAAGTTGCTTATTAGCTTAAGGAGATTTTGGGCTGAGGCGATGGGGTTTTCTAAATATACAATCATGTCATCTGCAAACAGGGACAATTTGACTTCCTCTTTTCCTAATTGAATACCCTTTATTTCTTTCTCCTGCCTGATTGCCCTGGCCAGAATTTCCAACACTGTGTTGAATAGGAGTGATGAGAGAGGGCATCCCTGTCTTGTGCCAGTTTTCAAAGGGAATGCTTCCAGTTTTTGCCCATTCAGTATGACATTGGCTGTGGGTTTGTCATAAATCGCTCTTATTATTTTGAGATACGTCCCCTCAGTATCAATGTATTGAGAGTTTTTAGCATGAAGCGCTGTTGAATTTTGTCAAAGGCCTTTTCTGCATCTACTGAGATAATCATATGGTTTTTGTCTTTGGTTCTGTTTATATGCTGGGTTACGTTTATTGATTTGTGTATGTTGAACCAGCCTTGCATCCCAAGGATGAAGCCCACTTTATCATGTTGGATATGCTTTTTGATGTGCCGCTGGATTCAGTTTGCCAGTATTTTATTGATGATTTTTGCATCGATGTTCATCAGGGATATTGGTCAAAAATTCTCTTTTTTTGTTGTGTCTCTGCCAGGCTTCGGTATCAGGATGATGCTGGCCACATAAAATGAGTTACAGAGGATTCCCTCTTTTTCTGTTGATTGGAATAGTTTCAGAAGGAATAGTACCAGCTCGTCCTTGTACCTCTGGTAGAATTTGGCTGTGAATCCGTGTGGTCCTGGACTTTTTTTGGTTGGTTAGCTATTAATATTACCTCAATTTCAGAGCCTGTTATTGGTCTATTCAGGGATTTAGCTTCTTCCTGGTTTAGTCTTGGGAGGGTGTATGTGTCCAGGAATTTATCCATTTCTTCTAGATTTTCTAGTTTGTTTGTGTAGGGGTGTTTATAGAATGCTATACTTTTTAATGTACTTTTTAATATGATTGGGTTTGAGTCCAACGTCTCTGTTTTCCACTTGTCTCATCTATTTAAAAAAAAAATCTTTTCATGTTTTCTTTTGGAATAATATTATATGCTAGTGTTTCACTTTACTTTTACTATTATTTCATTAGCTATGCCTCTTTTATTTACATTTTCATTATTCTAAAGCAGTGATTTTCAACTAGAGGAGATATTGCCTTCAAGACACATTTGTCAGTGTCTGGGGATATTTTTTGCTTTCATATTGGACAGGAAGTGTGTGTGTTGCTGACATTTAATGGGTAGATGTCAGAGATTCTGCTCAACATCCTAGAATGCACAGGAGAGCCCCCCATAGCAAAGAATTATCTAAGCCAAAGTGTCGGTAGTGTCAAGAGTGAGAAACTCTTATTTAAGATGCATAACATAACATCAAGTAATATTAAATATTAGATTTAAAAAACTAGTTTAAATAGTATTTAGTATGAAATATTATCTAATGCTATTTAAATAACATTAAAGCAGATAATATTATCTAATGATATTTAAATAACATCTAATGCTGTTTAAATAACATTAAAGTGTAAGAATCTTAAATCAGTGTACTGTACTTCTAGTTATCCCCTTATGTGTACTATTAGCTAGCATTTTACTTCTGTACTTGTTTATATATCGTATGTTTATAAGCCTCACAAAACATCATTTGTAATTTCGTTTCAATCAATTGATTTTAAAGTGATTAAAATGAGAAGAAAAATTTTTATTCACCCACACAACTTTCTATAACTCTTCATTCCTTTGTGTATCTCCCAATTTCCTTAAAATATTTTACTTCACCCTGAAGAATTTCCTTTAACTTTTCTTATATTCATGTCTATTGGCAATACATTCATTCTAAAAAAGTTTTATTTTGCCTACCTTTTAAAATATATTTTCATTGTGAATAGGATTCTAAATTAGTCAGATTTTTATTTAGTTCTTCTGTGGTAGTGCTCTAGTTTTCTCAATATTGAATAGTTTCTGACACGAAGTTGGCTATGTCATGATATACCATTGTTCTTCTCTCTGTATATAGTCTTTTTTTTCCTGCTGCTTTTAATTTTTTTCTTTTTATGACTTGTATTCAACAATTTTATTATGATGTGTCTTGATATCATTTTCTGTATGTTTACTACACTTGCAGTTGATTAAACTTCTTAGATCTGTGGATTCATAGTTTTGATCACATTTAGATAATTCTTTGTCAGTGTCTCTTCAAATATTATTTTCCGACTTACCCTAGACTTTTTTTCAGTATTCTAACTACGTATCTATTAGAGTATTAAATTTTATTCCTCAGATACTGATTGATATGGTTGCTTGTGTCCCCACCCCAATCTCATCTTGAATCATAACTTTCATAATCCCCATGTGTCATGGGAGAGACCCGTTGGGAGGTAATTGAATCCCAGCATGGTTACCTCTATGCTGTTCTCACCATGGTGAGTGAGTTTTCACGAGACCTGATGTTTTTATAAGGGGTTTTCCCCCTCACGTTGCTCTGCACGTCTCCTTGCTGCCGCCTTGTGGAGAAGGACTTGTCTGCTTCCCCTTCCACCATGATAATATGGTTTGGCTGTGTCCCCACACAAATCTCATCTTGAATTGTAGCTCCCATAACCCTACATGTCGTGGAAGGGACCAGTTGCGAAGTAATTGAATCATGAGGGCAGGTTTTTCCCATGCTGTTCTAATGATAGTGAATAACTCTCATGAGATCTTGTGGTTTTAAAAAGAGCAGTTCCCCTGCACAGTATTTCCTGCCACCATGTAAGACGTGCCTTTGCCTCTCCTTTGCCTTCTGCCGTGATTGTGCAGTCTCCCCAGTCATGTGAAACTGTGAGTCCATTAAATTACCCAGTCTTGTGTATTTCTTCATAGCAGTATGAAAATAGACTAATACACTGATGCTCTGCTGATTTTTTAAAAATCTTTTAGGTTCAAAGGTACATGTGCAGTTTTGATATAGGTAAACTCCTGTCATGCAGGTGTGTTGTGCAGATTGTTTTGTATCCCAGATACTAAGCCTAGTACTCAATAGTTACTTTTTTCTACTCCTCTCTCTCCTCCCACTCTTCAACCTCAGGTAGGCCCCAGCAACTATTGTTCCCCTCTTTGTGTTCTTGTGTTCTTATCATTTAGCTCCCACTTATAAGTGAGAGCATGCAGCATTTGCTTTTCTTTTCCTGTGTTAGTTTGCTAAAGATAATGCCTCCAGCTCCTATTCTATAAATTTTCTATTCACTCTCATGATGGTTTATTTTGCTGTGCAGAAATGCTTTAATTTAATTAGATCTCATTTGTAAATTTTTACCTTTGTTGCAATTGCTTTTTTGACATCTTTGTCATGAAATCTTTGCCCAATTATGTGTCTAGAATGTTATTGCCTAGGTTGTCTTTCATGGTTTTTATAGTTTTGGGTTTTAAATTTAGGTCTTTAATTCATCTTGAGTTAATTGTTTTATGTGGTGAAAAGAAGGGGCCTAGTTCCAATGTTCTGCATATGGCTAGCCAGTTATCCCTGCACCAAGGAGTCTTTTCCCCACTGCTTTTTTCAGTTTTGTCAAAGATCAGATGCCCATAGATTTGAGAACTTATTTCTGGGTTTTTTATTCTATTTCATTGGTCTATGTGTCTGTTTTTGTATCAATACCATGCTGTTTTTAATACTGTAGCCCTGTAGTGTAGTTTGAAGTTAAGTAGCACAGTGATGCAAAAATCCTCAACCAAAATACTAGCAAGCTGAATCCAACAGCACGTCAAAAAGCTAATCCACTATGATCAAGTACACTTTATCCATAGGATGCAAGGTTGGTTCAACACATGCAAATTAATAATTGTAATTCATCACATAAGTAGAGGTAAAGACAAAAACCACATGATTATCTTCATAGATGCCGAAAAGGCTTTCAGTACAATTCAGTATCCCTTTATGTTAAAAACTTTCCAAAAACTAGGCATTGAAGGAACATAGCTCAAAATAAATCGAGCCATCTATGACAAACCCACAGGCCAATGTCATATGAAATGGTCCCTTTGAAAACTGGCACAAGACAAGGATGTCCTCTCTCACCACTCCTGTTCAACATAGTATTGAAAGTCCTGGCCAGAGCAATCAGGCAAGAAAAAAAAATAAAGGCATCCAAATAGGAAGAAAGGAAGTCAAAGTATCCCTCTTTGCAGATGATAACCCAGGGAGGGCAACCATCTCTACAATGAGAATTACAAAACACTACTCAAGGAAATCAGAGATGACACAAACAAATGAAAAAACTTCCCATGCTTATGGATTGGAAGATTCAATATTGTTAAAATGGCCATACTGTCTAAAACTTTATAGATTCAATACTATTCCTATCAAACTACCAAAAACATTCTTCAATGAACTAAAAGAAGCTATTTTAAAATTCATGTGGAACCAAAAATGAGCTCAAATAGCAAAGGCAATACTAAGCAAAAAGAACAAAGCAAGAAACATCTACCTAATAATTTATTAGTGTCTCTATCCCTTACTGTGTTTCCTTTTGGATAGTTACTGTTAGTATGTCTTCAAGTTCACTTACCTTTTCTTCTGTAGTACATAATCTACTGTTAATCTCATAAAATATTTTAAATATTTTTATTTTTAATTTATCATATAGTAACCTACTATTGTATATGAATAATATTAATGAAAAAATGTTACATTGTTAGTTAAATTACTTGGGATTCATTTGCTTCTGAGTTTTTGTAAGGACAAATATGGACTAGCCCCTACTTTTACGCTTTTATAGCTGTACTACTAAACACAGTTGTTCTGTAGATTCTACTTAATATCCTATGGAGTATGAGAGCTCTGCTTTCTGTCTAGTAAAAATTGTTTACTTGCTTGCCAGTGGTGCTTTCTTTGGCCTTGAATTTTTACCCATGCATGCAGAGATTGATACTCTACCAAAGACTGGAAAGGAGGTTTCCCTGGGCAGTTTGTCGTGATCTGTTTTTGTTTATGCAGCTTCTTTATCTCCAGTATTCTGCTATACAAATAATAGCCATCTTAACCTTTCCTTTCTAAGCCCTAATGTCCATCTCCTCATCTCAGTGAGATCACTAGACTAGTTTCATATACCTTTGCTCGGGCTTAGAGACTGATTTCTGCAGCGATCTAGGAAAGTTGTAGGACTTACCCCATTTTTTTTTTTCTTTCAAGTATCCCAGTCCTTCAAGGTCCATTGTCCAATATCTGAAAACATGTATTTTGTCTGGTTTTTCAGGTATGTATGGTAAGATTACAATTCTTGAACCAGTTAAGGTTTTCCGGGCAATTCTATAAACTTCAAGATATACAAACTGGAATATTTTCTGAGCTTTTAGAGAACTAGATGACTTCTATTTTTCTGGATCTTTGTTAATGAAGATAAATGTGGTTCTTTTCATTTTGTTAAGAGAAGATACCTTATTGTTCTCGCTAATGTGAAATAAAGTATTTAATAAATGATTTATTTGTCCCGTGAATCCTGATTACTTCCTACTACAAACACACAACTCCTTCAACACACACTCGCACATACACATGCTCACAAAATGCACACACAAAGGGAGAGACCTCCTTGTGAGTTCACTGATGACATCTCTATTGCCAAATTCTCATCTCATCAGCATTTGACATCATTAATTACTTCTCCAAAGACCTTCTTCACTTTTCCTTTCAGAACACCACCATCTCTTGTTTTTTCTTCTTATTTAGCAGGCTGCTTAACTCAGATTTCTTTGTTGCTCCTTGTGTATCCTCAGAGCTGTTCATGTTGAAGTGCTCCGGGGCTTAGCAGTTGGTGCTCTAATCTTCTGTAGCTGCCCTTTCTCCTCTGATGATGTCATTTGGTTTCACGTGTGTAAGTACCATTTCTAAGCCAGTAACTACAATTGATATCTCCAGCCAGACCATTTGTCTGAACTCTAACTTCATATATCCAAATATTTGCTGAACATTTCTACTTGAATCTTTCTAAATATCTAAATTATAATGTGTGAAACTCAACTTTTTTGTTCTTCCAATCCAAAACCAACTTTACCCTCTCTACTTTCTCTTCTAATTCAATAGCATTAATATTCTCCCTGCTGCTTTTCCTTGGATCTTTACATCTTTGGCAGCTGATATTCAATGTGCCAGGAATTAATCATGGCATTGCCTTCAAAATATATCCAGAGTCCAGTGACTTCTCTCTGCCTCTTCTGCTACCACCTGATATTGCACAACTACCATAATTTCTTTACTAAGTAAGTGTATAAATATGTTATTATAAACATAGGTACTTGAATAATATTTATGGAATGTTTGGTCACATGCACACATAACAATAATCCTATACATTTAGTGTCATTACTTGATTACTCATAGTTTTGTTACAAGGGAAAATAAAGCCTTCAAAGAAGGTTAAGGCCCAAAATGATAACATACATATTGAAAAATTTTGAATGTATCACATGGAACATAAAGATAGGAAATGCAGTGTGAACACATATAAGACTAAATAAGGGGCCGGGCGCGGTGGCTCACGCTTGTAATCCCAGCACTTTGGGAGGCCGAGGCGGGCGGATCACGAGGTCAGGAGATCGAGACCACGGTGAAACCCCATCTCTACCAAAAATACAAAAAATTAGCCAGGCGTGGTGGCGGGCGCCTGTAGTCCCAGCTACTCGGAGAGGCTGAGGCAGGAGAATGGCGTGAACCCGGGAGGTGGAGGTTGCAGTGAGCCGAGATCGCGCCACTGCACTCCAGCCTGGGCGACAGAGCAAGACTCCGTCTCAAAAAAAAAAAAAAAAAAAAAAAAGACTAAATAAGAAAGTGGCAAATCAGGAATTGGCCCATGACACTAGATGTATATGATCACTCAGGTCCAGATAACTTAATAACTCATTGTTAAATTTAATATTGTCATTGCTCAAGACCTGTATAAACTATTCCTTGTCTCGTATGTTCTTGCTTATTCAGCCAACTGGTTTAGGGTTCTTATGTAAAGTCACAGAATATAAAGATATGCTTTCCAGGGCTGATAAAGTCACTGTAAAAAGGTAGTAAGGGTTCATACAGATTTGACGGACATTTTAATACAATCATTTTTACATAATTTATTGCTAAAAAATTGAAGCTTCAAGAGTCCAAAGAATTTGCCCAAGATCATTCAGCTGTTAAAAAACTGTGAGTTACGTCTTTATAAACGACATCAAAATTATGTATTTGATTGTTAGAATAAATCACATTAGTCTCTGCACTTAAAAAAATCACTATCCTCATCTATGTTTGGTAATGATGACATGCTAGTCTCATAGAATTATTTAGGTAGTTTTCTTTATTTTATATATGCATGTAGTATTATGTATAGTTATTATAAAAAACTCCTATTGAAGTTTTTGTCAAGTTCATGCTAGAATGATCAAGAAAATATATGTAATGTATTTATATCTATACATCTGTGCCCCGATATCCGCGTAAATATATTTGTATTCGTTTAGATAATTTGACATGATTTTATTAAGGCTTCACTAATATAAAATCACACCTTAATAAGAGACTTTCCTACAGCTCTTCCAGAAATTAGAACAAGAGGACAATAAGTAAGTTAACAAAATTCGTAGAATTTTAGCCCTGACAATATAAATTTTAAAAGTTGGAAGATTGTGTCAGAAAACTATAAATTAACAAAATTGGCTTAAATATGAAGTCTTTTAGCTCAATTTTTAGAAAATAAATTGAATAATAAATACAGTTCTATACCCAAAAAAGCACAAGGGTTTGTTGCACAAATCAGTAATTTTATATGTATGTACCTATGTCCAGATCACTTTTCTAAGAAAAATTGTTTTAGAAAAATAAAACATTTTTAAGGTGCTTTAAAAAATATACTAACGAGGCTGGGTGCAGTGGCTCAAGCCTGTAATTCCAGCACTTTGGGAGGCTGAGGTGGGCAGATCACGATGTCAGGAGATGGAGATCATCCTGACCAACATGGTGAAACCCCATCTCTACTAAAATACGAAAGAACAGCCATGGTGGTGCGTGCCTGTAGTCCCAAGTACTTGGGAGGCTGAGTCAGGGGGATCGTGTGAACCAGAGAGGTGGAGATTGCAATGAGCCAAGATCACGCCACTGCACTCCAACATGGTGACAGAGTGAGATTCCATCTCAAAAATATAGGCATATATATATGTTATATATTATATGTTATATGTAATGTTATATATTATATGTTATATATTTTATATATTATATATTATATGTTACATATAATATATTGTATATAATGTTGTATATAATATATTGTATATAATACGTTATGTATAGTATATGTCATATATTACATAATATGTTATATATATACACTAATGAATTCAGAAATGGAGAAAACGATATAGAGCAAAAATAAAACCAGACTATTAATTCAAAATGGTAAGAGTATGCTAAAATTAACAGGTAACTTATAAGTAGTGTACACTCATATGTATGAGTATATAATATTTATAACATAAGATAAATGTTAGCCAAACATTACTGATGAGAGTATTTTAATTTCAACTCAAAAAGTTAAACAGTAGTTGTATACTTTCTAAAACAGGACCAAAACTTAGCAAGATTTCAATTTTCCTCATGGCCAGGTGCTGTCACCTCTAAAATTGTATGAAATTGAGACTTTGGTCTTATATTTGTTTTATTTTACATATCAGCAATTTATTTCCTATTATCTATTAGACCATTTAATTTCTTCCCTATTTCTCTTACTTTACTTTCTTGAATAGATTCTTAAATAATTATTACAGAGTAGATCAGTGGGTGGTATTTACCTTTTGATTCTCTGCATCTTTTCTAGATGTCTCTATATTGTATTTCTATTTGACAGTGTCTATAATCAGAATTATTCTCTTTTACAAAGCAAAAATTTCAGCATAGATCTTTCCTCCAATTTTCATACTTATTCATTTAATTTGCTACTATGTTTTTCTTCCTAGGTCACTCACTAACAACTCAAGATCATTACTTTTTTCATCTTTCCCCGACCCTCAGTATTCCTCCCTTAAATGTCCCTGTTTTAGTTCACAACACCATGGTCTAACTAATTTCACCAGGAACTTGGTGGTCATCTTGGATAGCTTGTTTTCCCTTGAAATCTTCATCTAAGCTCCCAGCAAGCTCTAGTACTTCCTCCAAATATGAATCTTGAATATATATCTTGAAACCTTGTGTGCAGGTCTATTATAATTTGAATCCCAGATACAACATTTTATGTTCAAGGTACTGAAATGGCCACCTGCAAGATCTTCCTGCCTTCCCTCTTGCTCTTATACAATCTATTTGCCTTAAAATATCTGTAAGTAACCCCTAAAAAAACATAATTCACATCATGGGTGCCCTGCAATATTCCATTTTATTTAAAATACAGCCAAACCTTCTTGCCATGCCCTCCATGTTCTTTTGTGATCAGTCTCCAGTTTACCCCTGCAACCTTATCTAGAACTTCTCTCCTACTCTTGGCTTCTTTTGGTTGTTTCCAAAACCCACGTATTTTCTGTCTCCAGGCCTTTTCACTTTCTGTTCCCTCTTTTTTTTTTTTTTTTGTTTTGGAGACGGGGTCTTGCTTTGTCACCCAGGCTACAGTGCAGTGGTGCAGTCCTGGCTCACTATAACCTCTCACTCCTGGGTTCGAGTGATTCTCCTGCCTCAGCCTCCTGAGTAGCTGGGATTACAGGTGCACACCAACACACCCGGCTAATCTTTGTATTTTTAGTAGAAACGGGGTTTCACCATGTTGGTCAGGCTGGTCTCAAACTCCTGACCTCGTGATCCACCCACCTCGGCCTCCCAAAGTGCCGGGATTACTGGCGTGAGCCACTGTGCCTGGCCTCCATTCCCTGTTTTAAGAAACTTTAACCTTTGGTTCAAGGCCACCTCCTTTATTTGGTTCAATTCTCGAATTTAATGTTTTTCTTTTAATCCATTGAAAACTTATCTAATAATCATGTCTAATATGCCTCCAAGTTGGACTTTCTTTCACTATATACTATTGATTTTCTTATGGATCTATTTTAATCCCTAGTTATTTTCTTTTTTTAATTTGTTTTTTTCTGTTTATATCTATTTATTTGTATTTATATCTACTTACTTTTATTTATACCTATTTTCTGTTTCTGCTATATCTATGTATATCTGTATTTTCCTGTTATATCTACCAAGATATACTATCTATGAAGACAAGGAATATATATATCAATCTTAGTTTGCTATCATATAATCAGAGTCTATCATATACTAATGAGTAATAGTATTTTGAATATATCTCTAAATAACTATTATTTGATGAGTAAATATTGTAAGTACAATTTGACCTATGAGTTTGAGCACTTTTAAGTATTTCTGCCTTAAGGAAAACCATCATGGAGAATAGAAGTAGTTTCAGTAGGTTATAGAAAATTTAGGTTAGAAATTCATTTTGATTTTTGTGTGTTATCAACTAAAAACTTTTCAAGGCATATTTGATATTTGTCCTCTCTCCATTAAAAAGAAAAATAATGCTGTCTGTAGCCAATGATGCATTTATAAGATCAATGTGAATCTATAATAGTTGATTTTCTCTATTTTTGTTGTCATATCTTAATATTTTATTATTTGAAAGAGACTGGAGATTCATGGTCAAAATACTCATAGATATTCTAGTCAAATTGTTTTATATGCAAGTCAGAGAAATATCACAATATAATTAAAATAAAGGCAAAATTATTAAATACAGAAAAATCACACAAATAATTGTATCTAATCTAAGTTATCAAGAAAATAATTCACTTTCCCTCTCAGTATCTATGTGGAACTCGTTATTCCTGTATCTTTCTGTATCTTCTCTTTCTATGCTGTATCTTCTTTTGTTCACAAATCAACATTAGCTAGGAGGTACACACTGCAAATCTTTGTAAGAAACAACTTCCCCTTCGTGTCCATGTGCAGCTTTCCCAGTGAAGCACCTCTCACTGCTTGGGCTGCCTTGGTCCAATCAGTTATGAGGTGCCAGATATGCACACCCACCCACTGATATGGTTTAGCTCTGTGTCCCCACCCAAATCTCATCTCGTAGCTCCCATAATTTCCATCTGTTGTGGGAGGGACTCAGTGGGAGATGATTGAACCATGGGGGTGGGTCTTTCCCATGCTGTTCTTGTGATAGTGAATGAATCTCATGAGATCTGATCATTTAAAAAAATGGGAGTTTCTCTGCACAAGCTCTTTTTTCGCCTGCTGCCGTCTATGTAAGATATGACTTGCTCCTCCTTGCCTTCCACCATAATTGTGAGGCCTCCCAGCCATGTGGAACTGTAAGTCCAATTAAAACTCTTTCTTTTGTAAATTACCCAGTTTGGGGTATGTCTTTATCAGCAGCATGGAAATGGACTAATACATCCACCCACCCACCTACACACATGCACACACAAACACACATTTGTTTTCTTTAATGAGGTATAATCAATATACAAAATGTTGCACATATTTGACTTTAGCCATATGCGGCTACTTGAGATGTAATCACAATCAATGTGCTATATATTAGTAAGAATTCTTTTGCTTATACTTTGCACTAATCTAATTCCAATATAATATAAATGTAAACTAGTCTGTATTCTAAAACAACATTTAATAACTCATACAGCATGGATGCGCCATGGCTAGCTGCTTATGACTACATGCAGAGACTCACACCTATTCAAACTTTGTCTTTGAATCTATACTATTTCTCTTATAGACCAACTTCTCAACAAGTGAGTTGCTGAATCTTAGGCAATTACCAGGCTTCTGTCTTTACATTTGTACCATTTAAGACAAACAAAAAGAACTTTTATTCAGATCAGTTTGAAAAATTTTTGTGAAGAATTCTGGTTGGCAAGGATTGGGTTGCACGATTATTCTTTGAAACCCTCCCTGTGCCTATGAGGGTAAAATGAAATAATTGCTAGTGCCCTCTAAAGGCATATGTTTGGAGTCAGGAAGGAGCAGTTGCCCAAAAGAATGTGGATTCTAAGAGACAAAAGATAAAAAGTCATGGTTTAATAACAAAATATTTCCATTATAAGATGGTAAGTGCTATCTCTTTCAAGTAATGAAGTTATTTGTAAGTATAGGTACAGCAATCAATGGTGTGTCTGTATTTCAACAAAGCATTTGTCAAAATCTCTTCTTTTATCTTCACAGAAAGATGAATAAGCATTGGGCAGAAAATAATATGGTTAAATGTATTCACATCTGGCAAAAACTCCTAAATAAACATTGCTAATTAATAAAAATCACTAGTAATGTGTTGTAGGGCTCTGTCCTTGGCTCTTAAGCATTCTATATTTTTATCAATGACTAGAGGAAATAATTAAATGCGCAAGTAAAGTTAAAGATTTTGTGGCATGGTTAACCTCACAGAAAAATATGTTGAATTTACTCTGTATTTGAAGTCCAGCAGCTTACAATAATTTTTAGAATACAATTTTATCTCCTTGATTTATCTCAACAGATTTTCATAATCTTAGAATTTCTTAACAGGCATCCTTAAGCCTAATCATTTAAAACTACTGGCAGTTTCGTGATCATGTTATGTTCGCCCATTGTCCTATCTGGGTCTCCTTTTTCCTGTTACTAACTTCCTTTCATCTAGTTGACTTTTACTCATTTCACAAGGCTTAATTTCTATAAGAACCCAGTTGAATTTAGTTATAAGTGTTTGGCATTGCTGTAGCATCCTAAGTAAAATTTTAACGTAGCACATTTTACAATGCATTGTATTAATTGGTTTACATTTTGGTTTTTGTTTATTTGTTTCCTTTTCTCCATGAGACAGAAAGCCACCGAGAAGGGCTTGGAATAAGTCTTAAATGCCTGTGTGTTCTCAATACCAAGAACAGTGCCTAATAGTAAAACAAGAAAATAGTAAATGTCAGCTTAACCACGTTGAGAAAGAGACTCAACATGATCTGGAACAGGAGAATGTAAATTGTAAGGGGTGTGTGTGTGTGTCTGTGTGTGTGTCTGTGTGTGTGGGCACGCACACACTTGTGTGTATGTATTACTAAGGATCAATTGAAGGAGAACTTGCGTTTTGGCGATAATTGGTGTGGCAGCAGTCTGTGTAAAGAGGAGAATGTGTTGGTGTTAGTTCACAATCAATATGAAATAATAGCATGCTTAGTTTCCTCATAGACTCCTTTAGAATGTAGAATTAAGTAGATGGGAAAGCAATAGCACATTTTTTTCTGTATTTATTCATTTATTTAGTAGATTGTGTCAGGCTTGAGGAGATATTGCTCCATACCTTGGGATTCAAGCTGAACCCGACAAATCTCCATCCTCAAATCTCTTAGTCCATTATTATTCAGTATGGTAAGTGCTAACATAAAGAAAATTACAAAACAATGTGGGAGCACAGAGGAGATACCTGCTGCATCACTTAAAGGTCTGAGTAGGAAATGTTATTTTAAGTTAAAATTATTCAAATAAACAATAGTATTCTGGAGTAGTATAAAGGAATTAGAGTTCCAAGAATAGGGATAGCTTGTGTGGGATCTTGGAGGTGAAAATATGCCCCATTCAGGTAATTAACTGTTAGGTTCAACTACATCAGAGATGATAATGTAGGAAGGTGAAATGTGTGCTCCATTTTTCAAGGCAAATTATCTCTCTGCTGGAGCTGGAACACTGGGAAATCAGGTTTCACTTTCACAATTTATTATGATTTTAACAGCATTGAATTTAATGTCGGGTTTTGTCATGGATATCGTCTTACTTCACATTGTAAAAAGAGTCATTTTGGATTCCATCATACAGAGACCGAAGCCGTTGATTGACTTCTATGTAGAGAAGAGAGTAAC
Organism: Hylobates moloch; assembly: GCF_009828535.3. NCBI lineage: Eukaryota > Metazoa > Chordata > Mammalia > Primates > Hylobatidae > Hylobates > Hylobates moloch. Next base: position 149,148,298 of record NW_026652279.1, read on the forward strand.
ACACAAGCAATGTGCTTCCTGAATTTATATCAGACTTACTGTCCCTCCCTCCTTTCCTCTTTTTTTTCCTTTCTCCCTTCCCTCCTTCTTTGCTTTTTTCTTCCTTTCTTTCTCCTTGTCAGCCTTCCTGCTTTCCCACCTTCCTTTATTTTGCCAGGACAGTGATCCATTTCTTTTCATTTTAATGGAAATTCTTTTTCATTGGGAGCATGATTTCTCATGAGCCATGTTCCTACCACTGCCTGCTGTCTCACATATTGTCACTGTCATTGATATTGCTCTTGAAGACTTTGTGCCCTATCTCTAAGTAGAAATAATACAACATGAAACTTTTTGGGCACTTGTCCCAGCTAATTAACCTCTTTGACTAGCTTCATTTTATATGGTTCCTGTCATCATAAAGAAAACTTAAAATATTAATTTAGCATGAGAGTAGAGTTGCATCTTTAGGTGCGTCCTGCCCTAAGTGGAAGTCTTCATAGGCCTTTAATTAAAATGATTGAAATAAGTGTTGATGATTTAAAATCTTTAATTTGTTCAACAAACTCCAGGGACATGGAAATATCTTCCATTATTCAATGACCAAATTACTTGAAACTTTTTCTTGTTATGTTTTTAATAAAAGCCAAAAGTATAATTATTACAAATAAAGTATGTACTTCAGCTGATATTTTATATGCAAATTGAGTTAATATTTTTAAGGCAAATTCACATCTCCTGTCTTCAGACAGATGATGGTAGGTTAAAATTCAATATGAATGAATAACCAACATTATGATTTTTCTGGTGAAAAGGAACCAGAGATACATCAAAAATCTTTTAATGTATATATGATTATTCATTATGTATATATTTAAATTCCGTACAACACATGTTAAGAAGTGTGATGATAAGCTATATTGTATTCAGGGGTAAGCAAAGATAATTGTGATGTGTTCTAGAGATTCAACTATAACGAACAAAATTAATATCCTAGAAAAGGGAAGGTTCCAGGATATGTATTAGCTCTATGATATCAAAAATTATTTCATGTGGAAAAGGCAATTGGTTCTCACCAGAATCTTAATTGTTGAAAACAGTGCAAGTTTATGGGAGGTGGAAAAAGATATATTTGTATCCTTAAAGGAATATATATATATGTATATACACACACACACACACACACACACAAATTACAACAGTAAAGAAGTGACAATTATTCTGAGAAGAGGCCATTTCTGTTCTAGCAGCATTGAAATATTGATTTTGTGGAAATTTTAGATGTCCTCTAAATTATTATTACTCTACAATTCTATGAATACTCTTAGTACATGCTGGAAAAATGCAAACAAAACAAAAAACAGAATTGATTGTTTAAAAATCAGTGATTTTAGCTAGCCACTAAATATGTTTTTGATTAAAGCTTTCTTCTGTCACCATCCAGAACCCATTTCAACTGACCATTGAAAATTACCTGCCCTAGCTTATTTCCACATGCTCTGTAAGAACGCTTATCATTGACCTCTCCTTAAAACCTTTGGACCTGATAATCTCTACTATAACACTATGGATATAAGTGTTAGCTCTGGAGAATTCTGGCTCATTCTACTTATTATTTGAGTAATCTCAGATAAGGTACTTAATATCACCAAGCTCAATATCCTCTCTACAAAATAGAAACAATGATAGGTTTATAATCTCAGGATTTTTGTGATAATGAATGAGCTATACATGGTTGTAAAGAGTTTATCACAGTGCTCAAGGAGGAGAAAATTCTTCACAACATGGTTATTATTCCAAATGGGGTTAATGTAGCATCGAGATAATCTGGTAAACTTGTATCTGATAATAAGTTACACTTACTAATGTTGCCATACTAATCAGGCTAAATACATATAATATGTATGTTAAGTGAAGTATCATCTTCCTCAGAATTATTATAAAGTGATTATTTCAAATAATTTAAGAGTGTGAACAAATGCCAAAGAAATCAGGTAGTACCATAGATGCTTAGTTTTGGAGAGGGGAAACTTTTGATATCATCGAAAGAAAAATGACTTGACCTTTTTGAGTTTGCACCCATGCTTATAATATTACTAATAATACATAAATTTAGCTAGGTTCAGTTTATAGTCCTAAAATCAGTTTTGAAATCATTCCAGTTGATTCATGGTATAAATTACACTAAAATATTTGCTTTGGTCTGGCTGAATATTTGCTTAAAATGTTATATAAATAAATAAATACATACATAATATGTCTATATATTTATTACTGGTACAGTAATACTCTTTGTAATATAAATCTGAGGAAAGGCAACAAATATGAAAAAAATCATTGCTATCCATTTTCTGCGTAAAAACATTCAAATATATTTTCTTGGTCTTATAAGTTTTCGAAAGTAGCCAAATTTTGCCATCTACATCTACTTAGTGATATAACCTATCTTCTAGATATATTGCATTATGGACAATTATTATCCTGATATGTCATTCTTTTCATATGTCGTCTATTGGAATTAGTAGAGAATGAACTAATATGTATTGAGCTTCTACTAGTGTAGCTTCCATGCTAATTTGCTAGTTACAAAATTTCAAAATTCATTTTTTTGTTCTTCAACTAATTCTGAGAAATGAATGTTATCATTATCAGATGAAGAAAGTGATACTCAGAGAAAAATAGTATCCTTAAATTAATGTTAGGAAGGATCAAAGATGAGTTTTGAAGCATTTTTTTGATGTAATTTCTTTCCCGCCGCTTTCCTGTAGTGCCTTATATTGCTCACATTTCTTCTATTATCATCAGTGTATCACATGTATAAGTCAAATAATACCCCTACACAAAGATTTATCTTAAGAAATGCTAAATGTTTAAAGCCTCTTTAAGTGAAAACCTCATAACTTTGTAACAGAACTCCTATGGAGTATTATCCTAAAGTACTCTAAAGTATTACTTTTAAATCCCATCAAATACTGCTTACATCACAAACATTTTAGCTTCTTACTATGCATGTTATGCTACAGTTACATGTGTTCATTACCAACTTTCATTGTAGAAAATAAATTAGGAGCCATACCTTTACAGTTATACATATCATGAGATCAACTAAAATGACCTCAAATATAGATAATGCTTGATTATTATTATTATTTTGCTGTTGTTGTTGTTTGTTTGTTCTGTTTTGTTTTGTTTTGTTTTTAGACTGAGTCTCGCTCTGTCTCCCAGGCTGGAATGCAGTGGCTCAAACTTGGCTCACTGCAACCTCCGCCTCCCAGGTTCAAGTGATTCTCCTGTCTCAGCCTCCCGAGTACTTGGGACTACAGGCGCCCACCACCACGCCTGGCTAATTTTTGTATCTTTTTAGTAGAGATGGGCTTTCACCATGTTGACTAGGCTGGTCTCAAACTCTTGACTTCAAATAATCCGCCTGCCTTTGCTTCCCAAAGTGCTGGGATTACAGGTGTGAGCCACCATACTCAGCCTTGATTATAATCTTTTAATCATAGAAATAAAAGCATAGACTTGAAAACTTAATTAATACTCATATTTTCCGTCTCATTTTGGGGTCAACCATTATTACCAGATTCATGTAAAGCAAAATACAATAGTTCAGAAATAAATGTAATAAGAAAAAAATTATTTTTATGCAAAACATATCTCTTATTCATGAAAACATATCGTGATAAGAAAAGTTCATGTAGAGTTACCTCAATCCTAAAATAACCAAATTATTTCTGAAAATATTGAGCATGCCCTATATTACCAAAGGCAAAGAGCTGACATTGCCAATTATTTGTGTGTATTTTCTTACACAGACATTAGAATGGATGGAGGGTCATTGTCTAGAAAAATAGAAAACGGATAGTTGGCAGAAAGAGAATGAGTTTCCACATAGTTTGTATGTACATTTTCCCAATTGTATGCTCTGCATCATTTAAGAAAGCAGATCTTTTTAAATTTAGTCGTATACTTTAAGGAGTAGCCAATGTAGTCAAGGAAGAAAAAGATTTCTGATGGGTATGTTTTTTACTTTAATTGCTTTAAGCATTTTTCTCTCCCAATATTGATGAATTAATGATTTAATTTGAACTGATGCCAAGGCAAAAGTTGCACTGGATAAACTTAAAGAGATTAGGAAGAAGTGCTGCAAACTCTACTCCACTTAAACAAAGGTTGAGAAGGCGTTTTAAGCGCTTGGAGAGTGGAGAATCATAAGCCATCTGTGCGAACTGACCTTACCCAAAGGAAAAGGAAATTTTCTTGTATCTTCATGACAGGAGATAGTTTTACAATTTGAAGATGGTGCCTACCAAAGTTAAGCTCCTACCCTCCCACAGAGAAGAGGCGGAATGCTATATTCTTCGATTACATTTCAAAAGGATGGCTCCCAGGTCTTTGAGAAAGACAGTCATAAGTTTTAAAACTTATGAGAGGCTTATAAAACGATTTACAACTTAATGGGGCAGAGAAGGAATCTACAATTAAAAATTTTCTAAGGTAAATAAGCTAAGAAAATGTAGAGGAGAGATGTCCGTGGTTAGAAAATCTGAATTCTGTAAGTAACAGGGTAAGAGGGAGGTCAGGGATATAGAGGCAGTGGGAAGCTTGTCTATAGTTTTGTCAAGCTGAGGGCAATGTTATGCCTGCATCGGTCACTAGAATAATATTCCTTGATGTTCAATGAACGAGGCATCCTGGCACATATTTGTTTTTAGTTTCTCAGGCTGTGCCATACTTTGTGTGAATCTGTTCATTCCATGATATAATCATATAATGTTTCTGAATAGTACCAGGAAAAATAAATGCCATAATTTGGGTCAAGATGATGGACTGGGCATGTATATCTACATCCTCCCTTGGCTCCAATCATTGACAATTCTGTGGATAAAAAAAAGACATACTGGTACTTACCAGTTTTTGAACCAACTTTCTCCCCTCTTGGTCCCCAACATGCTCCACAACTGTCCAATATAAGGAAGTACAAATCAGGAGTATGTAAAATTGCTTAAAATCAGGAAGCAGATGTTTCTAGATTGAAAGAGAAACAAGATTAGTAGAAATGAACACAATATATGAGCATTATTTTCAAAGAGGATAGAATTCCAGTTCTCCAAACTCCAAATAACTAAATACCAGAGTGATGTAAAGCTCAGGGGTAATTGACTATGAAAGGTGCAATGAGGAATTTGCATTTGAGGCAGGTTAGTTTGTTGACAGATTTTACCTTCAACATTCAACAATTTGTCAATTTGTTGAGAAATTTACCTTCAACATTGGTGAGAATCAATGTGTGGGCTAATATTACCATTTTTATTTGGTATTATGAAAGGAAGATAAAGAAGTGAACACCAGGAAAGACAGGGAAGAGTGACAAAAGCAAACAAGCTACCTCATCCTCATTCCACTATAGCCACATGTTTAATTAACCATGTAACTCACTCAAAAAGCTGCTATAATGAGAGCTAGCATTTACCAAGAGATTAGGAGGGAATAAAAAATACAAAACAGGCAGCCAACTGAGAATTACCAAATATTGTTTCAGGAGATAAAAGGACACTAAACAAAAAGAATAATTGCTAATTTAGGAAGTGGAATTAAAGTAATGCACATAAAAAATTTAAAAAGTATATTATATCAAATATTGCTAGAAAATTCATAGGGATGAATAGGAAACCATTAACCAAAGACAGACCATAAAGTGAATGAGATTACTAGAGATATTTGATATTTAAAAATATATTCTTAAAAAATGGAATTATTAGCTTAATGTTTTCACCTCAAGAGCAAATTAATGATCCACAGCATTCTCCTAGATCCCATGGCAAGAGAGGCAGACAAAAAGATGTACTGAATTGAACATACGTGAATGAGATAAAGGATATTTTTTTGGTAGCTTTACTGTCCTTTTCGAGAAATTCAGAAGGAGGCAGAGGGAATGAAGTAAAGAAAAACAATAAAATACTTAATAAAGGGGAAAATTGTGCTGAAGAAGATCATAAATCTTCACCTGACAATCCCCAAGTGAATTTTGAGGAGAATAAATTTAAAAAAAGATGTAAATCTAGGCAGAATATGTTGACACTTCACAGAAAGAGAAAATCCTAATGGTTTACAGAAAAAAAGTACCAAATTAACTGCAAGAGAAAAATAAGGAACATGACACTAGGTTCCCTATGCTTAAGTGAAAGATAGCTGGGAAGGTAAGTTCATGAGTTTTTATGATTCTATTCTATTTAATTCCCTGGAATTTAGGGAGAAAGGATGAACCAAAGAGAGACATGACCAAGTTCTGATGAAGTTTCTCATCTGTTATTGAGGAGAGAAGGATTCAGCAAAGTAGACTGAAATGAAACATCCACTGAGATAGGAAGGAATTTAAGAGTGGATCGTATCACAAGTGTTTTAAGAAGGCAAATCGATTCAATTGTGTTACACCATATGGATAAATCGAGAAAGATGCAGATAGAAGTAGGCAAATTACATTTCAAAATGTAGTGTTTTGGTGGCTTTGGCAAAAATAATTTCACTGGAATGGTGGGAAATAAAACCAAATTCACATAAGTTAAAACTGAGGTTAAGGAAATGGAGACATTTTATATACAGTTTCTGGATATATTTTAATGGCAAGAGGATCAAGTAGGATGTGAAATTTCTGAAAGATATATAGAAAAAAAGAGACTCTTACAGAAAGAAAACATTAGGTCATGGTTGTATGCTTCTGGAATTGTGGGGAGGCGTATGAGTGAGCTAGTCAAACCTGCACAGGAAGTGGAGAGACTTTGATTTGAGAAGGGGTATGGTCTGTTTTACAATGAGTTGTAAAGCAGAAATAATACTGAAAATAGATTTGATAATAAATTTATTTACAGATTAATTGAGGGGAATATAAATATATTTTATTCTGATTAAATCTATTTCATCTGTGAAGTATGAGCCTATAAATTACCATAAAAATGTGTTTGTAAGAAGATACAGAAGTTTTAAAGAGCACAAAGAAAATTTTAAATAACCCTTGTAAAAATATAAAAATGAGTCTATCAATGTTGAGTGGTTGGGTGGGATTTATCATCACACATTTAAAGCAAATTTATGTGAATGTCTCTACTATTCTTCAGCTAGTTGGATGTCGATATGGAAATCATGGACTAAAGTTTTATGCAGACTTGGGCTTTTGCCTGAGTGAAAGGATTAGGCCGTCTTTTTAATAATTTAAGTCTAAGGAAGATCTCTGGATTACAGCTTGACCAATAGAGAAGTGAGCCACAAGAGACTATTGCACAATGAAAATATTATACATATAATAAATGTTGGCACGATATGATCTCAGACTTGCTTTGGTAGGAATACTTGAGTAAGCCAGTTGGTGAGTTAGAAAGTTGTGATGAGTGATATATTTGTGAGGCAAGACAAATATTACATTGAGTATATCTGTAAATATATTCCTCTGATTTCTGAAATGTAGACAGATTGTACAATTTTTCAATTCAAGGACTTTTTAAAGGTAAACATTAGAAGCAGCCTAATGCTAATTTCTTTCCCTGACTTTTCTAAAATAATAAATAATGGGATAGATTATGCAATGGGTCTATAGTTAGGAAGAGAGAGAGAAATTGCAGCAAGGCAAGACAGGCAATTTTTGGAGATTATGAAGGTGAATATCTTTAGTGACAATGTTAAATTTTACATGAGCCCTGTACTCCTGTAAAACTGTGAAGGCTAAAAAATACCCCAATCCTTTGTGTCTCCTAAAACAGCTACTGCAGAGGACCACACTTCCCCATATGACTTAGATAAGACTCATGGATGCCTCTCTTGTTTATTTATGACAATGCCAGACAGAGATCCTCCAAATTCCCATTATTTGTCTCATAAATGATTAGCTAAACTGTTTGTCCTCGCTGATCAATGTGAACAAAATGTTTGTCAACTAAACATTGGTTAAGATTCTTTCCTTCCTCCAGGACCTTGCACCGTGGCCGACTCTCAGCCTGAGCCAGACGGCAGCTTCTTCTGAGAATAGGCTGGCTTCCATTGACATTCTCTGATTTACTGGGCCAAACTGATCTGCTCTCCACATTGGGATCTTCCTAGCCTTATGTACTCCTGTCTTTAAAAAATGAAAACCAAAACAAACAACAAAAACAATCGCCTCTTTGTCTGACATATGTGAAACCGTTGTCCCTCAGTATCTGTTGGGGAATGGTTTCAGGACGCCCTGCAAATACCAAAATCCACGGATGTTCAAGTCTCTGATATAAAATAGTATAGTATTTGTATGTAACTAATGTTCATTCTCCCATAAACTTAAATAATCTCTTTTATTGTTGTATTGTTTCTATTTACTTATTTATTATTTATTTTTGATCCACAGTTGGTTGAATCTGCGGATGTGGAATCTGCAGATACCGAGATTGCACGTGTAGATCTTAGGGTTACAGCTTTCTCCTGACTGTGAAGTCCCTATTCTTCCTTGCAATAAGCCTTTTGCATAAGTGTCTTCTTGTGTAAGTCCTGATTTCTTTTATTTCTTTATTTTAAAATTTAACTGCAAAATCCCACTGACAAGGTAGTCTTTCTGATTGAATGAATGAATGAATGAATGAATAAAATGTATTGGTGGATTTTCAGGTGCAGGAAAGAAAGTTAATCAGACTGCTCACTTCATAGTGTGTAATCAGCAGCAGCATACCCAAGGTTCTTCCTTATTTTATGGTTCTTTCTTTATCCCTTATTCCCACACAAATCTCTCCTAAATGCAACCGCATTAGCATGTCTTGATATAGGTTTTTGTCACTCTATATGGCTTTACATAATTTACTTAAAATATATTTGATTTACATCTCATCCTAATTCTTAATTTTTTTCAGCACTGTTTTATCACCTATGGCTTTTGTCATATCCACTTAATCCATAGTTTACAAATACTGCATTGTATTCTTTACCATGAATCTGTAGCATCTTATTTAGCTATTCCCTATATACATATGTAGATTGTGAAAGTTGCCAAGTCAATATATTTGTATGGAACTTTGTACACAGTTTACTAAAAAATTATCTGGCATATATAAAACTAAGGATAGTATAAATGTTTAGTTGAAGAACTTTATTTTATTCAAGTTTACTAAACGAGCTTGAAAATTGTACAGAATAGTTGAAATAACCTCCAGCCTCACCACAAGTGAATAGGAGTTTCTTTCTCATGAAATCCCTTCTAATTCATTATATTATATGTAATTGTATCTTTTCAATACATTGGGTTTAGGATAGTAATATAACTGTTATATTAATTCTTATTTATAGGATTACTAGTGATTTTAAGCATCTCTATATACACATAGCTAATGGGATTTTTTCTGCAAAATTTTCTATTTATATATTTTTTCTTGCTTTGTAGATTTCTTTTTATATTATAGAAGTAAATTTTTGGTGTTTTAAGATGTGGCAAATTTTTTTTATAATTTATTACCCAGTCTACATCATCTTTTGGTTAATTTAATCCTTCATTTTGAGGTAACCAAATCTAAAAAAAATCACTCATCTTTCATACTTTGGAAAAAAAGTTTGTTATGATGAAAATATATTTTTACATTATTGCCTATTAAGTTTATATTATATTCTTTTACATTTGGGTCTTTAATTAACCTATGGCTCACTTGGATGTGTGGCAAAAGCAGGATCTTGCCTTATCTTTGGCCATGTTTGAGACGGTTTTCTCAATGCTAACTAATTTACATCTTATATCTCATTAATTTTTCTAATTTTTCCATTTATGTATTTTTTCTTGAGCTCTCTATTTTATTCAGGAGCTTATTTATAGCTAAGCCAAGACTGAACTGTTTTCATAGCAATGACTCTTTGAATGTCACAATATCTGGTATGTTCAAATCTTTTTTCTTTGCCTTGTTTCTGAAAATTCACACAGCTATTCCTTGGTGTTTATTTTTTGGCATAGATTTTAGAAATTGTTTGTTAAGAGCCTAAAATAAATAACCAAATTAAAACATCATGGGGGTATTTTGTAAATGCATTTGGAATTGACAAAAAAGCAAAATAAATTCATTAGAGCTGATATTATGGCAAATTTTTCCTATTTTTTAAATATACTTTAGAATATAATAGAGTATTAAAATTTCCCTTTTCATTTTTGATACATTCTTGTCACTTTTTCTCCATAAGGAAGCAATATTTAAATCCCAGGATAGAATAAAATATTATAGTGTTTTTCTAAAATGCAAACCTTTTCACATCAATATTCTTTGATTCTTCTTACTTTATTGTCACTTACTGATTTTGCTTCTCAAATAATTTAAAATTATTTATGATTCCTTTTAGGTTACCAAATAACAGTGATCATCGGAGAAAATATAGATATTAGAAACAAACTATAAGTGTAATCTATATTCTACTACCACATAACAACTATCTTTAACTTTTAAATTTTATTTCAGTTATTATTTCGACTCACAGATTTCTCCAGTGATTTACAAAGTATATTTCCTTTTATTTATTTTTTCTTAAATTTTACAACTCAAAAAGTTTGGAAATATTTCTGCAGTCTATATTTTTTAAATTCCTAAGATAAATACATAAATCTATGTATATATGTAAACATTGTCATATGTCTAAATTATAGTAAGTGTTACTCAGGTAAATAACATGAAATTTTATCTATGGTCTTAATTATATTTTCTGAAATTTGCAGTTCTTCTTAGGAACAAGAGTAACAACCTAAGATTAGGTTAAAGGAAATGTTTAATATACTATAAACATGCAAAGTCACTTATCTTGGGCCCAATTTATCATACTTTCTATGAAAATAATATGGAAAATGGAAACCATTAAAACAACTTATTTTTCTGTCTTTCTTGCATCCATGTAAGCATTGAGTTCAAACCAGTGCAAATCCTCTCACATGGATAAAAGATTATCTGATTATGTTATTTGCAGTGGATCAAATAGCATTAAAGAAAAGTAATTCATCTCTACAATCTTAGTAGGCAAATTATATTTACTCAAGGATATATAACAAAACTGATAAGGGACAATTACACGAGATTTCCATAACAAAAAAATCTTTATCAGTCAGTAAATTTAAACATCATTATCTGCCTATGATAAACAAACAGCTATATATTTACTCTGTTAATGCAATGAAAACCCTATTATAGAGTACTGTACTTTATCATGTTTCTTTATTTTCTAATATGGTTGCATGTTAGTTTTTATGCATATAATTACACATTGAAAGTAAAATCTGAAGACATACTGCCAATAACCTGAAAGAAGTTGTAATTAATTTAAAATGAACCTCTTAGGCTTGGCACACTTTGTGAAACTAACCTGTGGTTTCCAAGAAATCAATAATGTTCAATCAAAATCTTTAAGCATACAAACTACTATAATTTGTTATTTGTTACTTTAGTCAAAGAGAATTAATACAAGCATAGCCTTAAAACATTTTGCTTCTGTCCAGCTCTCATTATACAATATTTATGTCAAAACAAAAAAAATAGTCTCCAGGAGAAAATATCATGGAAACATAGAAAATAGGAATTATAACTGTTTAGTGAGTATTTGTATAATGATATGCTTTTTACCAGGTAATTGTTACTTACCTAAAACATAGCATGTTATCAGTTGAATGTTGCCACCCTCTCCGATTCACATATTGAGGTCCTAACTCCAGTACTCCAGAATGCAATCTTATTTGGAAATAGGATTATTGTGGACATACAGTTGCTCTTTAAACAATATGGGTGTTAGGGGTACTGGCCCTCCACATATTTGAAAATCTATGTAAAATTTTGACTCTCTCAAAACATAACTAATAACTTACTGTTGACCAGAAGACTTACCAATAACATGCCTAACACATATTTTGTATATGTATTATTTACTATATTCCTACAATAATGGAACCAAGAGAAAACTGTGGAAGAGAAAACATATTTACTGTTCATTAAGGTCTTCATCCCCATTGACTTCACATTGAGTAGTTTGAGAAGGAGGAAGGATAGGAGGGCTTGGTCTTGTTCTCTCAAAGGTGGCAGAGGCAGAAGAAAATACACATATAAGTGGACCTGCACAGTTCAATCCTGCATGGTTCAAGGGTCAGCTGTAATTAGTAAAGATGAGGTCATACTGGTGTAGAGTTGTTCCCTAATCCAGTATGACTGTTGCTCTTACAGAAGGAGGAAATTTGGAACAGACACATATACAGGGAGAATACCAAATGAAGATTAGAGTTATGCTGTCACAAACCAAGGAACCACCAGAAGCTAGAAGAAATAACTAGAACTGATAATTCTCTGGTGTTTTAGAGGGAGCATGGCCTTTCGGACACCTTGATTTTGGACTTCTAGCCTCCAGAACAGTGAGAAAATACATTTTGGTTGTTTAAGCTTCCTGGTTTGTGGTACTTTGTTACTTCAGGCCTAGCAAGTTAATACAGATTTTGGTGCCAAGAAGTGTGGTGCTTCTGTAACAAATACCTACAAATGTGAAAGTGGTTTTGGGATGGGGTAACATTGGAGGCTGGGAGAGCTTTGTGGTGCATAACAGGAAAAACCCAGATTGCTTTGAAGAGACTGTTGCTAGAAATATGAGTGTTAAAGAGATACCTGATGAGGTCTCAGACAGGCATGAGGAACATGTATTGGAAACTGGTGGAAAAAGATAATCTTGTTATAAAGTGGTGAGAACTTGGCTATGTTATGAAAAGTAGAACTTGTAAATTGATGAGCTAGTTTCTCTTTGCTGCTCATAGTGAAATGAGAGTGGAAAAAAATAAAATCTGTTTTTCTTTTTTAAGCAAAAAAGAACCAGAACTTGATAAATACTTAAGACTATCCATATTGCAATAATAATAATAATAAATGAAAAAAAAAAGAGAGAAAATGTGCTCTGGAGATCTGTGTTTCCACAGCCAGGGAATGGGCTGATTGAGCCACCCCTCTATGAACATGTATCCTTCAAGAGAGAGAAGAATGATCCTCAAAGTGGGTTAGGATCAGGCTCCTTCTGGGTTCCCATGGGCAGAGGTACCTCTTTGGTTCCCGAGAGCAGGGCCACCAACGACGGACTACAGAACTTAAAAACAAATGATAGTCCTTTTTCAGAAATAACATTATGCAAGTACTGTTTATTCCGCATACTGGGTGCTTTTTATAGGTTAAAAGGAGAACATTTTTGTCTCTTTATCATCTTTTATCATCCAGACGCTTCCTCTATTAGCAGATAGAAAATGCCTTTTTTTTTTTCTAAAAGCTCCTCACTATAATTGTATTAGATAAGACTTGGAGAAAAAGAGTTAACAAAAAGTTAACCTTGAGGTGACTCAAATTTAAAATACAGAAAAGAAAATGATGGGCGATTGTATTAAGAAATATAGTATAGCGATAGAAATGTTTTCCATCAACAATATTTTCCAAGGTTAGGATGAGAAAATAAAATTTTTGAGCATCCAATGAAACGACCCTATTCAGAAACAGAGTAGTTTTGCTGAAACATAAGAGAAATGTTTCCCTTAGTAAGCCCCGTGTTTGTCATACTGCTGTGCATCTGAGGTATGTAGAAGGAATATGCACTATAAATCAAACTGTCAAGGAACTTTCAAACCAGGTGCTAAATATGATTCATTTCAGCAAGACATTTAAAGCTAATACAGTATAAAGTTGAAAAAAAAGATCTAAAATATATGGCATGGTACAATAATTAAAAAAACACATGAAAATTAATGTTTAAAATATCTGGCATAATTAAATGTGAAGTTATTTATTTTATTATTATGTTGAAATAAAAGAAAAAAATTCCAAAGTAATGGTGTGTTTTCCTGATAAGTTAAAATATCATCCTTGACATTTTCTCTTAAATATGAAATATTATAGTAATAACCAAATGCTTGTTCAAATTAAACATACAGATAAGACTATACTGAAAATATGTAATTTATTGTCCAATGCAGTGTTAGATGAAGGACTAACCTTTGGGTAGAGGGTCCATGAGTGGCAGTAAAAAATCCTTGAAAGACACAAATTCTATAATAGATTTTGCAATATACTGAGGAATTTTTCATGACTCAGGAATAAATTTCCATGAAATATCAGAGATTTCTCTAGCTAATAGGGTGTGTCTGAATGGTTTGGTAACTTCCTTGGTGTGTCAATTTTAAGGATTGTGGACCAATGTAATTTATACCTAGAGTGAAGATTCTCATCTTTTCCTTTGAAGGACTTTTATGAAATTTAACGATACCATCGTTCTCACTCTACAAATGTAGCTTTAAAATACTCTACTTGTGTATGTTATCCACACACTGTCACAGAAAGTTAACTCTTCAGTGTTGACAGACATTGCCATTTATGTCAAATATTTTGCAGGCAAAGATTTTGTAAAATGCTAATACAATGAAGTGTTAATTTAGCAAAGGCCTTTAATGTTTTTATTCACTCTGCCTCTATTGTGAGGATTCCAATTACATGTGTCTTATCTCACTAGGTTTAACTGTGATAAATTCCTGCTTCAAAATTAATCTTTTGTCTTGGTTTCATTCTTATTTTCTGTTTAAATTGTACTTTTACTTTCCAGTTAGAGGAACATCATTCTAATTAAGGCACCAACCTAAATAAAACAGATATTCTTTGTTCACTAAATGCAAGAAATACACATGTATAAAAAAATAAACAGAAATGATTGTCCTATATATTTGGATAATTGCTTACATAAATAGGTCGTGAAAACCTACTGGTGCAAAACAGTATTATGGTATGTCTGCATATTCGCTTATAGGATATTGACATAATTAACTTGAATCATTGAAAATAAAATACCAAAAATATATAACCTAAATAAAGGTTACAAACTTCAACGGTGATGATCAAGAGATTTCAATAAATGTCTAGATCATGTACCTCGTGTGTAAAAATATTTATCAGTATAAGTATTTATGTAGTCTTAAATTTCAGCAATGTTTTAGGCATAATTAACATTGCCATTTTAAAGCTTTACCTAATTATAACTTTTGGGTATTGTAATTGAAGCAACTAACTTTACTCCTTGCTAGTTAAAATTTAAAGTATCATTTATATCTATTCAAAATTATTCTGATTTTGAGAGTCTTTTAAATATAATAAAAGTGTGCTAGTTCTAAAATTCTCAAGTTTTTTAAAGTCAAATAAAGACTTAAAATGTTCAATGTCTGAATGTTTCAGAACCAAGTTAATTATTCAATTGGTCTACTCTATCTTTCCATATGTAGCTTTCTATTTGAAATATTGATAATATGTTTCAAACAGTTGTGGAATATTTTACTAGATTTGAAAGACTTCAGGGTAATCATATTTGAACTGAGCTATTTGACCACTTTCTAACAAACAAATTTTTTATCATAATATTACAGCTTTTAGTGATTAATAGAATTAATAGAATTTTAGTTAAAATAAATTATTAACTATGTTAGTACTACTATGTTAGTACTCACAACTACTCAGTTGCTACATTCAAGAGAGAATTTATTTATGCCAGAGTTGGGTAATCCTTTTCACAAAGATTCAAATAGTAAATAGTTTAAGCTTTTTGGGGTTATACAACAACTACTCACTTCTGCCACACTGTAGTGTGAAATCGGCTGTAGACAATACATAAATGAATGAGTGTGGCTAGGTCTCAATAAAACTTTATAAAAACAGGCACCAGCCCAAATTGGGCCTGTGGGCCTTAGCTTTCTGGCACATAGTTTGTACCATTTTACATGTAAAATATGTATTCTCAGTTTTCTACTATCCATCTCCTGCTTGTTATTATTACTTTTATTCAATAGGTCTAAAACAGTTTCTATTTGTGTCCCATTTATCTACTTTACCCACTATTCTGAGTCCTCCAGGCACAAAATCTGTACAGTTATCTGTAGTTGGCTTCTCCCTTTGTCCTTTCTTGTCCAATTAATTTCATATTTTGTAGGTTATATTTTCATAACATCTCAAGTTTTATCCTTATGTTCTGTTGTCCATGATGTGATCTTAAATAAGCATTTAATACTCTTGCTTTGAGCATAAAAAAACACTCTAAATCAATTTGTCTCTAGATTTTTCCTTTAAATGTATTCATCCATTCTACAAAACATCTTTTAAAACCAACTCCAGATCACAATTCCTCACCTCTCTTGAACCAATTTCAGTCCAGCTTCTGCCTGTTTATTTCTACCAATGCTCACAGAATTCATAAATATAGTGTTCAGTTCTCCATTCTCATCAAACTTGACCATTGGGTGAGATTTGAGAGAGTGTTCATTTACTCCTACTTGAGACACTTACCTCTTTTGGCTTTCAGTACACTGCACTTCCTTGGTTTTATCTTCTGTGCC